>NC_067402.1:266723929-267045929 GCF_016432865.1 Antechinus flavipes
CCCGTTCCTGTCCGGCTCATAGATCCCTTACCTCCACACACACTCAACTTGACTATTTCACCTCCTGAGAGTACTTACAAAACTGTGTCCATCCATACACTGATTTGGGAAACTGGGGAATATGTAGCTAATATCCCATTCACTAAATGTAGACAATGTGTGATTTATCAACCAGGCGAAGTAGTAGCATCAGGTTTACTGATTCATATTCTGATGGGCAATTTGGTGATATTTATCCAGATTTTGACTTCTAGCAACAGAATCCAGGAATATTTTAGACTGCAGCAGTTACAGCTGACCATCCTATGCTCACTAACTATATAAATTGCAAACCATTGAAAGGCTTGGTGCAAATCATAGGGGCCAGCTGGTCCAGTCATTGGCCAAAGATTAAGGCAGATACCTATGTGTCTGATGTAGGAGAATCAATAGCAGCTTAAGTTGGTGCTACCCCTTTGAGATGGAAATTTGAAAATAAAACAGGAATTTTTACTCCTTTTGTAGTAAAAAAAAAAAAAATCCCCTTCAATCTGTGGATAAGACATCTTACAATAGGATTAAAATTAAGTACTTTGGCTTTTTAGGCAGGGCTGCTGTCAAAGGCCTGCCTACACTCTTACCTGTTCCTATTCAATGTAAAACTGATACACCAGTGTGGACAAAACAGTGGCCCTTAACAAGTAAAAAAATTCAGACCTTATTAAATATAGTACAGGAGCAACTTGACCAAGGACACTTACAATCTTCTCTAAGTTCTTGGAATTCCCCTGTATTTGCTACAGTATCAGATTTTACAAACCACTGGCATACTTTTTAATCCTCAAGGATAGGCAATAATAGAGAGGAGAAACAGAGATATCAAGATGCTTCTCCAAAAATAAAAGAAAGGGGGAGGCACAGGTAACCCTAGAGAATTCCTAAACTTAACTCTATATGTTAATTTTTTTATTTTTGATGGAGATACACTGGTCTGGCAGACAGGTTTTATAACCCACTAGAAGGGCAGTGTCTGGTGCAAGCAGCTCAAATATCTTTACATAATTCCAGGTGATGTGGAGAGATGCAGAGAGTGGTGAATGGGAGGGGCCAGATAGGTTAACTGCTTGGGAGAGGAGGTTTACTTGTATCTCTACAGATGGAGAAGGAATCAGATGGGTACCAATGAGCCGTATTTGCCTTGTCCATCAGAGGGAGACAGAAAAAGAGAAGACCCTTGAAACAAAGGAGAAGACCCAAGAAACATCACTGACTGTGCCCACCACTGAAAGAGCTTGGCAGTTAACCCTTTGTGTATGGCAAGTGACTCATGAACATCAAAAATAATTCTCAATGACACTGATGCAGGACTTTAAAACCTGCAGGAATTATTGGATTCCCTGAGATATGAAGTGATGGACAATAGATTAGTTTTAGACTATCTCTTGGCTGCTGAAGGAGGTGTGTGTAGTTGTGAATTGATAGTTATTTTCTACACCTTCCTTCTGCAACTATGGAAATCTTTAGAGTATTTTGTTTCTTACATTGTTTGTTGTATTACTACTTGCTCATATGATATTACAACTTGCCTGTGTGATTCCTCCTATATTGATGGATTTAACCACTGGTATATACCTCCTTCAATTAAAGCAAAAGAAAGGGAGAGATATAGAGGGTCAAAGATAGTGGGGAAGCTCTGGGTGAGGTTTTAAGACCCTTCATCTCAGAGGGAACCTTCTGACAATGTCTGGTTTGGCTCCCCATCTCCCCTAAGGGCTCTCAGCCTTCCTGAGAAGTCAGAGGGTGGTGGCAATCTGCCTAGTGATAGCACCTGCCCAGTGTTTTGGTTACATAAGGGTTTTAGGGTATAAAAAGGGGAAAGAACTGGGAATAAATGGACTCCATTTTTCCACCATCCTCAGGAGTCCCACATCATCACTTCTCTACTAAGACAGTATATTTTAATCACCCCAGCATGAGGGTTCTACAAAGCACTGTATGTTTTGTTACCCCAATGTGGGGGTTCTAGAAAGCAGGACATATCAGGTAGGAAGATGAAGGAGATGGAGGAAGAGTGAGTGACCCTTCCTTTCATCTTAATTGACTCAAAAAAGAAATAACATTCACTCAGTGGGTATAGAAATCTATCTTGGTTTACTTAGGAAAGTAGGAGGATAAGGGGATAAGAGAAGGTGTGGGTGGGGAAATAGTTGGGAGGGCAGATTGGGAGAAGTAGTAATAAGAAGTAAAACACTTTTGAGGAGGGACAGGTTGAAAGGAGAGAGAGAAAATAGAATAAACAGAAGATAAGATGGAGGGAAATAAATTTAGCAATCATAACTGTGAAAACAATATTCAAGGAAGTTTCTCTGATAAAGGTCTCATTTTTCAAATATATAGAAAGCTGAGTCAAATTTATAAAAAACAGGAACCATTCCCCAGTTGATAAGTGATAAAAAAAAATATGAACAGTTTTCAAATGAAGTAATCAAAGCATATATATAGCTACAACAAAAAGTGTTCTAAATTACGATTGTTTGGAGGAATACAAATTGAAACAATTCTGAGGTACTACCTCATACCTATTAGATTGGCTAATAGGACTGAAAAAGAGAATGACAAATATTGGAGGGAATTCAAGAAAAATGAGATATTAATGCACTATTGGAGTTGTGAACTGATTCAACTATTCTTTAAAGCAATTTGGAACTATACCCAAAGGAATCTAGCAGTCAAAGGTCTGTATACAATGAGATAAAAAAAAATTAAGGGGGAAGGACCTATATGTATAGAAATATTTATAGTTGCTCTTTTTTTAGTAGTAGGGATTTGGAGATTGGTAGGATGTCTATTAACTGGGGAATGACTGAATAAATCATGTGATGGTGTACTATTGAGCTATAAGAAATGATGAGCAAGATACTCTTAGAAAAACCTGGAAAGACTTCCATGAGCTGATGCAAAGTAAAATGTACTGTGTACAAAGTAGCAGCAATAGTACCAGCAATATTGTAAGATGATCAGCTGTAAATGACCTAGCTATTCTCAGCAATACAGTGATTCGAAGTAACTCTGAAGAACTTATGATAAAAAAATGCTATCCATCCCCAGGCAAAGAACTGATCGTGTATGAATACAGATTGAAACACACTTTTTAAAACTTCATTTATCTTGAGTTTTTTTTTCTTTTTGGTCCATATTTTCTTTCACAACATAACTAATAAGGAAATATGTTTTGCATGATGGCGCAAGTATAATCTATATCAAATTGCTTGCCTTCTCAGTGGGGATGGAGAAAGGGAGACAATTGTAACTTCAAGTTTTAAAAACAAATGTTAAAAATTGTTTTTACATATAATTGGGGGGAAATAATATATTAAATAAAAATTTAAAAAGCTGAAAAAATTGTGGGGGGGGGGGAAGGAAATGTTGAGACTCCATTTGGTCCTGGTTTGTCTTATGTGACTTTAGGTATTAATCATTTTGCTTTGGATTGGCTCAGGTCAATAGTTTATAAACTTTAAAAGACCAGTAGGGATCTAATCCAGGACATAGTTTGATATCTGTCTTCTTAAACTGAGTTTTGCAGATTTTGATTTTGAGATTTGAACAACATAGCCAGAGGCTCACTTCTAGTCAGAGCTGCAGATCCTAAAACCTGTTGGCACCCCGGAACAGTCTGTTGTCCAACAGAGACGCAGGCTTGTCAGTTGTCACTGTTTCCTTCCCTAAAACACAGTTTTAGGTCATAGTCCTGTTCCCTACTGGAACTTTGCTGGGTCAGAGTGACCTAGCTGCATGTTCCTCCCTGGGTTATGATCCCTACCCCAAAACATAATTGCAATGCACAGCCTCAGACTTTGTGAATTGGAAGGCTTCTATGTGGATCCTCCTGGTAAGGCATGCTTCCCAATTCTGTCTTTCTGTGGTGAAATGAACAGGAAAAAGTCACCCACTTTATGATAGGCTGGTAAACATTTAACAACCAGCTTTTCTTCCACTTTTAAGATTACGCTGTATTATTACGATTTTCTTCATCACTTTTTTAAATCAGGACATCAACAAAACAATAAATTAAGCCTTAATTTGTAGCATTTGCTGATTTCTGAGGTGTAAATGCTGGCACTGAAAATTTAACAACTGATTCTTTCAAGCCTCCAAAGTGGGCTCCAACACACTCTTGCTTGCCATCCTTAAGACAACATATTGTAGAAAACTCCTAAATTTGGAATCAGAAAAATCCTGACAGTCTAAAGACTTGGGCTCAAATTGTTGCTAGACCATACTCCTTGTATGCCTTTGGGTATATCACTACCATTGAATTCTCATCCACAAAATGAAGGAATTGATCTAGCTAATTTCTGAGGTTCACTTCAGCTCAAAATTTATTAATCTATAATTTGATGAAACTCTGCCAAATGGTGAGTATCAAGGAGATTTTCTAATCCTGTTTCACAGAGATTATTCAACTCTTCCCAGGGCTTGGATAGGATCAAAACAGTATCTAGAAAGGAAAGGACTTGGATACTGTTGATCAAGCAGTCTTTTGTTGATTGGGTCCCAAATCAGGGCCATTCCCTAAGGCAGCAGGAGTAAACATTACTTCCTATTTTTAAGGAATTCACTGTTGGCAAAAATAGCTGGACCATTCTGGAAACTCAAATGTTTGAGCCATGTTGGCCTTCAACCAAAGAGAGTATACTAAGAGTTGACCACTTCTTGCTGGCACCATCTGGGGCAGTGATATTTATAATATGGATATGTTTCTTACCTGGATTGAGACCAACCAGGTAACTTGGACAGGTTATTTGCAAATGGCTGTCTATGGAGACATCTGAAGCCAACTTCTTTTACTCAATCTCATTATCTTTTTAAAATCAGTAACCAGTTTCATAAGCTGTGCCGTTCTCATCATTTTTCTATTTTCATAAGATCATAGATTCAGAACTGGGACAGTCTTCAAAGAAAATAAACATAATGAGAAAATGGAAGAATTGAAAAGATAAGCAATTTACTTGGGGTAGCAAGTGGTGCAGTGGATAGCATACTGGGCCTGGATCAGGAAGATGTGAGTTCAAATCTCAGACAATTACTGTCTGTGCAACCCTGGGCAAGTTACTTTAACCTGTTTGCCTCAGTTTCCTCATGAATAAACTTAGCTGGAGAAGAAATGGCAAAGCTCTCCAATATCTTTGTTAAGGAAATCTCAAATGGTGTCATGAAGAGTCAGATAATTGAAATGACTGAGCAACAACCCACAAAAGCAATTTATTCAAGGTCATTATAATAGTTAAGTGACAGTTAATTTCCATCTTAGGTCTCCAGATTCCAAATTCCAGATTCAATATACAACTGCTGCCATATTGTCTATTAGTTTCTCAAAGCAGCCCAAGATCTCAAGCCGCCAACTCCTATCTGGGTTAACTGGCAGCTTAATGAAGTGCTTAGCTACAAAACAAAATTTTATCAGTGTTAGACTTGGACATGAAGGACATGGGTTTTTCTAAAAATAATAATAGCTTTTTATTTTTCAAAATATACACAAAGATAGTTTTCAACATTTATCCTTCCAAAGCTTTGTGTTTCAATTTTTTCTTCCTTCCTCTCCTCCCCTCCTCTGTTAGCCAGCAAGTAATGCAATATAGGTGAAATGTGCAATTCTTTTTTTTTTTTTTTTGCTTTTTATTTACAAAACATATGCATGGCAAACCTTTTGTCCCCAAATTTCCCCTCCTTCCACCCCACCCCCTCTCCTAGCTGACAGGTAGGAGACAATATATGTTAAATATGTTCAACTATGTGTTAAATCCAATATATGTTTACATATTTATACAGTTATCTTGCTATGTGCTATTCTTCTACACATATTTCCACATTTGTAATGCTGCTCAAGAAAAATCAGCTCAAAAGGGAAAAAATAAGAAAGAAAAAAACAATCAAACAAACAAAAACCACAAAAAGGTGAAAATACTATGTTGTGATCTACATTCAGTCCCCATAGTCCTCTCTCTGGATATAGATGGCTCTCTCCATTACAAGTCTTTTGGAATCACTTCTTTGTGGAAAAGAGGCGAGTAGGACATGGTTTGTTAAAATATGGGGTTTGCTACTTAGAATTGTATGGATCAGTCAACAAGTCAGTTAATAAACATTTATTCAGCACTTAACTGCCAACTGCTGTGATAAGCACTGGTGATACAAAAACAAAAATGTAGTCCCTCTGTGGTCAAAAGAGACATATCTGATGAGTCTTGTCATAGACAAATGTACAAATATTCAAAAAATGAATCAAATCAGATTCTTGAAATAAAAAAAAATATATGAAGCAAATTCTTGAAATAAATAAAAATATCATTCTTGTCCTTTAGAAGATTACATTCTAATAGAGAGGTAAAGAAGTAAATACAGACAGAATATAGAGAGAGCTGACGGGGGACAATTAGGGAAGAGAAGGTAAGGTCTGAGCTGGATCTTGAAGGAAGTCAGTAGAATGAAGGTGGAGGTAAAGAGGGACTCATTCCCAGCATGGGACATAGACTCTCTAACCCTCAGTTTACTTATTTTTATTTTATTACTTATTTACTTATTAATTTCATTCCGTACTTCTTGTCTGATGCTTTCCCCTACTTGTGGCAGAGCCTTCTGATCTCGTATTTGTTGATCAGTCATAGTTAGACACATAACTTGACGCTAACATAGTAATGCCATTTTGGTCTTCTTCAAGAACAAAGGACAACAACCAATATTTTTTAGCATAAAATTTATAAAGAAAGGTAAAAACAGTCACTGTTCTCAAGGAGCTCACTGTCTGATAGGAGAAACAACATGAAAATAATTATGTACAAACAAGATATACATGGTATATGTTGGGGGTGGATGATTCTAAGACTACAGAGGAATGAGAAAGGCAATGCTTGAAGCAATCTGTGAGGTTACAAGTGGAGAGAATGAGCATTCCAGATCTGGGGGACAGCCAGCGAAAACACTCAGAGTTGGAAGGGGAAGCATCCTACGTGAAAAATAGCAAGGAGACCATAGTGTCACTGGATCACAGAGAATGTGCAAGAGAATCTTCGGTTGTTTTTCAGTCATGTCTGACTCTTTCTGACCCCGTATGGGGTTTTCTTGGTAAAGATATTAGAGTGGTTGGCCATTTCCTTTTCAGGGTCATTAAAGAGATGGGGAAACTGAAACAAACAGGGTTAAGTAACTTGCTAATATCACACAGCTAGTAAGTGTCTGATGTTGGATTTGGAGTCTTCCTGACTCCAAGCTTGGGGCGCTATCCACTTGGGTGATTGGGTGATCCATGGAGGAGAATAAGATGTAAGAAAAATGGAAAAATAGGAAGAGGACAGGTTTAAAAACCAAATAGAAGACTTTATGTTTGATTCTGAAGAAGAATTAAGAGCCATTGGAGTTTATTGGATGTGAGGGTATGTGCTATGGTCAGATTTTGTTTTTAGGAAAATCAATTTGACACCTGAATGGAGAATGAACTAGAATGGAGAGAGACAAGGCAGAAAGGCCAGCCACAAGTCTGTTACAAATAGTCCAGGTCCCAAAAATGTGGCAGTTGCAGAGGTGAGAAGGGATTATATTAGAGAAATTCTGAATGAAAAATTCTCAGGATTTGACAACTGATTATAAATAGGGTAGGGAGATCAGAATGGGGAGTCAAGGCTGTGAGCCTGAGTGACTGGGAGGTAGTAGTGAACTTAGCAATAATTCAGAAATTAAGAATAAGGCAGAGTTTTTTGGGGAAAGATAATGAGTTCAATTTTGAACACATTAACTTTAAAATGTCTATGGGATAAATTATTTTCCAGAAAGTTTGGATTACTTCAAAGTTTCCCTTTTTTCCCTCTCCCCCTCATTCTAATATTAGTGCATTTGCCTTTTCAAAGTCTAGCTAACATTGATTTTTCCTTACTTTTTCACTGTTAGCAATTTGCTGGAAAAGAGATGACATTTCTGAATTATTTTAATTTATATTACTTGCATCTTTAGTAATTGGAAACAGTCTTTCAGGTTGTAATTCTTTTGAAAATTCCTCCTATCCTTTGACCACTTAACTATTGGGGAATGGCTCTTAGAATGAAATGTTTCTTCCTTGAAAACTTTTTAAATGTTTTAATCTTAAGCATTTATTTCATTACCACCTTTGGGAAAAAAGAAAAAGGAAATTCTTTTTAATAACTATGTATAGTCAAGTAAAACAAATTCTCATATTGGCTGTATCTTTAAATGTACAACTCTCTCTTTATTTTGAATGACTTTTTTTAATTGAAGCTTTTTATTTTCAAAACATATGCAAGGATAATTTTTCACCATTGAACCTTGCAAAACCTTGTATTCCAATTTCCCCTTCTTCCCCTCCCCCTTCCCCTAAATGGCAAGTAATCCAATATATGTTAAATAGTGTAATATATATATAAATCCAATGTGGACATACATATTTATACAATTATCTTGCTGCACAAGAAAAATCAGATCAAAAATGAAAAAAATGAGAAAGAAAATAAAATTCAAGAAAACAACAACAAAAGACATGAAAATGCTATATTGTGATCCACACTCACTACTCATAGCCCTCTCTCTTGATGTAGATGACTCTCATCATCACAGGATCATTGGAACTGCCCTGAATCATCTCATTGTTGAAAAGAGCCGCATTCGTCAGGATTGATTATCGTATAATCTTGTTGTTGCCATATACAATGTTCCCTTAGTTCTACTCACTTCACTTAGCATCAGTTCATGTAAGTCTCTCCAAGCCTCTCTGAAATCATGCTGCTGATCATTTCTTACAGAACAATAATCTTCCATAACATTCATATACCATAATTTACCCAGCCATTCTCCAATTGATGGGAATCCATTCAGTTTCCAGTTTCTAGCCACTATGAAAAGGGCTGCCACAAACATTTTGGCACATACAGGTCCCTTTCCCTCCTTTAAGATCTCTTTGGGATATAAGCCCAATAGTAACATGCTGCGTCAAAGGATATGCACTATTTGGTAACCTTTTGAGCATAGTTCCAAATTGCTCCTCAGAATGGTTGGATGCATTCACAATTCCACCAACAATGTATTAGTGGAACGACTTTACTTTTAAAAGTGGGAATAATATAGAGAGGAACTGTTCTGGGGTAGCCTCTATTTTCAATCCTTATCAATTACACTATCTCAGAGACAAGGAATAGGAGGAAGAGATAGTGAAGGATGATACCTATGTGGAAGTCCACAAAATCAAAGGAAAATGGACCAAGGAGACCATTTAGGTGAGAAAAGGAGAAGCAGAAATGCTATCATTGTGGTATTATATTGTTGACTATTCAGTCAAAATCCAGTATGGAGGCAAGACATCATCATCTTCGTCGTTATCATCATCATCATCATCATCATCATCACCACACTTATATAGCACTTTGGAAAGCACTTTACAAATATTGTCACATTTGATTCTCCCAACAATCCTGAGAGATGGATGCTATTATTATCTCCATTTCCCAGCAAAGAAAAGGGCAACTAGATGATACAGTGACCCTGAAGTTAGGAGGACATGAATTCAAATCCAACCTCAGACACTTAAAAGTTCTAGATATGTGCCCTGGGCAATCATTTAATACCAATTACCTTGCCAAGAGAAAAAAAAAAGAAAACTAAGCAGAGGTTAAGTGATTTGTCCAGAGTCATACAGCTAGTATCTGAGATCATATTTGTGGGGTTTCTTAAAATAGTATTTTATTTTTTATCCCAAATACACATCAAGACAATTTTTAGCATTCTATTTTACAAAATTTTTAATTACAAATTTTTATTCCTTCTAAAAATGACAATTTGCTATTTGATATAGGTTATATATGTGCGGTCATGTAAAATATATTTCCATATTAGTCATAGTTGTAAAAGAAGAAACAGATCACCAACACACACATATGCACACAAATGAAGTAAGTAAAAAAAATACACTTGGATCTGCATTCAGAGTCTATCAATTCTTTCTCTGGATGTGGTTAGCATTTTCATTCCTGAGTCCTTTATGTTTATCTTGAAATATGGTATTGCTTAAAAGAGCTGAGTCTTTCATAGCTGATCATCATACAATGTTACCTGGTTCAGTTCATTTTCCTTTGCATCAATTTGTATAAGTTTTTCCAGGTTTTTCTGAAATCTGACTTTTCATCCTTTCCTATTGCACAATAATTTTCCATTACATTCATATACTATAGCTTGTTCAGCCATTACTCGACTGACAGACATCTCTTCAATTTCCAGTATGGTGCCACTATGAAAATGGCTGCTGTAAATATTTATATATTTAGATCCTCCCCTCCCCTTTTTTATGACCTCTGGGATTCAGACTTAGTAATAGTATTGCTGGATCAAAGGCTTTGGTTGCTCTTTGAGCAAAGTTTCAAATAGTTTTCTGAAATGTTTGTATCACTTCACAACTCTACCAACAATGTATTAGTATCCCAGTTTTCCTACTTCCTCTCTCACATTTATTAACTTCTATCTTTTTTTATTATTAATCAATTTGATAGGAATGAAGGGTGCCTCAGAGTTGTTTTAATTTATATTTTTCTAGTCAAAATGGATTTAGAGCAATTCTTCAAAGCCTATAGGTAGCTTTGCGTTCTTCATTTGAAAACTGCCTGTTCATATCCTGTGATCATTTATCATCTCAAGAATGGCTTATATTCTAATAAATTTGACTCCTTTCTCTAAATATTTTAGAAATGAAGCCTTTATCAGAGACATTTGCTATAAAGCTTGTTTTCTACTTTTCTGCTTTCCTTTTAATATTGATTGAATTGGTTTTGTTTGTACAAAACTTTTAAGTTTAACATAATCAAAATTTTCTATTTTACATCTTAGAATTCTTTCTCTCTATTCCTTTCCCATAGATCTGACAGGTAGACTGTTCCTTGCTCTTCTTTAAGGTCATGTTTGAACTCACCTCTTCTTAATGCCCAATTTGATATTATCTCTATTACCTGTACAGTGACATAGCAGTACTGTGGGGAATTAGTTAGGATTATAAAATCATTTCTGTAAGGAGTCTTTTGTCAATAAAAGCATAGTATCTAATAACCCCTGTGGTTTTTTGTTTGTTTATAGTTTTTTCCTTTTTTTAAACAAGAGAAAGTCTATAACCAATATCTCTCAGAAAGTAGAGGGAACAATGAAAATAATTGTTTGTTGTTTTTTTTTTTTTACATTATTGAGTTTCAACATCACATTCATTTCAGAATATGCCCTTTGCCTTTTTTCTTATTTTAAAGAGGCAATCACTGAATTGCCCAAGGCCACATAGCTAAGAGTGTACGAGGCTGGATTTACTCTTTGCCTTTTAACAGGGCCTAAAAATAAAGGAAAATGGAGGAATTATCAACTAGAAGAAACTTATTTGGGAAGAAAAAATGACGGTATGCCATCCTAAAGTCCACAATAGGATGGAGAATTCAGGCTAAATCAGACAAATATTCTCTAGTCAGAACTTCAAAAGAGCTGGTTTCAAGGAATTCAGAAAAATAAGAACTATGACACCATGGCCAGAGAAAAAGGGAAGATAGTCTAAGTATAGAAGTTAGTCAAGAACAAAATTTTAATGTATTAATCATTGGCAAATAGGGAACTTTCCAATGAGCTGATGAGAGCAGGAGCATGTAAAAGTGATACAGAGATAGAGGTGTTCTGATAAATGTTTTAGCAACTGATTCTCTGAGTATAATACACTTTTAAGTGGAGTCTGCATTATCAACCTTTCGTCCATCACTTTTTAAAATCTAGAAAACCAACAAAACAAGAAATCAAGCACTGGTTTGTGGTGTTTGCTGATTTCTGAGGTGTAAATGTTCATTCACTCTGAAATTTTAACACTTAGCTCAAGCTGTTAGAACTGTTAAAGCATACTCCAAGTGACAAGTCTCTAAGAATAATATCAAGAAGGCTAAATAAAGCCCAGAGTGCACCAATGTTTGTAAAAACTATTAAAGTAAATAAAAGGAATCCCTTGAAAGTAAGATTATGTTTGAGTCAAGAGTAAGGAAATGACAAATCCATTGCTTGGGGATTGATAGAGTTATGTTAACAGGGGAGAGATGGGGAGGAGGGGGCGGACAAGAAGAGGGGAGAAGGGAGGAGGAGGAAAGGGAAAGGGAGAAAGAAGGGGAAGGGGGAGGGAGAGGAAGAGAAGAGGGAGAGAGGGCAGAAGGAGGAGAAGAAGAGACAGAGCAGACAGAGAGGAAAGAAGAGAGAAGAGTAAGAGAGGAAAGGAGAGGAGAGAATAAGAGCAGAACCCTTTTATTTCTATTTTATTTGGAGCTTTCCTATGAAGGAAAATGATCTTCTGATAAGAAAGAGATGACAAGTGCAGGTAAATAGGTAAGAAGGTTTTTCCCAATATCTTTCCAGTCTTGCATTTTATAACCACCCATGTCTCCTATGACCAGGCACCCTGGACTTTTTGCATTTCCTTTCAGAAGAGACACCATTTTCCAACTCTGGGCTTTTTCCCCTGACTGTCCCATATGTCTGGAAAGTTCTCCCACATAGCTCCACCTCCTGGCTTCCCCAGCTTCTTTTAAGATTATTCAAATCCTAGCTTCTACAAGAAGTCTTTCTGGTTGTGCCCCACATCACCCAACTGCCAGTGGAGATTAGTTGCCCTACATATATCTGTTATGTACAGAATCATTTGCATGTCCTCTCCCTTGTTAGAATGTATGTTACTTGAGGGCAGGGATTATGCTTTTTCCTTTCACTGTATCCCCAGAGCTTAATACAATATCAGGTACACATGAGGCACTTAACAAATACTTGATGAACCAATGCTTGAGGGACAAAGAAGAACAGATTTCCTATTGTGAAAGAATAGTTTCTTCTCTAGCAACATCTTACGTTTGCTGTGGGGAAAGTCTCAAAACCAGACTCTTCCAGCATCCATCTACCATCCTGAGCCAATTATCATCATTGGCTTCTGTTTCAGTAACTTTATAGGATCATACATTAAGGACTGAAAGAAGCCTTAGTGGTCATCCTCTTTAACCCTCTTATTTCATTAGTAAGGGAACTGAAGGCCAAAAGGATTACAGAACTTGTCCAAGGCTATGCTGGTTGTAAGAGGCAGATATTTTAACCTTGATTCTCTGACTCCAATTTTAGCATTTTTTCCAGTGCATAACAATGGATCAGCTTTGGACCTGACTCCCAATTTCTCTTTCTCCTCACGTTAGAATAAAAATATCAGCAGGCTCTGGGGGTGAGGGAGGATAAGATTTCCTACTTAGCAACTTAAAAGGGAAAATATATATGCTGATAGTTCCGGGAAGAAGATGCAGCGGGTAAAAAGCTGCTGCAGGGATGGAGCGCCAAGTCAGAACAGATCCAATAAGAGATCACAATTGCTATCTCAACTCAAGGGCTTAGGAGACAGACAGAGAGTCTCAGTGATATCATCATACTGTCAAGGCTGTAGCCTCCCTGTGGGATTTGAGTAATTTGAGTCTTAAAGGCAGCCAGAGGCAGCGAGGAGGCAGAGGCAAGGAGGGAGAGAATTCTAGGCATAGAGAATGGCCAGTGGAAATGGAAAATGGTTAGAGGGTAAAGAGAAGGCATATATTTGGAAATGAAAGTAATATAAAAAACAAAATATATCTATTTTTTAATTTAAAAAATGCTTGTTGATTGATGGACTGATCTTTGAAGCTTAGCAATAAGCAAAAAATTCTGGCTTCTAAAATGGGAGAAGATAGGATCTAGATTTTTCAAAGTCAGAAACTATTGCATTTCATATTTGTCTTTGAATCTAGCTCTTTCTTGATGTTCAGACATTTTCAAGCCCATTTGGGATATTCTTGACAAAGATACTGGAATGGTTTGTCATTTGCTCCTTTTTACTGATGAGGAAACAAAATTAAGTGGCTTGCCCAAAGGTATATACCTAATATGTGTCTGAGATCACATTGGAATTCAGCAAGATGAATTTTTCTGATTTCAGGTCTAGTATACTATCCATTACACCATCTAACTGCCCATGTAGTTGGCACTTAGTTATATTCAGTTATAGAACTGAATTAAAAGTGAATTCATCAGATTATAGACCATCAACTTTGAGGCTGATAATAAGCAAAAAAATCTTTTTTTTAGGTTTCTTTTTAAAAAATTATAACTTTTTTATTGACAGTACATATGCCTGGGTAATTTTTTACAACATTATCCCTTGCACTCACTTCTGTTCTGATTTTTCCCTTCCCTCCCTCCACCCCTCCCCCAGATGGCAAGCAGTCTTATACATGTTAAATATGTTATAGTATATCCTAGATACAATATATGTGTGCAGAACCGAACAGTTCTCTTGTTGCACAGGGAAAATTGGATTTAGAAGGTAAAAATAACCTGGGAAGCAAAACAAAAATGCAAACAATTTACACTCATTTCCTAGTGTTCTTTCTTGGGTTTAGCTGCTTCTGTCCTTCCTTGATCAATTGGAACTGAGTTAGATCTTCTCTTTGTTGAAGAGATCCACTTCCATCACAATCCATCTTCATACAGTATCGTTGTTGAGGTATATAATGATCTCCTGGCTCTGCTCATTTCACTCAGCATCAGTTCATGTAAGTCTCTCCAAGCCTCTCTGTATTCATCCTGCTGGTCATTTCTTATGGAACAATAATATTCCATAATATTCATATACCATAATTTACCTAACCATTCTCCAACTGATGGGCATCCATTCATTTTCCAGTTACAAGAAAAAAAATTTGAAACATTGTTAAATGCGTAATTTATGGTGGCATATAATAAAAAGGAAGCGATCAGTTGATTATTAGGAACCAAAATGATGTTATGAAGAGTAAATTCATATGAAACTAACCTTACTTCATTATTGGGAGGGCTACTAGACTTACAGATCAGGGAAATGTTATGAAAAGAACATAACTAGATTTTAAAAAGTCTTTTGCCAAAGTTTCTCATATTGGATAAGATGTAAACATGTGGCCTGTATGACATTGTATTTAGGTACATCTGGTATGTAGTATTTAAAAAATACTGCTTAATGGTTTAAATGCAAATTTTGAACTTAAGATTAATGATTCCAATATTTTTATTGCATGGATGGCTGGATGGGTGAATGAATGCATAAACAGAAGAATAACTAATTGAAAAAGCTTTTATTAAGCATCTACTATATGCTAAGTACTATGTTAAGTGTTGAGGCTTCAGATAGAAAAGTCAGACAATCTCTTTCTAATAAGGAGACACATCACATGTAGGATGCTTCAAATACAGGCAGATAACAAGGCATAGGGTTTAGAGGATGCATTGGTCGGTCTCTGGCATATAAGTAGATGGGTGAAATTTGTAGATGTCACAAAAATCTGTAAATGACACTTGTTGGATAGCAGAATTGGGATGTGGAGACCCCCACAGGCTAGAACAATGGGCCATATCAAACGCAGCTACATTTAGTAGAAGCAAATATAAAGTACTTTTGCTTTATTTTCAAAAATCAACAACTCTAGGTTGCAATTTAGGTAAATAAGAACTGCAGGGAAGGGGTTCGGTTGACTGCAGGAGTAAATGCCATGAATCAAAAATATAATTAATGTGATGGCCAGAAAAACCAATGTAATCTTAGGCTGCATTCAACAGAAGTGTAGAGTCTTGGATCCCTGGAAAGGCTCAACAATTCAATGCTATACTAATTTTACAAGCATTTGTTATTTAACCTTCTGAGATTACTCCCCTATAGGAAAAAGCTGTGTATTCAGTTCTTTCACCTTTCTGGAGATTTCCCATCTCTGTCTTTGTCCTTAATCTTGTTAGTTTGCCTGAAGTAAATTTACTTAAAGCCAGCTTCTTACAAGGAGGTTTGCCAGTATTGTTGAGCAAGGAGAGACCTTAGAAAGGGGAAGGAAAGGCATTTGTTAAGAGTCCACTTATTTTGTGGACGGTTAGATAGCTCAGTGGATAGGACCCCAGCTGTGTGACCCTAAGTCTCTTAAGGCTGTGGATCTCAGTTTTCTCATCTGTAAAATCCACTGGGGAAGGACATGGTAAACCATTCCAGTATCTTTGCCAAGAAAATCTTATATAGGCTCAGGAAATATCAGACATGACTGAATGACACAATAGTACTTATTATGTGCCAGGTGTTATAGTAAGCATTTTACAAATATTTTCTCATTTGATTCTCACAATTTCCATTTTTCAGTTGAGGAAACTGAAGCAGATAAAAATTAAATAACTGCTCAGAATTACATTGCTAATATATGTTTCAGATCAGATTTGAACTCAGATTTCTGACTCTAGGGGCTATATGGCCAAGATCCTCTCCCCCAAGACAATTTTCTTCCTCCTGGATTGAGCTCATCTTTTCCTCCCATCCCCTCCATCCTTTTGAAATATATGACTCTCCTTGTTTTCCCAGCAGATCCATGTTCTCAGATCATTTCCTTGCTTGAGGATAGAAAAGCTTCATCCCATGTAGCTTTTAGTAATCTTAGATTTCTCCTTTTAAAATGTTCATCTAAAGCAGTAATTTATAAAACTTTCTTAATCTTTCTTTCTTAACCATTTAAAAAAAATGTCCTGGGCCCCTTTGATGGTCTGATAAAAGCCACAGATCCCTTTCTAAGAATAGTGATTTTTAATAATTGAAGGAAATGCTAAATTTAAGTAAAAATAAAAAACATTTTCCCATGCATATTCATGTATGTACTAGGGATCCTTGGACCCCAGCTTGATCTAAACCAACACACACTGAAATACAATTTTGACAGCACTGCTGAATATTTACTCGCAAGTGAATAAGACAGGATTTTTCTTGTTTTTAATGTAATAGAAGCATGGCATTTTTCCTTTGCCATCACAGAAGTAGCTATGAAAAATTTAGTAAAACTCCGGATTGTTTAAAGGAAGAGGGAAATTTCCATTTCCATGAAATGGACATAGTCTGATCACAGTACTGTCCTGCTCTTGAAGCTTTGGAAGCTTATCTATTATATACTCTCTTAATAAAATATTAACTCCTAAGCCTGAATTTATGGCCCTCCATAATCTGGGTCCAATATCATAGTAGAAAGAATACTGCAATTAGGGAACCTGAATTTGAATCCCAACTCTGCCACACAGTTTCAGGTGCTGGCATATGGTAAATGCTTAATAAATTCTAGTTAACTTGACCATTTTATGCCTTGGTTTCTTTATTTGTAACAAGAAGAGGTTGTTGATTCCTCTCGCTGTTTCCCGTTTGCATATTTTTAATTGTTAAGAAAAATTCTTATTTTCTTTTGTGTTAAGTGTTTGCTTGAAGCTTTGCTTTACTGGTGGGAGCTATAATGTGTCCAGCTTTCTCTGGAGTCTTTTGGTGCTGATAAAAAACATCAGGCCTAATTTGCCCTTCTGAGAAGATGTGCAGTTGAGGTGATGATCATTTCTTTGGCAAAGAATGTTCTCTATGTCTCTAGCAATTAATTCCTCTATGATTTTTGGGAATAACACCCCAATTCTGTTTAATGTATTTACTGCATAGTGAAGTCACTAACAAGCCCACCTTTCTCAGAAGGAGTCAGGAATAAAAATTTGCAGATTATTGGAAGAGAAGGAGGAGGAGGAGGAAGAAGAAGAGGAAGAAAAAGAGGAGGATGAAGAGGAGGAGGAATAGGAGGAGGGAGAAGAGAAGGAGGAGGAGAGGAATAAGAAGGGGAGGAGAAGGAGGAGGAGGAAAAAGAAGAAGAGGAGGACAAAAAAGAGGAAGAAGAAGAGGAGAAAGAAGAAAAAGAGGAGAGGAGGAGGAAGAAAAAGAGGAAGAAAAAGAGGAGAAGGAGGATGAAGAGGAATAGGAGGAAAGGGAAGAGGAGGAAGAGAAGGAGGAGAAAGAAGCAGGGAAAGGGGAGGAAGGGAGAGGGGGAAAAGGAAGAGGAAAAGGGGAAGGAGGAGAAAGAAGAGGGGAAAAAGAAAGGAGGACAGGGAGGTGGGGGAGGAAGAAAAAGAGGGGGGGAAAGCAGAAGAAAGGGAAGAGGAGAAGGAAGAAGGGGAAAGAAGAGGAGAAAGCGGGGGAGGAGCAGAAGGAATAGGGGAAAGAGAAGAACGGAGAAGAGGAGGGGAATGGAAGAAGAGGAGGGGGAGGAATGGAAGAAGAGCAGGGGGAGGAGAAGAAACTATCTTAAATTGCTAACCATTCTGATGTTCACTTGGCTCAAATAAAGCTTTAGTGTAAACTCAAAGCATGCAACCATCATAATAAATTTACTTAAGAATTATAGATCTTAGATCTTTAGTCCCAAGAGGATAAGCACTTGGTGATTTTCACCTTCTGATCAGGTGAAAAATATAAATGGCCATATAGGAGCTTGAGTTCATTCTGAGGCCATGGAAAGTGTCCCAATCCTCTCCCCACCTCGGCCCCTGTCTCCCCTAGTGCCTTTGGATCACAGATTTAGAGCAGAAAAGAATTTTAGAGAACATCAAAGTTGGCTTGATCATTTTACAGATGAAGAAATTGAGACCCATAATGGTTAGGTAGGTTGCCTCCCAGCCCCAAGCCTCTTCCCATTTAGTCCTCCAGCTGCCAAAGTGATTTTCCTTAAACATAAATTTCACTATGTTCCTCCCCTACTCAAATAAATTTTACTGTCTGCCTTTATGACATAATAGAAATTTCTCTGTTTGGTTCCAGTCTTTTTTTCTCTTCTCATTGTATATTATTACTCCCTTCCAGCTCCCCCACCCACTGCAACTCTGCAGTCCAGCCAAACCAACCTTCATGTTCTTTGAATAAGATTCTATCTCCCAGTTCCATACCTTTGCTTGGGCCATCTCCAAGCCTGAAATGAACTTCCTCTGCCTTATAGAATGCTTCTCTCTTCCTTCAAGATACAATTCAGGTTTCATCTTGAACCCTTCAACAGTCTCTTTCTTCCCCTCTACATTACCTTGTGTTACCTAAATTATCTTGGTATTTATCATCTTTATATTTTTTTCTGTATATGCCTATATATATGATTATTGTCTCAAACATTAGAATGTAAGCTTCGGAAAAGAGTTTTCATTTCTGTTTTTGTGTTTTCAGGAAACTAGCCCAATGGATTTATTAATTATCAATTATCTTTTTTTGTTCAGTACTGTACAGTTCTTCATGTCCCCATTTGGTGGTTTCTTAGCAAAGAGACTAGAGTGATTTACCATTTTCTTCTCCAGCTTGTTTTACAAAAAAGGAAACTGAGGAAAACAGGGTTAAGTAACTTGCTCAGAGTCAAACAGCAAGTAAGTTTCTGATGTCAGATTTGAATTCAGGAAGATCCAGATCCAGCATTCTAAACACTACATTGCTCCGATTACCTCTAGTCTAAAAATTAGTGGATATCAGAATCTAGACTTGATCTCACAGTTCCTGATTCCACATTCAATACTCTTTCCGTTGTATTCCACAAATTTAATCAATTTTGAATAATGAGTAATATTATCATTTTCTAGAAGATTTGTGGTCAGATAATGGGGAAGGGGAAGGGGAGGAAACTCCTTGGAAGGATGTCTGAGTTTTTCAAAATAAAAAGGTATCTCCCTTCTGTTTTAGGGTGGAGAAAATAGATATGCTTGGGGCACAGAACAGAAGCTTCCATTTGTCTATTATTCCCCTCCCCCTCCTTTGTCCTTGGATTAAGTTATATCCCAGATCCCTCTTTTAGGAGCTGACTTTTGAGATTTCAGTTTTCACGAATTCATCTTTGTGAAATTATCATTATTATCAGCTACCAGTGTCTCCAAATGGTGCAGCACAGGGCACAGTGATGCAAGCATGAAATTCTTGCTTAAGAAAATCGTCCTGGTGGGCGGAAGGGGGTGGGGTGGGTAGGTGAGTCCAAAATACGTAAATGGTCACCTACTCGGATTTCACCAGAGTGTTGGATGTTTTGAAATAAATAGAACATATGGCATAAGGCAAGCTAGGGATAGCCAGTCATGGCACAGAACTAGTACATGGAATATTCCCACTAATAGCTGGCATTTATAAGGTTGGCAAAGGGTTTCGGATTGGTTATCTCATTTGGGTTTCATAACAACTCACTTAGATGGAGAATGGAGGCATTCTTATCCCCATTTTACAGATACAGTAGTAGAGGCCCAGAAAAGTTTGAACTTGCCTTTGGCCACATTGCTAGTAATTTTAGCTTAAAGAAAAGGGATGTCTGTATTTGTATATGGTAGCGAACTGTAGTGGAAAGAACCATAAGAATTGAGTTCTAAATTCAATTCTTTCAGCGACCAGTGAGAGATGGGGAAGTGTATTTAGTCTTGACTGGGGGAGGGGGGCAGTAATTCTCAATTTTCTTGATGAAATAGTGGAAAGTGTATTGAATCTAGTCAGAGATGCAGGTTTAAATTCAGAACTAGAAATTAGATACCAGATAAATATGGTCTTCTGGCCAGAAAGACCTCTTTTCAGATGAGGAAACTGAGGTAAAGGAAAGAATCAGGGATCAGTTAGCATTTTCTAGGAATCTACTAAAAAAAACAGACCTTGTGCTTGCAATGCAAAGAAAAAAAGAAAAAGGCAAATAATGGCTCCTGCCCTCAAGGAACTCACATACTAATGAAAGAGATAGGCAGATAACTAGGTACATAAAAGACATTAAGTGATTTATCATAAATAGGAAACCCTAAAAGTGGGATTCAAACTCATGGTCCTAAAAAGATCAGAAGAACTGGAGCTAAGAGACCTCAGAAGTCGTTCAGCCCAAAGCTTCTTAAACTGTGACTCATGATCCCATATTTAGTTGACGGACTGAATTGGGGGGGAGGAGGTGAAATGATGATTTATTTGTGAATGGAAGTTTTAAAAGCCCTGATTTAACCCAAACACCCTCATTTTATAGATAAGGAAATTGAAGCTCGGAAGGTTGTGACTTGTTCACAAACCCTTTTCACCCAAGATATTTTATACATAGGTATACAAATCAAATAGTTGTTGATAAAAAATCATCATTTCACCTCCTCTCCCCCATTTCAGTCCGTCAACTAAATATGGGATCATGACTTACAGTTTAAGAAGCTTTGGGCTGAACAACTTCTGAGGTCTCTTAGCTCCAGTTCTTCTGATCTTTTTAGGACCATGAGTTTGAATCTCACCTTTAGGGTTTCCTATTTATGATACATCACTTAATGTCTTTTATGTACCTAGTTATCTGCCTATCTCTTTCATTAGTATGTGAGTTCCTTGAGGGCAGGAGCCATTATTTGCCTTTTTCTTTTTTTCTTTGCATTGCAAGCACAAGGTCTGTTTTTTTTAGTAGATTCCTAGAAAATGCTAACTGATCCCTGATTCTTTCCTTTACCTCAGTTTCCTCATCTGTAAAGAGGTCTTTCTGGCCTGTGAGGACCATATTTATCTGGTATCTAATTTCTAGTTCTGACAAAGTGGGTGGAATTGAATACATAGAGCTCTGGGCATGGAACCAGCAAGACTCAGTTTCATGAATTCAGATCAGGCCTCAGACACTTACTAGTTGTGTGACCCTGGACAAGTCACTTAACCTTTGTCTCAATTTCCTCATCTGTAAAATGAGCCGGAGAAGGAAATGGCAAACCACTTTAATATCTCTTTCAAGAAAACTCCAAGATGGAGTCATGAAGAGTTGGATGATGATTGATGTGATACAACAAAAAAAAGTTCCTTTTATCTCTAAATTCAATCATTTTTCAAAGTGTCCTGTCCCTAACTGTAGTCCTTATGTGCTTGTTATTTTATTCATTAGTAGCAGCTTAGGAAGGTGTCTATTTTAGCTAGGTCAATAAGGTAAGGACCCAGGATTTTATTAGTCAAAACTCCTTCAACCCATAGACCCGCAAACTATCTCTAACTTAGTGGGTAAGTCTTAGGGAATTGGTTGCAGCTCAGAGACCCTTAGTGGTGGTTACAAAGTTAACAAAATCATGGGACCATAGTGCTAGAGTTAGCCAAGACTTCAGGTCATTCATCTAAACCTTCCTCTATCTTTTGGTGGGAAACATAAACACACAGAATTTAAGTGACTTATTTATGGTCTACTAGGCAATAAATAAATAAAGTGGGATTTGAATGCAGGTTTTCCTTCATTTTTGCCTTCTATCAATTAGACCAAGCAACTTCCCTTTAACTTTTTAAATTTGGGCCCCAGTCATCAAGAAATTCCAGTGCTAAGTTCTGGGAGAGAACTCCAAGTGACATGTTTGCAAATATATGATTTCATGAAATGGATTCAATTTTTAGAACAGTTCCATCCTGTCTCCCCTCTTTATGAGGGGCCTGTGTAATCTATTTTCAGTGAAAGTGGATTGTAATCATTTTTAGGGGACAAGTAAGAATTTGTGCAATCGTCTTTAAATAACTGGCGATATCAGGACAAATTTCTCTTCCAGGAAAATGATGCTCTTTTCTTTGCCTGAGATTAGATCTGTTCTCTGGTGCTGTGTGAATATATCAGAAATAAAAGTAAGGTCCTAAATTTGGGCTCAAACAAATCAATTGCTTAAGTACAGGATGGGGCGGATGTAGGTAGGCAGACATTCATGTGGATAAGTTGGTTACAAGCAAAATAGGAGCCAGCCATGTGACAGGACTGCTTAAACACACAGACACACATATATTTCGATTTTTGGTTGCATTAATACAAGTATAGTTCTACAGGAGAGGCAACTTGACATTATGGAAAGAGAGCCATCCCTGAAACCTGAACGCCCAGTGATCAAATGTAGCTTTTAGGACAGACTAGCTGTGTGACTCTGGATGAGCAAGTAGAAGAACTTCATACTAAGGAAAACACAAGTCCAGTCTCCAGGACCCTTATTGGTTAATTACAAAGCTAACATGTTGAGAAATCATAGGACCTAACCAGGACCTCCGGTTATACATTTAGACCTTCCCCTACTTTTTGCAGTTGGGAAAACAGAAACTCGGGAAAACCTTTATGTCTCAAGATTTGTGCTAATAATAATGATCATAACGGATATTTATACAATACCTTTTAAATTGTAGTATCTCCTTTGATCTTCATAAAGTTTTAAGAGAGTGGGGCAGTGGAAAGAGCTCTGGATTTGAGGTCACAGAGGAAGGATCTGGTTTGAATCTTGGCTCTGTCATTTATTGAGCATTATGACCTTGGATATGTTCTTTCATTTTCATTGGCCTTTGATTTTTTTTTTGTTTTCTTTTATTTTTATAATGAATTTAACATACCCTAAATTAAATTGTGGAGGAGAAAAGGATTGCACATGAAATTGTAAATCTATCTTGTAGAATGTACTTTTATTTTGCAGTATATAGTAAATTTAATATATGACTTTTAAAGCTGTCCTAGTTATTTGTGTTTCTTTATAGCCATCTTTTTGTTCTATTTTGATTTTTCTTTTTATGAAAAAGAGAGAAAATCTGAATCTACGTTATGCCAAGCCCTCTTCTTCCATCCAACTTTCCTTCTACCCCCTATATTGAAAAAATAACAAAAGAAGTCCTACATTAGGTCCCAAGTTCTTATCTGTAAATTGAGAATATTGGACTAGATCAAGGCTTCTTAAAGTTTTTCCTTCCATGATCCCTTTTTACCCAAGAAATTTTTATGCAACTTCAGGTATATAAGTATATAAATGGGTATACAAACCAAACATTTACTGATAATAAATCATAAAGAAATTTATTATAAAACAATTCTTTGGTATACATATACCAACATATTTATTAAAGATAAAAACAAATTTGCACATTAATGATGTGTGTGATGTAGAAGACCCTTACCCAAAATGACTACTCAGAGATCACTCAAAGTAGAAAGCAGAAGGTTGTTTATTAAACTTCTGGAGGATGAGCTGTCCCATCACGAGATAAGAAAGAGAAAGCTCATGGTAGGAGAGCTAAAGAAGTAGTAAAGATACACAGCTTTTATACAAGAGATTACATCACAAATAAGAGAACATGAGAAAGGGGGAGGAGGCATCTAATTGGTTGTCGCTATTTGGAGAGATGGGAACGGAAGGTTTCTGTTTCCTCGAAGTCACCTGATTTCTAGGAAACAGAAAATCAGGCCTTCAAGCTTCAGATAATTAAACAGACTAATAGACTAAATAGCGATGAATGTCAAATACTGATAAATGTCATCAGCTCAGGTTAAGTAAATATGTTTATAGCTGGCCAAGGCTCAAGTAAATATGGGTCTGCACAGATTATACAGGTCATAGGAGAAACAGAAATAATGAAAATAAAATACAGAAAAAGAATTCACATATTCTTACAAGTTCTTTACCTTATCTCTCTATTCCACACAATGAGATGGATGTGCTTGTTTATTTTTACATAAAAAAATTAAATCTTGGTAGAATATCTGATACTTCCATAACATAGAGCATTCCAGCCTATTACTATTGCCAAAATTTTTCACCACCCCACATTCAGTTATATGACCCCATAGGGGGTTGCAATCCACAGTTTAAGATGCTTGGGACTAGATACCTCTAAAAACCCTTTGAGCTACAAATATGTATTTCTATTATTATTCACATTTTACAAATGAGAAAATTGAGGCTCAGAATAACTTGTGCCCCATAGCCAGTATGTTCAGAGGCTAACACTTGAACCCAGAAATTTCTAGCTGGGAGACTAACTTTATATGTTTTATGTCACACTGTTTTTCAGATATGGAATATAGAATAAATAAGATTTGTAGAAAATAAGGGCACTAGCAGCTAGCAGGAGGTGAGGGAGAGATCGGGAAGTTCTTCATTTATTTCTTTTTTATTAAAGCTTTTTATTTACAAAACATATGCATGGGTCATTTTTCAACATTGAACCTTGCAAAGCCTTCTGTTTCAAATTATCACCTCCTTCCCCTCACTCCTTTCCCTAGCTGACAGGTAGTCCAGTATATGTTAAATATGTTAAAATATGTGTGAAATTCAATATATGTAAACATATTTATACAGTTATCTTGCTGTACAAGGAAAATCTGATTAAGAAGGAAAAAAAACTGGGAAAGAAAACAAAATGCAAGCAAATAACAACAGAAAGAATGAGAATGCTATGTTGTGGTCCACACTCAGCTCCCATGGTCCTCTTTTTGGGTGTAGATGGCTTTCTTCATCACTGAATAATTGGAATTGGTTTGAATCATCTCAGTATTGAAGAGAGCAGGAAGTTCTTCATTTAAAAATGGACTTTGTGATAAGTTTTAAAGAAAATAAGGAATTCCAAGAGATGAGAAGGAAGTGAATTATAGGCATGCAGATTAACCAATACAAAGATTTGGAGGTGGGAGATAGAATAGAATATACAAAAAATACTAAGAAAGCCAGTTTGGTCCATAGGATACATGAAGGGAGATAATGCAGAATGAGGAGGAAATGGTGGGTTTAGACCAGAGTACGAAAAAAAAGTAATAGAGATGCATTGGGGGTTTTTTTGAAGGAGGAAAGATGAATTTATTAAATGCCAGACACTATGCAAAGCAATTTATGAACATTATCTCATTTGATCCTTAGAACAATCCTATGAGAATGATACTATTATTACTCCTATTTTACAGTTGAGGAAACTGAGGCAGACAGGGGTTAAGTAACTTGCTCAGGCTCCTACAACTAGAAAGTATCTGAGGGTTAAATCTGAATCCAGATATTCCTGGGGTTAGAGTCAGCTCTCTATCCTCTGTTGTATCTAGCTGCCTAATTATTGAATAGAGGATTGCCCAGGTGAATCTATGCTTTAGGGAAAATCATTGTAGATGGTGTGAAGGATTGATTGATCTTGATGTGTAGGGAGACTAATCCAGCTCATGAAGAACTGACCAGGCTAGCAGCTGTGAGAGGAGAGAAAAGGGGGCAGATGCAAAAGCTTCCAGATATTTCTCCAGCTGTTTTCCAACTCCATTCCAGTACTTCTAAAGTTTATTTTTTGAATCCAAGTGTAAGACTTTGATTCATTTTTATTGAATGATTTGGCCTTTTTCTCTAGTCTCTGGAGACTTTTTTGGATCTTGCCTCCATCAAGTAGTGAGTTTGCTATCCCTCCCTGCTTAGGGGCACCTGCAAACTTGATAACTCAGCCGTCTTTGTCTTTATCCAAAATTCCAGAGCTGGTGCCCCTTGTTACAGTATCATGTTGCTTCTTGTCAACACCTTCCATGGTGCTAAAATTTCTAGTGACAGCAAGTGCCATGACTGTGGTTTACCTTCAGGGAGAATGAGGAACATGGAAGACAGATGGTCTTCCAAATTTCATCCACATGCCCAGATTTTTAGGGCAGCAAAGTCTGGCACAGGAAGAATTTCACTTTTTCTCAAGGGTCACAAACTTCAGACATATTTTGTGCTGACAAAGATAAATCGAGTTAGGAGAAAGTTCCCATTTGACATTATTAAGAGCCCTCCACCACAGTTTCATGGGACACAGTGAGAAAAGACCCTAAATCATAGCAATCACTAAGCTTCTGCCTGATGGAGGGTTAAAATTTGAGGTCTTCAATAGATTTTTATTTCTGGACATAGCCGATACAGGAATTTATTTTGCTTGACAATGCATGTTTGTTACAAGGATTTGGCTTCTCTTATTTCCTATGGGATGAGGGAAAGAGAAGGAAAATGATTTTTTGTGCATTAAAAAACATTTTACAGTTTTTTTCCTTAAGAATTTAACCCAGATTAAGGTGAAAAATGTTATCCATATCCATATCCATATCCAAGAAAAAATTGATTGTGTTTGAATACAAGTTGAAGCAACTTTTTAAAGTTTAAGGTGTTTTATTTTTTTTTTTTGAGGGGGAAGATCTATATTTTCGTTTGCAACTCGATTTCTATGGAAATGTTTTGCATAACTTCACTTGTGCCTTCTCAATGGGGGAAGGGTGTGGGGAAGAAGGCTGGAACTCAAAGTTTTAAAAACAAATGTACAAAATTGTTTTACATGTAACTGGGGAAAATAAAAATATTAAATAATCAAAAAAATTAACCCAGAAACTTTTTCAGTGTCGCATTCTGCTCTGGGAATTATTTCTAAAACAAAGGTAGAAGAGCAGAGTGAAATATGTTCCTAGAGTTGGAAGACAGAGAATTTGGGTTCAATTTCAGCTTGGACCAGGTGAGCTTGGACAGATTCTGGACCTCAGGATCCTCATCTCTAGAATGATAGTGTTGAAGAGTATTGAATTGTATAACCTCTGACTCCCTGCAAGCTTCTCAGTTCAAGTGCTCTCTCCAAAAAAGTATTTCCTGACTTTCGTTGGTCATTATTGCTCTGCCCTTGAAATAACCTAGCATTACAGGAACACGTTTGTATTTATCTTTGTATCTCTAGGAACTAGCTCAGAGCCTGACACATAGGAGGTGCATAATAAATGTTTCTGGATTGATTGCTTTTTCCTCAGTAGAATATATGTTCCTTGATAGCAAGGACTTATTATTATTTTGTCCTTTTATCCCTAGCACCTGGGACAATACCTAGCACATAGTAGGTGCTTAATAAATATTTGTGGATTGATTTCTCTCAGCAGAATATATGTTCCTTAAGGCAGGAACTTATTTTTTTTCTCCTTTTATCCCTAGCACCTGGACAATGACTAGTACATAATAGGTGCTTTTGAGAAACAGGGGTGAAGGGGAATTCTAAGGGTAATAGCTAGTGCCTCGATGCATTTGAACTGAATATATGTATCCCAGGATTTATCCTCTAGTCAGTGTTCCCAGAAATCTGTCTAGCCATAATGCCAAAATCGTTGCTTTGATTCCTGTGTTTGCTCAGTTCTTTGGGCAGGTCTGCATCAAGAACTTCTCTCCCAGGCTGCAAACCAGGAGGGCGGGGTCTTGTCCCAGGCTAATTTAACAAAGCCTTTCTTTGTACTTAGTCCTTGCTCTTAATGGTGAAATTAAAGTTAGAAGGACTGGGACACACACACACACACACACACACACACACACACACACACACACAAAATCAAATCTTTGTTTTTAGATTACAGATCCATGGAGTTAGAAGGGACCTTAGATAACTCCATACTTAGGCAATCCTCTCTAGAGATGACAAAATCAAAATCCTTGGCGTTTACCTGACTATAGGAAGATCACACAGCAAATTAGAAGTAGACTATACATAGTTCAGAAATGTCAACAGATTAATAGTTTGATCAAACAAGAATCCTTCTATCTGGTAAGTAGATACATTTTTAACTTAATTCAATTTTAAAAATTTTAAATAGATACATTTTTAAGAAGGATGTTTTCAATGATAAGAGCTTATATTACTTAATCCTTTCAAGGGTTACAAAATTGCTTCACATAGGTGTTTTTGTAAATCATGTCCCAGAACAACTCTGAATTGACATAGACCCTGGAAACCTTGGAGGTTCCTCAATAATAATTACTCACTGTGGTTCATTTTGCTCCCATTAAGAGTCTGTTTTTAGAAGATTTATCTGATTCTGATTTGTGCCCTTACTCAGGATTCCCTTTAAGGAAAATCAGAATTTGTGTCTGCAGGAGTATTTAGGTCCTATGTAAGCATTCAGGCTAAGAAAACATTAAGCACAGAACAGTTATGATTTAATCTAATAATAATAATAATAAAAAAGGATCTGTACCAGTTCATGCAGAATCAGGAATACCCTGTTCTCACTAATATGTGCTGCTTTCTTCTTACAAACCTAGAAAGTCAGACAGAATCTTAATGTTATCATGGGGGTAGGAGGACTCCTCCAGTAAGAATTTGTGGTTGTCAGGGATCCAAATAACTTAACAATTCACATAATTCATACTAAAGAATGGTTAAGTCTCGGGTTTGCTTCTCCTTGTCATGAATCTGCTGGCTTCAGGTTTGATCTAGGTCCTTGGCTAAGGATGGGAACCCACTATCATTCTGCTATTGAGCTGTATTGTTGGCAGCCTGGAAATCATGGCTAATGGCTGCTTAGCTTTCTCTGCAACTCGAAGCCTATGGGTAATCCTTCTCTCCTCTTTATTCGGCTTCTTTGTTCAGTCTTCCAACTTGGGGAACCCCTTTGAAAAGTCAAGCCCAAGCTTAATTGTATGAACTAGCCATAAACTTCATCATGAAGTTGGAGATCCTTTTTGTGGCTGCCACATTAAAAATAAACTCCTTATCTGTTGAAGTTCTTTATTCCTGGCCAAATTGCTAAGAAGATGCTCCTTACATGAAACCTAAATTTTCCCTCTTTGTCTCCTGAAGAAGAATGAATTTCCTTGGAACAGATGAACTCTTGATTTTTTCTTTGATGGTGAATTTTATACAATTGACAGAAAGGTAGAGAGGAGAAAAACAACCGCTATCTTTATTGCTTGCTGATTTTAAAAATAACACTTGATGGGACAAAACATAACCTTATACAATTCACCCTAAAATGTATCTCTGTTTACAATGAGATTTGTTCTTGATGGATCCAATCATGGAGATAACTTAGTTCAATGCTCCTTTGATTGTCAATTTCAAGCATAGTACTAAATAGGGTATAAAATAAAAATCTGCTTATCAAGGAGGTTCCCCACCATCTTGTTCTTTGTAGGATTTAAACTGAAGAAGAATTACGAACAGATAATAAAGACATCCAACTAATCTCTATTGTGAATAAAATTGTGGGGACTGAATCAAGTCCCTGAATAATTTGGGGTTTTTCTTAAAAAGAGTTGTTTCACAATCCACCCACCACACTCTCATTATTTTAAAAATAAGAATTTTGTGTATGAATAACCTCACACCAGTGCATTCTCTTCCTTCATCCTCCAGGAGGTCAACCTGCTAAAACTTGTTTAACAGCAGTTTTCCAGAGATTTTCTAGAATAAAACCAAGTAAATCAGTCATCTTTGTTGATGACAAAAGACTTCAGTGTTTATTTCATTGATTCATTCATTCACTCAGCAAACATATTTTGTATTGAGTTCCAAACACTGACGTAAGGTCTGTAGGGACCTAGAGAAAAAAAAGAAAAGAAATGAAATTTTACTAGCAATTGAAGGAATCAGGAAAGTCCTCTTCTTTAGGAGGTGACACGAGCTAAGATTTAGCAGGGGTCCTCAAACTTTTTAAATAGGGGGCCAGTTCACTGTCCCTCAGACTGTTGGAGGGCCGGGCTATAATAAAAACAAAAACTTTGTTTTGTGGGTCTTTAAATAAAGAAACTTCATAGCCCTGGGTGAGGGGGATAAACATCCTCAGCTGCTGCATCTGGCCCACGGGCCATAGTTTGAGGACCCCTGAAAAGGAAACTAGGGCTTCTAAGGAGCAGCTATATGGCACGGGCCTGAACTCCAGAAAACTTGCCTTTCTGAGTTCAAATCTGGCTCCAAACACTTACTAGTTGTGTGACACTAGCAAAGTCATTTAGCCCAGTTTGCTCCAGTTTCCTCATCTATCAAATGATCTGGAGAACGAAATGGTAAACCATTCCAGGACTTTTGCCTGGAAGACCTCAAATGGAGTTATGACCGAAACAACTCAACAATAACAAGAATTCTAAGTGTCAAATGTGAGGATGGAAGGAGCACATTTCCAGCAAGGGGAGCCTCTGCAAAGGCATGGAGATGGAAGATGATGACACTGTGATCCATTTAGCTCAGTATGTCTGGGCTGTAGAGTGATAAGAAGGAATAATGTATAAACCATCTTGAAAAAGTAGACCAGAGTCAGATTTGTGAAGGGCTTTAAATACTAAACAGAAGAGTTTATGTTTTATTTTAGAGGCAAGAAGAACCACTGGAGCTCTTAACTGAAGAACTAATGTGCTCAGACTTATATCTTAGGTATATCAATTTGATAAATCCACATAAGTCCATGAACATTTCTATATATAACTAGCAAAATCCAAGAGGAAGAGCAAGAAAGAGAAATTCCAGGGCAAACAATTATAGAATGTATAAAATATTTGGGGATCTATCTATGAAGACACATGCAGGAATTATATGAATCCAATGACAGAACACTTTTGTGTGTATTGTGTGTAGAAATAAAGATCTAACTTTTAAGAAATATTAATTACTCATTAAAAGGTTGGGGCTAATAGAGACAGCTAGGTGTTTCAGTAGATATAGTACTGGGCCTGGAGTCTTAAAGCCTGAGTTTAACTCAGAAAATGACTACCTGTGTGATTCTGGACAAGCCATTTAATTTCTGTTTGCCTTTATCTACTGAAGAAGGAAATGGCAAAGCACTTTAGTATCATTGCTAAGAAAACCCCATGGATAGCACTGGTGTGCTATAGTACATAGGGTCATGAAGAATTGGACATGACTAAATGACTAAACCATAATAGGTTGGGGCCAATGTAATAAAAATGGCAATTCAATCTAAATTTATTTACTTATTTAATGCTACACCAATAAAACTAGCAAAGGATTACTTTTGTGGATCTTGGGGGGAAATACAATTAATATGGAGGAAGAAAAGGTCATAAATTTTAAGGGTAAAAATGAAAAAAAGTGCAAAGGAGGAGAGTCTATCAGTATTAGATCTCAAACTGTATTACAAAGCAGTAAAGAATTTTGTTTTGGTTACAAAAATATAAAGGTTGATTAGTGATACAGATTAGGCATACAATATACAGAAGCAAAAGAGCACAGTAGCATATTGTTTGAAAAACCCAATGATCCCAATTATTGAAGTAAGGACTACTTGAAAAAAAAGTTGGAAAACTGGAAGCAGTTTGACAGAAATTAGGTTTAGACCAACATCTCACATCATACGCCAAGATAAACTCTAAATGGTTATATTACTTAGATGGCATTTTACACAAGCTAGAGGAGTAAAGAAGAAATTACCTTTTGATCTATGGATGAGGAAGAGCTCATGACTAAATAAGTGATAGAAAGGATGACAGAATATATAGTGCTAAAAAGTTTTAGCACAAAAAACTTAATGAAGATAAAATTAGAATGGAAACAGATAACTTGGGGAAGGTATCTTCACAGCAAGCGTCTATGATAAAGGTCTCATTTCTAACAAATGTAAAGAACTATTTAAATTTACAAGACTAACCCATTTCTTAATAGGAAAAGAGTCAAAGGATATAAATAGGTAATTTTCTAAATAAGAAAACCAAGCTATCAATAATGATTTGAAAAAATGCTCTAAATCACTAATAATTGGGAAAATATAAATTTAATAACTCTGAACTTTCATTTCATACCTATCCAATTTATAAAGATAACAAAAAGGAAAATGATGAATGCTAGAAAGGCTATGAAAAAGCAGGCACATTAATACAATGGAGCTGTGAACTGGTCTAGCATTCTGGAAATCAATTTGGAACCATTACTAAAGGTTACTAAACTGCACATGAACTGCGACACAGCCATACCATAACTAAGCCAATATACTAAAGAGATCAGAAAAAAGAGGAAATATGCAAAATTATTTATAACAACTTTTTTCATAGTATCAAAAATTGGAAACTATTAATGAATGACTAAACAAATTATATTATGGGAATATAATAAAATTCTATTGTGTCATAAGAAATGAAAAAAGACAGTTTCAAAGGAAAGGGAGAAAACTGATATGGAGTGAAATGGGCAAATCTAAAACAATTTCTATATAAATATCAACATAATATCAACAGTAGGAAAAAAAAAACAACTGAGAAACAATGATAAATCAAGAACAGAGAAGAACTAAAGATAAAGCATACCATGTATCTCACACCAGAGAGATGATAGACTTAAAATGCAGAAGACACATTTTAAGAAATGGTCAATGTGGGAATTTGTTTAGCTGCACTATGAATTTGTTATGAGAGTTTTCTTTTTCCTTTTTGATTGTTCAATTGGGGGATGGGGCAGAGGAAGAAGAATAAAGGATAAATGCTTGTCAAAATGAATAAATAATTTTTTAAAATCTAAATTTGGTATCTAGATCACAGATGGATTGAAGAAAAGGAAAGATTTGAAACAGGGAGGCCTATTAAGAATCCACTGTAATAATCTAGGCAAGAGGTGATGGAGGCCAGAACTAGTGTGGTTCTACTGTGAATGGAGAGAAGGGAGATGTTTGAAGGAAATGTGGAATTGGAATCAACAAGATTTGGCAAATGATATTTCAAACAAATCATACAGCCCTCCTATCCTCAAGCAGCCAATGGTTTTCATTTTGTCCTCAGACTTGAAACTTTTAAAGGGAGGTTACTTGCTCCTACATAAAGATATCAGAACTGAGCTGAATGGTTTCCTCCCTCCTTCCCCCACTATTGTGGCAGAGGATATGATCTAGTTGTTTCTCCTACAACAGTTTTCAAAAATAGAAATTAAAAACCATATAATTAGCCACTCCTGCTCTTCTGCACAGACGAAAATCAACTGTCAAAGCTATGGGCCCTAAACCTTTAAGACATGTGGCCCCTATAAAAATTTTCACTTAAGACCCACAACACTTATTATATGCCAGGAGAAAATGAGTTTCCACATGGAAAATGTGTTCACCAAAGTTCAGAAATATTATCTTAATAAAGAAATGACCTTTTTAAAACTTCGGAATTCGGTGTCTTGTAGGGTCAGACTCTCAGAAGGCAAATAAGTGTGGGTTGGAAATCTGAGAAGGGAGGAAAGAAATTGCAAGATTTAAAGCTAAAGTAATTTTTCAAGAATAATATCAGAAATCTTTGCAAGATGCCAGGGGAATTGGAGGAGTGAAGAGTTTGAAGAGTGATTACCAAAGTTCTTTAAACTTCTACAACAATCTTTTATGGAATTCTCAAAAATTAAAAAAAAACCTTCTCAAAATAAAATCTACTTGTATCTCTATGTTTGTAGAGGCTTGTAGCTTGTAGCTGGAAGACCTCAGAGCTCATCTGGTACAAGTCATTCATTTTATTGATGAGCAACTTGAGACTTACAGAGATGAAATGACTTGTTCAAACTCATTTATATGAATAGAAGATTTGAGATTAAAATTCCTATAGCATTTTCAAAAGGTGGGTGGGAGGCAGAGGGGAATCTCAGAAAATAAAGTTAAATTATATGCAAAGAAACCACTAAAAAAAAGAGAAAAAAATACACTGTTCCAGATTGGTAAATTATTTCATACATTTAAAGAATAATTATTCTATAGAACTTATTCTCAAAAATTAAGAAGGAAGAGTCTACCAAAATACCTGAATGGGACTAAAATAGTCTTCATACATTAAATAGATAAGGACAAAACAACAAAAGACAACTATAAACTCATGCCAATATTGACCATAATTTCAGAAATTTTGAATAAAATCCTAACAAAAGTTCTATAGTAATAGATCCAAAAATATTTAGTAAGAACAAGTTAGATATTGAGGATACAAGGATGGTTCAACATTAGAAAAACAATAAATAACATTAAATTTATTTAAAACAAAAATACCCAAAGTACAAAATTACATCAATAGGTGCTGGAAAGGTCTTTGTGGAATACTCATTTATGCTCAAAAAGCTATAAAGCATGTACCAAGAAGGATAATTTTTAATATGATAAAGCACATATATATATATATATATATATATATATATATATATATATATATATATATATATATATATATATATATATATATATACCTTTAAGCAGAAGCTATTATTTGCAATAGGAAAACATTACAAAAATTATTTCTAGTAAATATATGAATAAAGTAAGGATGCCATTTTCCTCACTGCTATTTGACATAATATTAAAAAATATTAGCTATAATAATAAGATGAAAAAAATTATAGGCACAAACATAAGCAAAGGGAAAAACATGTCCCTATTTGCTGACAGCACAGTTGTTTGCTTAGAAAACTCCAGAGAATCAGCAAGGGAAACTGATTAAGACAATAATCATTGATTTCTGAAAACTAACAATAAATGGCAAATAGGGATGTAAAATAAATTCGCTATCAAGAAGGGGGTAAAGTGTCACCAGAAAATCAATTATCATCCATATAATCATAAATCCCAGGCTGGTAAAGATAATAAACATCATTTTGTCTTGTCCCACTGAAACCTGTAGAGAGTAAATGATTTGTCAACAGTCATGCAGGTAATCAGTTCTCTTCATGTCACTACATGTCACTACAGTATGCATCAATGAAATCATATTTGGATATTGCAATTCCAAAAAAAAATAAGAATTAGAAATAGTTTTTGATATAAGAAAGATGATCTTGATACCATTTTTAAAGCCAGGTCTAGGACAGAAGGTACTTCCTCATTTATGTATTTAAAAATCCTTTGTAAACACTATTGATCTCCAGGGAAAGAGCTTATAGAATCTGAGCACAGATAGAAGTATACTCTTTTAAAAAAACTTTCTTTAATTTTCTTGTATTTTCTTGTCTGTTTTCTTTCACAACAACTAATGTGCAAATATATTTTGCAGAATTACCCACATATGATCTTTATCAAATTACTTGATTTCTCAATGAGAAGGGAGGTAAAAGAGGGTGAGAATTTAAAACTCAAAATTATAAAAAATGAAGGTTAAACACTGACTTTTACATATAATTGGAAAAATAAAATGTTAATTATATATGTTCATTTGTTCTTCGTAAATATATAATTTTTTTTATCCTATAACATGATGCTTGTTTGAAGAGTGATAGAGAACTCATTAAAATTCCTTCAAGATTTCCTAGATATCAGAGAAATGCAAATTAAAACAATTCTGAGGTATTATTACATGCCTATTAGAATGGCTAATATGACTCAAAGGGAAAATATTTAATGTTGGTAGATATGTGTGAAAACTGGGACTCTGGTGCATTGTTGGTGGAGTTGTGAACTGATCTAACCATTCTAGAGAGCAACTTGAACCTATGCCAAAAGGGTTATAAAACTGTGTATATACTTTGATTCAGCAATCAAATTCAGCAAATATAGACCACTGCTAGGTCTATATCCCAAAGATATCCAAAAAGGAAAAAGACCTATTTGTATAAAAATATTTATAGCAGCTCTTTTTGTGGTAGCAAAGAATCAGAAGTTGAGGCGATGCACATCCATTAGGGAATGGCTGAACAAAATATTATTGTGCTATAAGAAATGTCAAGCAGGACGATTTCAGAAAAACCTGGAAAGACTTACATGAACTCATACCCAGTGAAGGGAAAAGAACCAGGAGAATAATGAAGAACTGTGAATGACTCAGGTAATCTTATCAGTATAATGATCTAAAACAATCTCAAAGGATTAATGATGAAATACAATATCTTCCTCCAGGGAAAGAACTGATATTGATTGAATACATATTGAAGCATGCTATTTTTCATTTATTTCTTTTTATCCCAGTCTTCTCATACAAAATAACTAATATGAAAATGTTTTATATAATTTGGGAAATTATAAAAGAAGAAAAAAGATTTCTCTAATGTCAAATTCTAGTTTATTATTTCTTTGATACTTTGATGGTAGGTACTTTGTTAAAACTGTGATCTACTCAATATGTGTATTCCCTCCAATGATTTAGATGGTAACATTAATTCCTGATTATTCTTAATGGAGATATAGGACATTTATTAAATACTTTACTGAGTTCATAGGGCATTTATTAAATACTTTACTGAGTTCCAAGCATAATGCTAAGTGCTCAGGATGCAAACTAGACAGTCTTTGTCCTCAAGAAGCTTATATGTCTTTCTTTTTTTAAATAATAGTTTTTTTTTAATTTTCAAAATATATGCAGATAGTTTTCAACATTCACCCTTGTAAAACCTTGGGTCCCAATTTTTTTTCTCCCTTCTTCCCTTACCCCCTTCCCTAGATAGCAAGTAAGTCAATATATGTAAAACATACATAATTTTTCCAAATATATTTCCACAATTATCATACTGCACCAAAAAATGAAATCAAAAAGGGAAAAAATGAGAAAGAAAACAAAAAGCAAGCAAGCAAGCAACAAAAAAAGTGAAAATACTATGTTGTGATCCACATTCAGTCCCCATAGTTCTCTTTTTGGATGCAGATGGCTCTCTCCATCACAAGTTTATCGAAATTGGTCTGAATTATCTTATTGTGGAAGAGCCACGTCCATCCAGATAGATCATCCCATAATCTTGTTGCTGTGTACAATGTTCGTTTGGTTCTACTCACTTCACTCAATATCAGTTCATGTGGGTCTCTCCAGGCCTCTCTGAAATCATCCTGCTGATCATTTCTTATAGAACAATAATATTGCATAATATTCATAACCCATTCAGCCATTCCCCAACTGATGAGCAGCCACTCAATTTCTAGTTCTTTGCCATTAAAAAAAGGGCTGAAGTAGCTTATATTTCAATAATGATAGTGGGAGGAATAATACATAAAGGGGCGCTGTGAAGGGAAGAAAATCATGGTACAGAAATGTCTTTGGAGGTGAGGATATGGTCATTTTAAGGCTATAGCTGGCTTGTCAGAGCCCAAGATGGTTTCAGGGACAGAATCCTAGGTTCTTGAGGAGAGCAGCCCATTTGGAGACTGCATGACATGGAAATAGCCCAGAATGATATGATATTCTTGTCCATGTCTCCCCATAAACATGCTATAGAGATACTATAAGATTTCCTCTAAATATCTTAACATTGTTTGGATACCAATGGAATTTCTTAAACATATATAAATGACATAATATAATTCATTTAGAACCCAAAAATAGTATATGGCACTTAATATTTTCTAAATGAATAAAAATAAATATATTGATTTGAGTATTGTAGAATCAGAGATATGGCATACAGTTTTATTAGCTAGATTTAAGTTTTTTCCCCTGAAGCTATTGGGATTAAGTGACTTGCCCAAGATCACACAGCTAGGAAATATTGAATGTCTGAGATCACATTTGAACTCAGGTCCTCCTGACTTCAAGGCTGGAGCTCTATCTACTGCACCACCTAGCTGCCCCAGCTAGATTTTATTCTTGCTTTGCTAAGCAAATTTGCTTGAAAGATGAAGGCTGAGACATTTTACCTGGATTAATATTAGCCAAGTTTGCCCATCTCTAATAATGACTTTACAATAAATGCATAGATATGTATTACCTTTCTCATCTCTTCCCTATCTCTTGCTTTGGCAACTATAATTAAATTGCTCAGTTGTTCACTATATCTGATATTTCCCAGAGCAAAATACCCCTCCCTAACCATGATTCCTCTTTTAAATGCTGCTCCCCCATTAAAATATAAACTCTTTAAGGGCAGAGATTACCTTGATTTCATTTTCGCATCCTTAGTTCTTATCAAGTGGCTGATATTCAGTAAGTGCTAAATAAGTATTTTTTATTCATTCATTCATTCCTCATACTTATAGCACTTCGCTCTTTCCTCTATATTCTTATTATTTGTTAAGTCAATAAACATCTATTAAGCCCCTACTATGTACTAGGCAGTGTGTGTATATTTTGTCTCCCTATTAGATTGTAAGCTTATGGGGACAGGGATAGTACAGGTTTTATTATTATTATTATTATTATTATTGTATCTTTGTACATAGTACATTACATTTAATGGAAAACACATGACAATCAATTCCTGATTTTTTACAATTCTTCTCTGTCTCCCTTCATCCCTCTTCCCTCCTCTCCCCAGCCAGCTATTTGCCATCTCTATATAATAATCCTATACTTTGCTGCCTCACTATCAGAAAATCATTTTTATCTTGGCCCAAAGTGAATCTTTCAAGTCTTCAGGGCAAGTATAATATACTATGATACTTAAATACTTGAAAAAGTCCTTACTCTCATCCATATGGACACCTCCTGATTTATATAGATTTATAAAATATAGTTCTTTGTTTGTTGAAGAAAAAATCATTGCTAAACTAACACTGTTTAGTCTCTATGAATTTAGGTCAGCTGGTCCTTGAATGATAAGGCAGTTGATTATGGGGCTTATACTAAAAACATTTCCATCTTGGGAGGACCTGCCATAGTCTTGAATTAAGGAATTCATCTATAAAATGATGATTCATAGAGCAGCTATTTTGTTGTCATAGTGCATAGCATAGTGAGTTTGGAGTCAGGAAGATTCATCTTCCTGAGTTCAAATCTGACCCCAGACAACAGTAGCTGTGGGACCCTAGATAAGTCACTTAATCCTTTATTTCTCAATTTCCTCATCTATAAAATGAGCTGGGGAAGAAAATGGCCAACCACTCAATTATCTTTGCCAAGAAAACCTCAAATGGGGTCACGAAGAGTCAGACAGGACTGAAACAACTGAACAACAATATGATGACTCACTGGAATTGAATGTTAATGGAGGAGCACAAAATGATAAATGAAAAAAAATCCTTTATATTTGGCTTTGGAATTCATTGTATGATTCCCACCTCCATCTTCCATGCTTTTTAATAGCTTTACCACTCTAATTGTCTTTTCCAATTATGTGTTAACTTTGGGGGCTGGAGAATTCATCAGTGTATTAAACTTCAACCTAAGCTTCAGCAACAGCTGGCTTGATTGGTATGAGAGGAGAAGTGGGGTAAAGGAATTCCATTATGCTGCAATCAGTAAACATCTGGGTTTTAATTCTAGCTCCAATTTTTTTCTAGTTAGGGTGGCCCTTGGCAAACCTCATAACTCCAAGGCTAAAGTAGGGATCCAAAATATTTACAATACTTTTTCCCCCAGAGTTGCTGTAAGGAATTTGTTTTGTAAACTTTAAATGTGAGCTGTATTGATTTCTGCATTTTCAAAATTCAGCAGTTTAAATTAATGCTATTGTATCCCAAATACCACATTCTCTTTGATTTTGGTTGAAGTTGTTATTCCTATGAGACTGGATTTGGTGAACCTTGTTATAATAGCTATTGGATAATATTTTTTTTTGCTTTTCAATAGTATTTTATTTTTCCAATTACATGTAAAGATATTTTTCAAAAATTATTTTTGTAAGATTTTGAATTGCAAATTTTTTCTCCTCCCTCTTTCCTCTTCCCTTCCCAAGACAGCAAGCAATCTGATATAGGTTATATATGTACAATTATCTTAAAATTATTTCCATATTAATCATGTCGAGAAAGAAAAAGCAGAACAAAAGGGGAAAACCAATAGGAAAAAAGCAAACAACAACAAAAATGCAAATAGTATGCTTCAATAGTTCCATAGTTCTCTGGATGTGGATGGCATTTTCTATCCCAAGTCTATTGGAATTGTCTTGGATCACCACCAAATTGCTGAGAAAGGTTAAATTTATTCTTAGTTGATTTAGTTATATCTAGTTGATTTGGATATCTAGTGGATAATATTTTTATCTGATAGAGGCTGAACCTGTGATTTCACTGGTAAAAAGGGAACTCCCATGTTAGAACATTCTCTCTCCCAATGCAAGTCAATCCCCTTTCTGCAATTTACAATCTTAAGAAGTTGACTGGAGCTAGAGATTAAGGGATTTGTTCAGAGTCCTGCCCGCAGAATGCATCAATTCTTCCTAGATTCAAGAGCAGCTCCCTATCTACCATGGCACATTTCCTCTCTATATTTCATAATTGCTTGTTTTTCCTCTTATTTTTAAACCTGCTTCTTCCCCTCAAATAATATATGCCACAGACTAAATGCTTTGTTATCCTTAAAATTCTCTCCTCTGTGGGTGGGAATTGGTACTTATATGGAACAGTGATTCAATTGGCCATTCTTTGTCATCACTGCCACAAAAAAGACCTTGTTACTGAAATCATCCATTTAAAATAACAGGGGGCATTGTACCTAAGTTCCCTGGACTTGATAATAGGAAAAGGAGAAGCAGGAGTAAGATAATAAAAATAAGACTTTTGGGGGGATGGGGGAAGGGGAACTCTTTTTTGACTTTTTCCTAGAAGAAAGATAATTTCCAAGAAGGAATTTTTGGGGTTTCTAAAGGAGACAATCCCATTCTTCTTCATTGTTTTCTGTCATCACCTTCCCTGTCCCTCTATCTTGAATTATCGCCTCTTAGACATCGCTCTCTATTTTCTAATTTCAATAGAAAATTGCTAAATTGGGATGAGAGTCCAGTTTTCCCCTCTTTTAAGTGTACAGAAATACTGTGGGAATAGGGCAAAGAGAAGAAGAAAAGAAAGCAATCACTGCATTGCTATTTTAGCTTTTTATTTATAATAATAAGAAAGGACATTTAAATATAATATGACTTCTGCATAAAGAACAAGAACATTGTATTTTATCTCTCAGAGTAACAATTAACCTTATCTGTTACTTCCATCTATCAAAAGAAATTGAGTCATTTGCCAAGACCCAGTGATGTGTAAGCATCTTCAGGGCAGGGTCTGCTTCCTTTTTTTCTTTGTATCTCCAGCAAATAGGAGTGTCTGGCACACAGTAGGAGTTTAATAAATGCTCCATTCATTCTTTCATTCTCATCTTTCACTGGCACTTTGCCTAAGATTTCTCTTCTTATGCTATCACAGTCTACTATTTTGTTTACATTTTTTATGCTACCTATGAGATTTTAAGTTCCATGGGAGCAGGGGCAGTCTGGTTTTCACCTTTGTATCTCTAGCCCTTAATTTCATTCTTTGTCTGTGATCTGTATTTAATAATCATTAAATTGATTGGAAAATATCCAGTATAGTTAAGTTTTTCCCATGACTCTTTTTCCATTTCTTCTTCCTCCTTGACCAAACTTTCTTTAATTCTCAATTTTCCCTGACTCTACCAATCCAACCTTGAATTTGAGCTTCCACTGCCCTATATAACTCTGGACTATGGAGTCTGGACTTTGCTACCTGGATATGAAGGATTCATTTTAATTTTGGCCTAAAGTAAAATACAATTAGAATGCAAAAGCTGTTAGAAGGGTAAAAAAATAATAGAATGAGTTTCAGAGCCAATTACAAAATATATCCTTTTCATCTTTCATTTTGCATATCCCTGCCAGTGTCCAACTCCAGTGATTCATCATGGCAAAGGGATGACCTTGAGTTCTTTAAGACAATGTCAGGGGATGGGAAATGCCATAGAGCTTAACAAGCTGGAAAAGCCTTGAGTACAGTCTAGTGTTAGACCTCTAGAATTCAAGATACAGCCTCTTAAGTGGAGAAAGGTTAACTAAGGTTTGGCAACAGGTACTTTTTTTCCTTCAATAGCTCATGAAGAACTATTTACTTAGACATGAAGGGGTACAACCTCTATAAAGTGGATAAGTACTCACCCACACGAATAAGATCATGAACCTTCTTGAGCACAAAAAGTATCATTTTGTACTACATCTGCCTTGGATGCTCGAGAGTTGACATTATATTTTTTGGTATAGGTTAACAGTTTCAAGATTGTATTGAAAAACGGTCAGTGGAAGGGTATGAGGAGTCCTTCATACTTAGTACTCAAAGCTGTGTTTCAGCCTGTGTAGATGCAGCTCTACAAAGCCTACAAATAAGGGCTTTTTAGCTGTTCATCTCAGCAGTACATTTCCTTGTTTTTCTTCAACCAGGATAGCCAGACAAGCATCTTGTAACCTCTGCCTGGGTATTCAAAGACATTTTGTCCTTTTTGATCTTGTAGAATAAACCTCTTTTGTGTTCCAGATGTCACCTTACACTTTCCAAGCTGATGCCCTGAAAGTGGTCTTTGGAAAGAAATTGATCACAGGATTCTGACTTGCCAGATTTAAAAATTAAAAAATAAAAGTTTATTAGGCTATGTTTGGGGAAGTGATCAGTGGTATGCTAGTAACTGTTTGACAACTGACTCTAGAGAAAAAATGTACACGTGACAATTTTAATATGTGTTAACACTTTTCTCCATCACTTTCTTAAGTCTACACAAAATCTAATAAATCAAGCCCTGTTTTGTAACATTTGCCCATTTCTGAGGTATAAATGTTCCCACTAAAAATTTCATAATTGGCACTGATTCTCAGGAATCAGTTCTAGATGGCTTTAGGATACTTTTGAACATGGTTCAGTGCAAAGAATACTAGTTCTTTGAGCCAAAGGACAGGGGTTCAAATGCCCTAGCAGTGCCTGGCACATAGTAGGTGCTTAATAAATGTTTATTGACTATTACTGACTGTCTTAGAAGCTTACTTGGGTGAGTCATTTCATCTCCTTAGTCTCAGCTTCCTCATCTGTAAAAAGAGGTCTGTAAAGTCTCTTCCAATATTCATAATCCTATGAGCTATTAAGTTCCTGGTCTTCATGTACCATCTCTACCAAGATGCCTTTCGTTTATTCACTAATTCATTTTCCCTGCTAGGTCTTATATTTAAAGATCTATATTTTTATATATCCTATCTAGTAGGATGTAAGCTCTTCTGAGATCAGGACCCCTTTTCTTATTCTATCTTTGGATCCCCAGTGCCTAGAACAGTGCTTGGGAATATTGTAAGTGATTAATTGTTGAATTCTAGAGATTCATTTTTTCTTGTTTTATCCAGGGTCAAAGTCAAGATTATAACCCATATCTGCTGGGATTCATGCCCCTGGGTCTGGAAGAGCTCCACATATTGCCACACTCCATCACTTGTTGAATTGAATTGACCTTAAATCATTTTATGCCCATGCACAAGAAAAACACTCCAATGCATCAATTTTCAGCAATGATTACGGCTTTTTGGTAAAAGAAATTATTATTTTTGCAGTCCCCTTTTCACCATTAAAATCTAACTGTCCACAAGTTCCTATGGCTTGGTAACCCATATTTTATATTTTTCTATTTCCCATAGTGCCTAGGAAAATGTGGGGTATAGCGGTATAGTCAAGTCAATAAATGTATTTTTTGAGTGACTACTATGAGTAAGACCCTAGGCATATAAGACAAACACAGCCTCTGCTCTTTTACTTTTTTTTGTTGATTCTAGCAATTTAATTACAGCCATATAACTTTTTACTCCTAAATTTTCTCAATAGTTTCTTCCTTATATTTTCCTTTTTCCTTTCCTACTTGGTGAGATTTGGCTTTTCATTCAAGGATCTTTTTGCAATCTTTGTCCAGTTTTAGCCTTGTGATAACCATCTTACTTGGAAGAATGCCCACATGGACAGTTGTACTATTAGCTTTCTCTCACTGCACACACTCAATGAAAATCACATATTTCTTTCTCTAAACCTAGACTACTTTGCCAGTTTGCTGTCCTTTGTATGTCCATGAATGGGCATGGTGAGGACATTGCACTTCTGTCTCAGCTCCTTAAAAAGAGTAGAAGACATAATTTTCCTCCATATGTGGAACACGGCATTGAAACGACTCTTGCAGTTCTTGCTTCAGGCAGAAGTCACTAAGGGATTGAACTTCATTTTAATCTTAGAGTTATTGCAGAAGAAGAGACAGCTTCTGTCCTTTAGAAATATCTGTTACCCTCCCTAACAAAATCAGCTTGTATCTATTTTGTTTTATATCCATCTTTTTTTTTATTTTTACTTTTTAAAATTTGTCTTTTCTTTCTCATGATTTTTCCTCCCCCCCATTCTTCTTTCACAATATGACTAATACAGAAATATGTTTAACATGATTGTACATGTATAACCTATATCAGATTGCTTGTTGTCTTGAGGTGAGGTGAGGAAAGGGATAGAAGGAAAACAATTTACAACTCAAAATCTTACAGAGATGAATATTGAAAACTTCCCTTGCATGTAATTGGAAAAAAAATGAAATAGTATTAAATGGAAAGAAAAATTATGTGTTTCAAAGTACGCAGGTCATGGTTGATTTAATCCATCACTCCACTCTACTTATAGTAATTAACAGATGCTCTATGACCAAATACATTTACAAGGTAAGAATATCTTGTGTTCTTGTATTTTTTTTAATAATTATAACTTTTTATTGACAGAACCCATGCCTGGGTAATTTTTTACAACATTATTCCTTGCACTCGCTTCTATTCTGACTTTTCCCCTCCCTCCCTCCACCCTCTCCCCCAGATGGCAAGCAGTCCTATACATGTTAAATATGTCATAGTATATCTTAGATACAATATATGTGTATAGAACTGAAGAGTTCTCTTGTTGCACAGGAAGAACTGGTATATCCATCTATTTTATATCTTTTTCATCTTCTCCATAGAATGGAAGCTTCTTAAGGGTGGGAACCATTTTACTTTTTTCTATCATATATTTGGCACATAGAAGATGTTTTTGATAAATACTTATTGATCCAAGGATGGGGACATCATCATCATCACTAGCGTTTATACAGTATTTTAAGTATTTTGCAAATTGCTTTCTATATGTACATGCATCTCTATCCCAGTATCTACCCATCCCTCTATGTATCTATCTGATCTCTCTTGATCCCATAACAACTTTGTGAGGGATGTGCTATGATAGCCGCCATTTTGCAGATGAGGAAATTGAGGCAGGAAAGGCTAATGACTTCCTCAGGATACACAGTTATTAAGTGACACACATAAAATTCAAACTCAGGTCTTCCTAAATCTTTAAATTTCTACCCACTGCACTCAGGTAACCCACAGATATAAAATAAATAGATAAGAATAATGTAGGAGGAAGTGGAGGAGAACAAAGGAAAGATCAGATGAAGTGCCATAGGGAGATACGATATGAAAGCACTAAGAATGAGGGAAGGCTTCTTGAGGGAGGATGCATCTGAGCTGAGCCTTGAAGGAAGATAGGATTCTGAGAAATGGAGATGAAGAAGGAATGATGAAGATGGAAAACTGAGGCTGGAGAATATAGAGTACATCACAGAGATGTTATAAAATAAATAAATAAAATATTTTTAAAAATAATATATTTTTATTTTATAATATTTAATTATAATAAAATAAAAAATAAAATTTAATAATAATAATAATAAATAAAAACTATGAAATAAAATCTTGAAGAAGTTGGAGCTAAATTATGGAGATTCTTGAATGTCAGAATGAGGAGTTTTATTTTGGCACCAACAGGGAGCTTATGAGGGATGCTGAGCCAAGGATTGACACACTCAAATACTTGCCTAATAAGTCTTCATTCATTTGTTAATTTGCAGATACTTTGCTCAAGATAAAATGATCCTAGTTATGCCATGTAGCACACCAATCCTGGCTGCAATAAACAAAAGCCCCCATGCTATTAGACTGGGTCTCCTGGGAGATCAGAGTTAATAGGGAGATGAGCCATCAATGAATATCTGGGCCAAAAATATGATTTCATCATTGTCCAGTAACCAGATTGCTTCATACCTCTCTCCTTAAGTGGATAATGTTTCATAATAACCTCCTGCAAATATCAACTACAATTTGGTTTCATGTTACCTAGGAGCTCATTTCCCATACTTCATAGAAGCTTTCACAGATCAGACAGCACATTGGTGACATTTATATATTTGAAAAGAAATGAATTATATAAAGGGAGCTTTCTGCTTGAGGTGTGTGTGTGTGTGTGTGTGTGTGTGTGTGTGTGTGTGTGTGTTTAGTTGGAAAGGATGCATTTTTTGGAGCATGGATGGGAATGACTTTATAGGGACCATCCCAGGGGAGTTCCCCTGGAAACTGGTGCTTTGAAATATGGCCATATTATTGGCCACTGAGCAAAAAGAAATGTTGACTCAATGGACTTTAAAAGAGAGTGACCCTACTCTCTAGTGCTTCCTAGTCCTTCAACTCTCAGGGTGATGTGATATAACTCCGAGACTTCTTGTACTGACCTTCTCCACTCTGGCATCTTGGTAACTCTTCTCACATGGCATCAAGAGGTCAGCTTAGGTAGGCAAACCTGGGCCTGGGCTTCTGACTGCCCTTTTTTTGCTTTCTCTGTCTGTTGTCTGTCTGTCTGTCTATCTTGTATATATGTTTCTTCCTTCCTTCCTCCTTTCAATTTTCTCTACTCTTTTCTCTTTCCCTCCATTCCTTTCTCCTCTTTATATACTCTTCCTCCTCCTTCTCCTCTTCCTCCTTCCCTTTTGGGGAGACCCAGATAGAAGTTAAACTGAAGCCTTAGGTGATTTTTTTCCCTTGGGTCCTGGGGGAGGTTTTAAAAAGTCAAAGAGAGGGAGAGAAAGAAAGTCTTTTCTTTCAGGCGGTTAGGCTCCTGGAACCTGGATCCTAGGATCCATGGTTAGGATCCAGGCCATGGGCAAGGGTCAGAGGTGACAGAAGCACCTTAGTCGGGTAGAGAGAGCACTGGGTCTCAGGCCACTGGGTCCAGCAGCGGGGACTATATTCTGTTACATATATAAGCACATACACACAAAGTCCGGCTCATAGTGGAAATAAAACACAAGGTTATTGATTGATTGATTACTTATTTGGGTGCATGTTACTCCCTCCACATTCTAGTAGAACAGATTCTTGAGGGTAGAGGATATTTCTTTTTTATCTTTGTATTCCCAGCCCCTAGCACAGTGCCCAGCATATGGTAGGCACTTAATAAGTGTTTGTTGGATTGAATTGAAGTATAACAAAGCACTTGAAGAAATTCTTCCTGCAGGATCCTGACCCTGGCTTAGATTAAAATATAGATTAAATTAGATTAAATATAGAAAAATTAGAGTAAAAATATAGTTACTGGGGTCAGAGAAAAGGAAGCCAGTAGCTTTTTAAAGTTTTCATAAGCAATGGCCTTGAGACCTCCTTCTCTTTCTCCATAGTCCAATTCATCCAGTCTATTTGTGCTGCCTATTACTTTTCCTAAAGTTCACGGTTGATCTTGTAACATCTCTGCTCTAGAAACTTCAATGGCTCCTTATACTTCTAAAATAAAAAGCAGGGGTAGCTCGGTGGCACAGTAGGTAAAACAGCAGCCCTGAAGTCAGGGGGACCCAAGTTCAAATTTGACCTTAGGTCCTAGGTGAGTGACCCTGGGTAAGTCACTTAACCCCCATTGCTTCAGCTAAAAAGTAAAATAATTCTCACATTTAAACAATTTGATTTCAGCCTTTATTTTTCAGCATCATTTCACATTTGTTCCCCTCCCCTCAAGCTATCTCTCAGTTATAGACATTAATCTGTTTGTTGTTCCCTTCAGAATTATATCTCTTACCTCTCTAACTTTTTATAAGTTGTTCCCCATACCTAGAATCCACTCTTTTCATTTAAATACATACATAGAAAATTAATGTTTCATATATATTTATATGACATATCAATGTTCTATATATATATAGCTATGAATATATTTTATATGACTGAATATATTTACATGTATTTATACATTTATATATTTTATATAAATACACTTTATATTTAAATAAAAATACACACTTATATGTCATACAAATATGCACTTATTATACATGCATATACCCAAATATGTGTAGGATTTAGAAAGACAGCATGATGTAGAAGTCAGAAAGACTTCAGTTCTCAAGTTTTACCTTTGACAGAACAGACTGTAGGGATCAGAATAAGTCACTTATTTCTCTCTTTTCTCAGTGACTATAAGAACACTTTAACATGGTTATAGCACAAGTCCTAATCTGCCCTAGTGAATGGAGTTTTCTTCTTGGGAGTCTTCTGCACCATTGGAATGACAGATCTATTAAAAAATAAAACAAAACAAACCAGTCCAAGGGTTGGACGTGACCTTAGTTGCTTGAAGGCTGCACTCTCAAAGTTCAGGCTTGGCAGGTCCTACCATGTGGGAAAGTCCTTGGGTATGACTTGGCATCAGATTTTGTGCTGAAAAGTGGCAGATGTTTTGCAAGCTTGCCACATACATGCCAACTTTTATTATTGTTATTGTTACTATAACTGAATCAAATGCTTTTTTTGTACTTAATGAACAATGAGCACATTGGGATCTTCCATTTCCTATCCCTTTCAGTCAGCTGTGTGAATGGGAAGATGTGGGCTGTGAAAGGAAATCATTTGCAAAAGCTTTCCTGCTCCTTTCTTGTGTTTGCCTTAAAGGATACCCTTGGGGATATATACAAACTGTTATTTAGGAAAAAATTATTTTATTTTGACCCATTCTTGTGATTTCATTGGTTTATTTGAGAAAATTCCCTCTACCAAGAGGGTCATTGCCTTATAGATGTAGAGCTAGAAAAGATCTCAGAGGTCACATAGGTTAATCTCCTGATTTTATATATGAGCAAACTGGAGGCCCAATGAAGTTACAAGATTTTCTCAAGATCACCCAGGCAAATTGGCAGAGAAAGGATTTAAACTAAGGTGTACTGCCTCCAAATCCAGTGTTTTTATTAGAATATGCTGACATTATGTATTTATAACTTCATAAACTTCATAACTATATATATACATATATATCTGAATATGTATATGTAAATACACACATATTTATAGTCTAGGACTGAGACTCTTCATTTTCACTTATCTCCCAGATCTAATTAGTTGGCAATGTATACATCAATATCTTTCAAAGTTAGATCCTTCTGTCTACTCACATCATAACCACCCTAGTCTAGACTCTCATTACTTCTTGTCTGGATTATTAAAGTAATTGCTTTCTATGCATTGATTTTCTCTCCTCATAATGCATACTCTGTATGATTATTAAGTTAATATTTCTAAAGCACAAGTTTTAGCATGTCATTGCTCTCCTCAAGAAGCTTCCATGGTAACCCATGGCACCAGGAATAAACACAAATGGTTCTGTTTAGCATCTAAAAGCCCATCACAATCTGACTTTTGCCTTTTTTTTCAGTCCAAGTTCCAACTGAATGTTTCCACCTTTCATATACTCCATGTATTCTGCTTACCATTCCTCTATATAATGTTCCATTCTTCTGTCCTTTATGAGATTCTTAAGTTAGTTAATTTGAAAAGCAAATTAGGAAGCTCAGACACTGGTGGCTAGATTTGTCATCTATCCCTCATAATATTGGCATTTTAATCTATAACTATTGGTAAATATTTGATTGATAAATATTAATAACTATAAATAAATATTAGAGAGAGGGTGATATAGGAGAAAATTGACTAAATTAGATCTGGGTCTGAAATCAAATTCTGACTGAATCCCAATCACTTGTGATTTTATATGTGACTTTAAGCTCTAGACCATCAGTGTTTACACTCATTCCTTTTCAGTGTTGCTAATGTTCTCTAATGATATTGTCCATTATCAACTATTTTTGAGTTGTAGACTGTTTCTAACCCTTTCTCTCTGCCATGCTGCTCTGTGCTGCCATCTGCTTGTCTTCAGCTGATATGTAGTCTCTTTCCCATTTGGTGGGAGGAGCCTCTTCATATCTTCAGTTAATAGTTCTAGGACTTCTCCGGATCATCTCTGACTTGGAACCCAGATGGTTTTATCTAGTTAACTATCTAAAGAAGACTTTGTACACTTAAGTCTGTTTTTTTTTTTATCAATTCCCTTGTTTCTGCTTGAGGTTCCTCATCTGTAAATTCAATTTATTCTCTGACTTAGAGTAAGAAAATTCCTTTTAATTTCTTTGAAGTACCCCATGCCATTTGTAGGGCATGTCTCACGTTAGGTAAAAGACTGAAAGGGGCAGGTGGGACTGGTGACTTTTACCCATCTTCCCTGGTAGAAATGGAGTCATTAGTCTTTCTGAGCTAATTTCTAAAAAAGGAGAGAAGCAGGAAATTCTGGACTTCCTATTATCATAGATTGATAATCCTGATGTTAATGGCCAGAAAACCTTTATGATCAATTATAAAAGATTTGCATATATTTATGGGGAAAAGACTGTTCAGTAGGAGCTAACACTGGCTTATTAAAAACAAGCCATACCAGCCCTGTTTGTAGTGGCTAGAAGCTGGAAAATGAATGGATGCCCATCAATTGGAGAATGGTTGAGTAAATTGTGGTATATGAATGTTATGGAATATTATTGTTCTGTAAGAAATGACCAAAAGGACGAATACAGAGAGGATTGGCGAGACTTACATGAACTGATGCTAAGTGAAACGAGCAGAACCAGGAGATCATTATATACTTCAACAATAATAATGTTTGAGGATGTATTCTGATGGAAGTGGATCTCTTCGATAAAGAGAGCTAATTCGATTTCAATTGATCAAAGATGGACAGAAGCAACTACACCCAAAGAAAGAACACTGGGAAATGAATATAAACTGTTTGCATTTTTGTTTTTCTTCCCGGGTTATTTCTACCTTCTGAATCCAATTCTCCCTGTGCAACAAGAAAACTGTTCGGTTCTGCACACGTATACTGTATCTAGGATATACTGTAACCTACTCAACATGTAAAGGACTGCTTGCCATCTGGGGGAGAGGATGGAGGGAGAGAGGGGAAAAATTGGAACAGAAGTGAGTGCAAGGGATAATGTTGTAAATAATTATCCTGGCATGGGTTCTGTCAATAAAAAGTTATTTTAAAAAAGGCATACCATATTAATGATGTAATATTTTTGGCTAGTGCTACTTGACTGGTAGATCAAGAGAAAGTCAACTGTACTGACCAACTGTTCCTTATATCAGCAAAAATTTTGCTAGTCTTTCCTGTATTCTTTATGGATAAGATGATCTGTCTGAATATTCATAACTAGTTAAATAGTATACATTCAACTACTATATGTTAATAACTAGTTAAATAACTGCCCCCTAGAAAAACTGATTAATGGGTCAAAGTCATTTTAGGAGGAGGTTTTTAATGACTGACCATAGAACTCTACTCATGGCCTCATTTTAGTCAATATTTTTACTTAATGAACTGAAGGGAGAAATTGAAGTTTTAATTGGGAGATAATGCCAAGTCAACCTCTAAGAGAACAGGTAATATAACATTAAACAAGAACTTGGTAGCAATTCATGTGAGAAATATTTTGAAGTTCTGATCAACCACAAATTCAGTGCTGAGGTAACAGCAAGATGTGGAGTCACAGGATTGGTGAGAGGACAAAATGACATGTGTTTATAAATACTAAAGCTACATATACTTGTAGATATGTAGTATAAATGATAAATAGCCTTGGACCCAGAAAGTCTTAGGTCCAAGTCCCACCTTTGATGTTTATTGGCTATGTGATTCTGCACAAGTAATTTTATCCGCATAAGTAACTTTATCTCCTCAAGGCTCTCTAAGACTATAAGTTTCAAACGATGTGGTATTTTTCACTGGTAGAAGAAATTTCTTTACCCGAGAGGCCCCTATATCAATGTAATCACCATTTCATTACCCCATCCCTTTACTCACTTATACTCTAAAGCAGAAGTGTCAAAGGCTCTAGGGGCCACAACACTCTGTACCCTGAACCAGATTAAAATGTAGTTCCTATCTGATTTTACCATATTTGTATATTGCTAAAAAATGAAGCATATTAACATGAATGGTTTTCTAAGGTAATGTGGAGCCTTCAGGGATCTTTATGCATGGCTTAGTGACCTGTATTTCTGTTTGAGTTTGACACTCCAGTTTTAAAGTGTTTTGTAAATGCAAATTCCTATTATTACAATTGTTTTTATGGTGTGTGAAACATTTTATAATATTTGCTTTAGATAATTAGTATTATTGTTATATGGTTGCTAAGAAACCTAATGCAAATTTAGGCTGCATTAAGTATAGTGATCTGATCTTGAGAATCCATAGTCCCTTATTTACTTGAGTTATTCAAGCTACCTGTAGATCATTGAGTTTAATTTTGGGCATCATATTTAAAGGGGAACAGTAAAAGCCAAATGGAAATTATCTTTTATCCAAAACAGTTGGAGGAATAGAAATGCTGAGCCTATAGAAGAGAAGACTTAGTTTGTGAGTCAGAAAAATATTAGGGATAGGATTTGGGCTGTGATTTTCTATTTGAAGGTATTTCTTCTAATTTGACACATTGTAAAATTTCTCATTAAGTAAATGGCCTTTAAATATTCCTATAGAATCACTAATAACAGGAGAAAGGCAAATGAAAATAATTCTGATGTTTCTCCTCATACTTAGCTTATTGTCAAAAAAAAAAGAAATGATGGAATAATGTTGGCAGGGCTGTGGAAAATAGGCATGCTAACACATCATTGGAGTAGTGAACTGGTTCCACTCTTCTGTAAAACAATTTCAAATATATAAAAAAGTGACTAAATTATTCATCCTCCTTGACACAGGGATTTCACACTAGTTAGTCAATAAATACTTAATAAATACCTACTAGGCAGTATGCTAAATGGTGGGGAAACAAAGAAAGCAAAAAAGCAGTCTTTGTCCTCAAGGAGCTTACAATCTAATGGAAGAGACTACACAAACAAGCTACAAAGATAGCCATTGATGAGTTTATGTCCCAAGCAGGTCAAGAACAGAAGGGAAAGTACCATATGTACCAAGATATGGATTGATGCATTTTTTTTATTTGTGGCATAAAACTACAAAAAAGGTAGGTTGATTGGAGAACAGCTGAGGAAATTGTGACTTATAACCTTCACTGTAAGAAATGGTAAATATGGAGATTTTCATATTTAGTCATATTCATATTCACTAATGTAAAGCAAATAGAACCAAGAGTGTAATCTATCCAGTGGCTTTAGTATGTAAAGGAAAAGAAAAGCAAAAGATATCTGAATTTAGATTAATATAATGGGATAGAGATATGGGCTTGATACGTGATTTATTAGTTTAAGAAGCTTTCAGTAAGCAATTTTATCTCTCAATGCAACTTCTACAGATGACTCAGAGAGCTATCTAGGGAACTGAAAAGTGAGGTAAGTTGCTCAGGGCAATGTGGCCAGTATGTTTATACCAAGAGAATACTAATTTTGTCTTTTCTCTCAAAAGATATCTTCAAAGCAAAATATTTCAGTAGCTAAATATATTGGGGGGAGCAATTGAATTAATGGACTTAAAATCAATATCGAATTAAACTTAATTTTCATTGAGATGTGATTTTATTGTTATTCTGTCAGATAGGACATGACTTTATTAAATTACAATTGTCATCTGTGGTACTGCTCACATGGTTTCTTCATAGATGATTTGTATTGTGGTTATTAAATTTCAGAGAGGGTGAGTGGAGATGTGCAGTATGGATTTCATATATCCATTATTCATATATATTCATATAATCATAGGATTTCACTGTGTAAGGAACTGTTTATGAGCAAATGTGCCTCACCAATTAGTCTTAGGAAACTTGGAAACTCCAAGGGGTACTGAGTGATGAACTTATACAAGATTTGAATATCAATGACCACATTTTATTCAACAATACAGAAAATGAATAGGTGGTAAGCTATAGGAGCAGAATGCTACATATATAGACATTATTTTGGTGTTGGCTTCCTTTGTCTGGAGATTGTTTGTTGTAAGGGATGATTCTCTTGCAGGGTAGAGAATGGCAAGAGATAGTGACATTATAAAGATCAACAGGTGATTTTTAAAAATATATAAAATTTTTTTTAAATTGCAGTGGCAGAAAATTTATACACCTACTTTTAACTTGGCAGTGTATCTTTCTCTACTCATCAATTTTGCAGATGACATGCATGCAATTCATCATCCACCCTGTTTTTGAAGCCTTTCCAGCTTTACATCACATGCTAGAGATTGTACAACATTGTCAGAGAATTTGAGGACTCACCAAAATGAGGACTTCCTGGGAAAAGGGCATTTTTTCTACATTACTCTGTGGGCAAATCTAAGACTAAATGGTACAGTGGATGAGGGAGGTTATATTCCCCAACTCTGAGCCAGTGGATACAATGAGAGATACAAAGAAGAATAAGACAAAGTTTCTGCCCTCAAGAACCTTCAGATCTAATTGTTATTATTGTAGAAGAAGATTTAAAATAGACACAGATTTAATCCAATCCAGTCAGTCAGCCAACAAGTATTTTTTAAGCATTATGCTATATGCCAGGAACAATGTTAAGCACTTATACAAAGACGGGTAAAAGAAAGTCTTACAAAAATGAATGTTGAACACTATCTTTACATATATTTGGAAAAATAAAATGTTATTTAAAAAGAAAAGAAAAACAAGTGAGCAAAAACACGAATTAAATAAATTAAATAAAAATTAAATAACTGAGAGTCAGTGCAGTGTGTTGTGGAGAGAGCTGACCTTCTAGTCAAGAAGAACTGGATTCAAAACCCACAGCAAAAAACCTGTGCTATGTGTGAGCTATTATTATTATTATGTTGTTGTTGTTGTTGTTGCTGTTGTTGGAACTTGTTCATACCAGAAGAATTCAAGCATCCTAAAGGCTACATATTCCAAAAGGATATAGTTTTGGGAAGATTGCTTGATTTGGAGGCAAAGGCTTTGTGGTCCTCCACAAGCCATTTCACCTCTGGGTAACCCAGGCAACTTTCTAAGATTAGATGATCTGCATTGATGAAGGGGATTTGCTCACTGGGAGTCTCCTCTCCAGTGAAACTATAGGTCCAGACCACATGATCCTCCTTCCTCAAATTAAATAACCATAAGTCAGGGCAACCTATACTAAATGCCATGTAAGCAGTACCATACACGTTGGCTGTTATAATTCAAAGGAGTTCTGTCCCTCTTGACAGAATGTCAATAAAAGCACATCTCAGGGGAACATGCACCTAATTGGATATTGATTTTTTTTAACACTATAGGTGTGCATTAATTCAATCTCCCAGAATAATTTTAGCCATTGAACTATTTTTTCCTTGGAAGACATCTTATAAAGGATAAGCCAAAAATAACACTCTTTTGGGACTGAACAAACAAACAAATTTAAGTGCCTATAGCTGCCAGTTACTATGCTAGGTGCCAGGGACACAAAGGAAAATAAAAATAGAACAGCCAGACAGTCATACATTTGGAACTGGAAAGATCTGAGAGGCCATGTAATGCAAACTTTTTATTTTACAATTTGGGAGACTGAGACCCAGGGAGGCTCACTGATTGACCTGAGGTCACCTGGTAACCAACCCCTTTCTTTCTTCTCACACAATTATTTTCAGGTTCTCACAATCTCCCACCTGGGTTATTGCAATGGCCTCCTATCTACTGTTCCTGAATCAAGTCATTCATCCTTCCAATCCATCCTACCCAAAAGTGCCAAAGGGATTTTTTCAAAAGAGCATGTCTAGAGAAAATTGTGGCAAGATGATGGAAGAAAATGGCAGGAAATTACCTCTTCTTCAAAATTCGGGACCCTGACCACAATAACTTTAAATAATGTCTCAATATATTTTAGAATAGTATAAATGATTAAAATTAAATGTAAAAAGGTAAAGTAGTTGTATAACATAGGACAATTTGGGAAGGATTTTTTTTAAGTTTATTTTATTTTTATTTTTTATTAAATAACTTTTTATTGACAGAACCCATGCCAGGGTAATTTTTTACAGCATTATCCCTTGCACTCACTTGTGTTCCGATTTTTCCCCTGCCTCCCTCCACCCCTTTCCTCAGAGGGCAAGCAGTCCTTTACATGTTAAATGGGTTATAGTATATCCTAGATACAATAAGAACAGAACAGTTCTCTTGTTGCACAGGGAGAATTGGATTCAGAAGGTATAAATAACCCGGGAAGAAAAACAAAAATGCAAGCAGTTTATATTCATTTCCCAGTGTTCTTTCTTTGGGGGGAGCTGCTTCTGTCCATCCTTGATCAATTGAAACTGAATTAGCTCTCTTTATCGAAGAGATCCACTTCCATCAGAATACATCCTCTTACAGTATAGTTGTTGAGGTATATAATGATCTCCTGGTTCTGCTCATTTCACTTAGCATCAGTTCATGTAAATCTCACCAGTCCTCTCTGTATTCATCCCGCTGGTTATTCCTTACAGAACAATAATATTCCATAATGTTCATATACCACAATTTACTCAATCATTCTCCAATTGATAGGCATCCATTCATTTTCCAGCTTCTAGCCACTACAAACAGGGCTGCCACAAACATTTTGGCACATACAGGTCCCTTTCCTTTCTTTAGTATCTCTTTGGGGTATAAGCCCAGTAGAAACACTGCTGGATCAAAGGGTATGCACAGTTTAATAACTTTTTGAGCATAGTTCCAAATTGCTCTCCAGAATGGCTGGATGTGTTCACAATTCCACCAACAATGTATCAGTGTCCCTGTTTTCCCACATCCCCTCCAACATTCCACACTATCTTTCCCTGATTCTAGGCAATCTGACAGGTGTGTAGTGGTATCTCAGAGTTGTCTTAATTTGCATTTCTCTGATTAATAATGATTTGGAGCACATTTTCATATGTCTATAAATAGTTTTAATTTCTTCGTCTGAGAATTGTCTGTTTATATCCTTTGACCATTTATCAATTGGAGAATGGCTTGATTTCTTATAAATTAAAGTCAATTCTCTATATATTTTGGAAATGAGGCCTTTATCAGAACCTTTGATTGTAAAAATGTTTTCTCAGTTTATTGTTGGGAAGGATGTTTGGAAAAACGCTGTCTAGGACTGGTTGCTAACCTGATTGAAATGCAGACACCTTTGGGCAGGTATCATCATTCAGACAGGAAGGGGTTTTTTAAGAGACAAATAAGGAGAAACAGATAAGAGATTTTGTTGCTCCACATTCCTTAGCTAGATATGGGCTCTGACCCATTAAGAGGATTTAAAAAATCAGAGAGGTTGAGGAAAAATTGGCATTTGAGTAATACAAGAAAATTATGAAAAGAAAGTCAACCAATTGGAAAAAGAGATCCAAAAATTTATGGAAGAAAATGAACTCTTAAAAATTATAATTGGGCAAGTTATCTGTGATGTCGTAAGACATCAAGAAATAATCAAATCAAAAGAATGAAAAAAAGAGGCCATAACATATCCCATTAGGACAAATACCTGACCTGGAAAACAGATCAAGGAGAACTAATATAAAAATTGTTGGACTCTATGAAAGTTATGATAAAAGAAAGAATCCAGATACTATCCTTTAAGAAATTTAAGAAAACTCTGTAATTTTATAACTAGAGGGTAAATTAGAAATTGAAAAAATCCAGTGATCACCATCTGAAAGAGATCCCCAAATGAAAACTCACAGAAATATCATAGCTGAGTTTTTAAGCTTCCAGGGCAAGAACAAAATATTGCAAACAACAAAGAAACAATTTAAATATTATGGAACTAAGTCAGCATAACATAAGATGTAGCAGCTTCTACTTGACTAAAAGATCAAAGAGCACAGAAGTTGGGTTTGCAATCAAAAATAACCTTCCCCACAAACCTGAGTGAAATTCTGCAAGGGGAAAAAAAAGCTATCTAGTGATTCAAAGAACATTTAGGTATTCTTGAGGAAAAAAACAGAATTGAACAAACAATTTGACTTAAAATAATCAGAAGGAAGATAAGAAGGTAAACACTCAAGACCAGTTATAAGGGATTTGATAAGTTTAAAATGTTTACTTCTTATATTAGAAAACGATATTTGTAACTTTTAATCATATTATCATTACTGAGATGATTTAAAGACTATATTTAGATAGAAAGATTGGAGTTGAGTTGATTATGATGGGTTAATCCTAAAAAATAAAATTAGATAGGAAGAGGTCAAATGAAGCATATTATCTCATATAAAAAAGGAATGAATGGAAGAACTATAACAATGGAGGGCCCAGAAAGTGGATGATGGATAGTGTATGAACCATCATTAAAATTGGGTTAAAAGGCAATACATATACATCTAATGGAGTAGAAAAAAGTCTTCTTAACTTACCAAGAAATAGGAGCACAAAGGTATAGAACAAAGGATTTTTTTTTGTATTACTAATTTCTTTCCCTATTTTCTTCAATCTCTCTTATCTGATTTTAAAAAGTTATTTTAAAGCTCTTTCTGTAATTTTGGGGTGGGGGGGCTTGTGATCATTTTATATTTTTCTTTGAAGTTTTATAAGTAGCTGTTTTGACTTCATTATCTTCTTCAAAGTTTGAACCCTGATATTCTCTATCACCATAGTGACAGTCATAGGGTTCTTTTTCTATTGCTTATTCATTTTTTTAATGGCCTATTTCTTGATTAACTTTATCCTAGAATCAGCCTTTGCTCCAGAGTGTGAGGATAATGTCTCGCTTCAGATTTTGCATGCTATTGTTTTCTGAGCTCTATATCCTTTAGAATAAGAATGTAGAAGATTAGGAAAGCTGTGGGCAGAAGTAAATTGGATTTCTGAGGAGGGAGAGGGTATAAAGAGACAGAGAGCAAATAGAGAGGAAAAACAGGATGGAGGGGAATATATAACTGGTAATGATAATTTTGAATGTAAATGAGATGAATTGAAATGTAAAATTGAAACAGCATAATGGATCAAAACCCAGAACCCAAAATATGTTGTTTATATGAAAAATGTTTAAAAATAAGAACCACATATAAAATAAAAATAAAGCCCTAGGGCAGAATTTATTATGCTTCAACTGATAATTTTTTTAAAAGAAGAAAGTGTAGCTATCATGATATCAAAATTAAAAGTAAAATAGATTTAATTAAAAGAGATAAACAGAGAAACAACATTATGTTATAAGGTGCTATAGATCAAAGTTTCTTGAACTTTGGGTTGTGACCCCATATGAGGTCATGTAACTGGATATGAGAGTCTTGAAATTATGATTTATTATCAGGAAATGATTTATATAACTGTATACTTAGAATCACATTAACCTTTCTTGAGTGAAAAGGGGTTACAAATGGAAAAAGTTTAAGAAGCCCTGCTATGGACAATGAAATAATGTTAATACTAAATTTATGTGCACCAAATGTTATAACATTCAAATTTTTAAAGGAAAAGGTAAATGAATTATAGCAAATTCTATAACAGCAAATATATAGCAAAACTAAATAGTGGGTGATTTCAACCTTTCCTTCTCAGAACTAGATAAGCATAACCAAAAAAGAAATAAGAAAGAAGTCAAGGAGATAAATAGAATCTTAAATTACTAGATGTGATACATATCTGAAGAAAATTAGGAATAGAAAGGAATAAACCTTTTCTCTGCAGTTCTTGGCACCTTTATAAGAATTGACCACATGTTTTATACATATACACTTTGTAATAAAATACAGAAAAGCACAGATATTAAACGCATCCTTTTTGTATTATAATGCAATAAAAGTATACTTATTAAAGGGCCATGGATACACAGATTAAAAATTAATTGGAGACTAAATAACCTGATCTTAAAGAATAAATGAATTGAACACATTATAGAAATGATAAATAATTTTATAAAGAAATTGATAATAATGAGACAATATCCCCAAACTTACAGGATGCAGTAAAAGCAGTAATTGGGAAAATTTATATCTCTAAATGTTTACATTAATAAAATAAAGAAAGAGTATACCAAGGAATTGATTATGCAATTAAAAAAAACTAGAAAAGATACAAATTAAAAATTCCCCAATTAATTGCCAAATTGGAATTCCTAAAAATTAAAAGTGAGATTAATAAAACTGAATGTAAGAAAATCATTGAATTAGTAAATAAAACTAGAAGTTCATTTTATGAAAAACTCAATAAAATAGATAAACCATTAGTTAATGATTTTTAAAAGTGAAAAAAAAACCCAAATCACTAGTATCAAAAATAAAAAAAGAGTGAATATGCCATTAATGAAGATGAAATTAAAGCAATTATTGGAAATTATTTCGCTCAATTATATGCCAATAAATTTAACAATGTAAGTGAAATTGAAGAATATTTACAAAAACATAAACTGCCTAGATAAATAGAAAAGGAAATAGAATATCCAAATAAACCTATTTTAGAAAAATGAAATTGAATAGGACATAAATGAGCTTACTAAGAAAAAAAATTTCAGGGCCAGATGTATTTATAAATGAATTTTAGCAAACATTTAAAGTTCAAATAATTCCAATATTAAATAAGTTAGTTGGAATAATAGGCAAAGAAAGAATCCTACCAAAACTCCTTTTATGAAACAAATTATATTGCTGATACCTAAATTAGGAAAAGCAAAAACAGGAGGAAAATTATAGACCATTTTCACTAAAGAATATTGATACAAAAATCCTAACTAAAACACTTGCTGGGAGATCACAGCAATATATATCCCAAAAATTATACTTAGGACCAAATGACCAGGAATGAAAAGCTAATTCAATATAAGCAATAAATCAATAATTGATTATGGCAACAACAAAAACAACAAAAATCATAATTATGTCAATAGATAAAGAAAAGCTTTTGACAAAAGACAATACTCATCCTTATTAAAAAATACTTAAAAATATAGATATAAATAAATTTTTCTTTAAAATGATAAGAAGTATCTTTCTAAAACCATAAGCCAGCACTACATAATGACAATAAACTAGAAGTAATCTCAACAAGATCAATAGTGAAACAAAGACATCCATTATCACCAATATTATTCAATATTGTACTAGAAATACTAACTATAGCAATGAGAGAAAAAAAGAAATAGAAGGAATCTGAATGAGTACTAAGGTAAATAAAACTATCTTTGCAGATGATATAATGGTATACTCAGAAAATCCTAGAGATTCAACTAAAAAGTTAAATGAAACAATGAATAATTTTAGCAAAATAGCAGGATATAAAATAGTCACATACAGTATTACCATTCCTACTAGCAAAGCACTGCAAGAAGAGATAGCAAGAGATATTTCATTTAAAGTAAGCATGAACAACATCATAACTAGAAGAAAGTCTGCCAAGACAATTCATGAATTACATGAATACAATTATAAAATGCTTTTTATACAAATAAAGTCAGATTTAAATAATTGGAGAAATAGTAATTATTTATGGGTGGGATGAGCCAATATGATAAAAATGACAATTATACCTAATCTAACTCAATTAAAGTATCAAAAATTATTTTATTGAGCTAGAAAAAATTTTTTTTAATTATTTGAAAGAGGAAAAGATCAAGAATATCCAAGGAATTGATGAGGGGGGAAAAAGGTAAAAGAAGATTTAGATTTTAAGGCAGTTAATTACCAAAGTTACCTGGTATTGGCAAAGAAATAGAATGGTGAATCAATAGAATAGAGGAGATATACAATACATAGCAGTAAATGATTATAGTATCATTGTATTTGATAAATATAACAATTTAAGCTTTTGGAATAAGAATTCATTCTTTGGTAGAAATTTTTGGGAAAACTAGTAAACAGTCTGGCAGTAACTAGTTATTCCAATATCTTGCCAAGATATGGCCAAAATGGATACATAAAGAGAAATATCATGAGTAAATTAGAATAATATGGAATATATTATTTATTAGATTTATGATTAGGAAGAGGATTTATGAATAAAGATGAAGTAGAAAGTAATGTGAGATTTGTAAAGTGGATATTTTTGATTATATTAAATTGAAAAATGGTTTGAACAAATAAAACCAATGTAGTCAAGATTAAAAGGAAAAATTGTTCAGTGATGAAGAGAACCATCTACACCCAGAGAGATCTGTGGGAAATAAATGTGATTCACAACATAGCATTTTCACTCTTTTTGTTATTGTTTGCTTGAATTTTATTTTGCTTCTCTCTCTCTCTCTCTTTCTCACTCTCTCTCTTTTTCTCTTTCTCTCTCTCTCTCTTTGTTTCTCACTCTCTCTCTTACTGGATTTATTTGATTTTTCTTGTGCAGAACTATAATTGCATAAATATGCATGCATATATTGGATTTAACATGTATTTCTACCATATTTAACATATATTGGACCACTTGCCATCTAGGGGAGGGCATGGGGAAAAGGGGAGATTGGAACACAAGGTTTTGCAAGAGTTAATGTTGAAGAATTGTCCACACATATGTTTTGAAAAATAAAAAGCTTTAATAGAAAATCAGGAGGAAAATTTTATAGTTTCTCTGATAAAGGCTTCATTTTTCAAATATGTAATCAAATATATATGAATATGTCTTTCCACTATTGATAAATGGTCAAAGGCTTAAGAATAGGCAGTTTTTGGAAGAAGAAATTAAATACACAGTCATTTGAAAAAAAAAAACCTCTAAATTATTATTGTTTAAAGAAATTCAAATTAAAACAACTTTGAGATGACATCCCAAACCTATCAGATTGGCTAAAATGATAGAAGGGGATTATTTTCAAATTTTGAAGGGGATATGGAAAGATTGAGACTCTGTTGGTGGAAATGGGAACTAATGCAATCCTTTTGGAGAAAAAATTGAAATTATACCTAGAGTTATAAAACCCTTTGACCTAACAATACTACTATTAGATCTGTATCCTAAATCAATTTTTTAAAAAAGGAAAAAAAGAAAAAGACTTATATGTTCTAAAATATTTATAGCAGCTTTTTGTGGTGGCAAAGAACTGGAAAATTAGGGAATGCCAACAATTGGGAAATGGCTAAATGAATGGTGCCATATAATTGTGATGGAACACCACAAAGCTATAAGAAATGATAAGCAGGCTGATTTTAGAAAAATATTGAAAAATTTGCACAAAATAATGAAGAGTGAAATGAGCAGAAATGAGAGAATGTTGTATACAATAACAGTAATATTGACTAAGAATAACTGAATGACTAAGTTACTTTCAAATCATTCAAATGAACATTCAAATCAACTGCAAAGGACCTTTGAAGGAAAATGCTATTCATCTCTAGAGAAAAAATTGATATATAGCTTCAGACATATATTCATATATATATTCATATATATAATACATACATATATATTCATGTATATATAATACATACATATATATACATATATATTCACATATCCATCCCCTGAGAGAGAGGCAGAGACAGAGAGAAAGAAACAGAGACACAGAGATACACAGAGAGAAAGACAGAGAGAAAAAGAGAGAGAAATTGCATTACTCAATAAACTCAAACAAAATTTAAAATTGAAGATAAAATTTAAGTGCCTCTGTTTGGCTTTTAAAACTTTTTCCTTATCTTTTCCAACTTATCTTTTTGGCTTCATGTTTGACTCTTCATGAACCCATTTGGGGTTTTCTTGGCAAAAAATGGTTTGCCATTTCCTTCTCCAGCTCATTTTACAGATAAGGAAACTGAGGCAAACAGTTAAATGACTTGCTGAAGATCATATGGCTAGTAAGATCAATTTTCCAGATTCCAGACCTGGCACTCTATCTACTGAGCCACCTACCTGGCCCTCCCACACTCTGTGATCAGACAAATTGGCCTTATCTTCAAACTTTATGTGATTCTCTGGCTCATATATCATGTTTTTTGCATTGGTTGTCCCATAAACCTGGACCTCTCTTCTCACCTCTGTCTCACAGAGTCCCTCCCTTTCTTCAAGGTGCAGGTGAAACATCATCTTCTATATTAAATCTTTCCAGATTCCCCTAACTTCTAGTGCCTTTACTTCCTAATTCCTTTGAATGTTTCTGCAAATATTTCCTACTTATACTTATGTAAGCCCCATTCTACCCATATCTGGGAGAGTTTCCCTGTGACACCATAAAGGGACATGACTCCTGGTTAGTTGAGGTATCTCAGAGATTGAAAAGCTATGTATAGCAAAAATGAGAGAGACTTGCCTTTAAATTATTGGAAAGTGGGGGGAAAGTACAGACTCTCGAATGGCTGACTGAAGATCTTCCCAGAATCAGTTGGTATTCAAGAATTTATTAGGCTCCTACTATGCTCTAAGTATTGAGAATACAAAGAACAGTCCCTGTTCTAAAGGAGCTCTCTGTCTAGTGGGGTAGACAACTTGAAAAGAACCACACACAAACAAATTATAGACAATATAACTGGAAATCATCACAGAAGGAACGTGCTACAATTAAAGGAGATTGAGAAAGTCTTCCTTCAAAAAGTGGGATTTTAGGAGCCAGGGAAGATAGGAAGAAGTGATGAGGAGGGAGGGAGAATTCCAGCAAGGGTGAGACAGCCAGTGTAGATTCCTGGAGAGGAGATTAAGTATCTTCCAGGAAAAATAGCAAAGGGACCCATATCCCTAGAGCACAGAATATGTGGGGATGAGTAAGGTGTGAGAGGATTGGAAAGATAGGAGGGAGCCGGGTTATGAAGCATCTAATTAAGATCTAGCTCCCTCTGGGAGATGCTACTGTGGACTTCTTCCCATTCTCCATAAGATCAGAAATCACCATCCCCTTGGAGAAAGGGTGGGACAGATGTCACTTGAGGTACTGATCCACGCCACTCGTGTCAGCCATTATCTCTATTCCCATAGCCCAACCACACATTCTTTTTTAATAGCTTTTTATTTTTTCCAAATACATGCAAAGGTAGTTTCCACATTCACCTTCACAAAATCTTGTATTCTAAAATTTCCCCCCTTTTTCCCTAACTCCTCCCATAGATTGCTTGCTAATGTTAAACATGTGCAATTCTTCTTAAGAAATTTCCATATTTTCTCATGCTATGCAAGAAAAATCAGATCAAAAGCCAACCATCTATTCTTTACACAATACATGTGTGTACATATTTAAAGACGCATATATCTTTATACACATATATGTATGTATACAACAATGCATACATACACATGTACACGGATACACAATACACATATGATACATATATACATATATTTATATACACACATGTGTGTATGCTTCTTATCTCCCCTGTTAGAAAGTAGGATTCTTGAGAGTAGAGAATATTTGTCTTTGACCTTTGTATGCCTAATACAGTGTGACTGGAACATAGTGGTGCTTAATTAATGCTTATGGATTGATTGACTATGTGTCAGATTCTGTATTTGAGTCATTTGCCTTGAAATCCAGTACTCTTTCCATGCTGCTATGTCCCTACTTTATCACAAGATCTTACATCTAGGATTTTAGAAATCACTGATTTTAACTCCCCCACCTTTTTTTACAAGTGAGGAAACTGAGTCACAGAAAGAGGAAATATCCTCCTCAGAGTCACATAATTTGTATGAGGCCGAATCTGGACATAACAACAAGTATTGTTTCTCTAAATCCATTGTTTTTTCTGTTATACCTGATTGGCTCTTGTGATACTTTTGAGGTTGCTAGCTCATAAGACTGGCCTCCCCAGAAAGCCTTTGAATCAGCCCCAGTGTCTAGTTTCCCACTGGGAAAACTGAAGCCTTTCATTAAGATTTATTTCCCCTCTCTGCCAGCAGTGTAGAGTCAGAGCTTTTCCTTTGGGAGCCAAATGCTGAGCATACAAGAAGCCTGCCCTGCTTAACCTCACAGTGGGATTTCATTCATTTGGTTTCTGAATGCCAGCCTGGTAACCACACAGAAGCCTTCAGGAGTGGATGCGAGCCGGAGGAAAGTGAATCTGTTATTTGTCATTCTCAATGACATTAGCCATACTCATTGATTAATAAGGACCATGCAAGGAAATAGTTGGGACTGTGCAACATAGACAATACTCTATGTGACCTTGAAGAGATCATTTTATTTGGGCTTCAGTTTTCTCATTTGTAAAATAAAAGGATGGGACTAATTAACCTTTGAGGTCCATTCCAGCTCTAAATCAATATCCTATGATCCTACTCATTTACTAATTGTTTCACTTTGTACAAGTCACAACTTTCTGGGTCTCAGTTTTCTCGTGTGTAAAATGAGAAGGTTGGACTAGGTGCCCTTTGGAATCTCTTCCAACTCTAGATCTATGGCGTTAAGCAGCAGCTAGATGGTTTAGTACATAGAGCAGTGGCTCAAAAATCAGGATTTCAAATCCAGCCTCAAACATTTACTAGTTGTGTGACTCTGGGCAAGTCACTTAACCCTGAATGCCTACAGAAAAAAAGAAAAGAAAAAATAGATCTCTAGTGTTAAAAACTAGATTCAAATCCTTCCTTTGAGGTCTGGAGAGAGAGGTCAAACAACTTGAAGAGGCTAAAGGGCTGAGATATCAAGATTTTTACAAAAGTTCCTGTTTTGTGGCAAACTGGAAAAAAAGTTGGACTTGGAGATTAGAAGGACCTGAATTCAAATCCTTCCTTAGACACGTACTAGTTGTATGACCCTGGCAAGTCATTTCACCCTGTTTGCTTCAGTTTTTTCATCTGTAAAATGAACTGGAAAAGAATATGGCAAGTTGCCCCAGTATCTCTGCCAAGAAAATCCCAAACGGGTCATGAAGAGTTGTATGAGACTAAAATAACTCAACAACCACCTGAGGATTTCCCAGTCCAGCAGATCAACAACTCATCTTTGATTCTTCCAGTTATACTGACTTCTCTTCTATTCCTTGATCAAGACTATCATCTCTACATAAATGACTTCCATATCTCTATATATGCAGTTCCATGCTTTCCCTGAACTTCAATCTTATATCACCATTTCCTTACTGGATGTTCCAAACTGGATACCATAGAGACATCTCTATTCAACATATCCAGAATGAAACATTATCTTTCTTTTCAAACAATTCTATTTTCTATTATCCAAACTTTCCCCATTTCTCTTGAAAGTACCATCATTCCTTCCAGTTCCCTAGATACTAGTATCCTCAGCATTATCCTTGACTGCTCATTTTCCTTCATCCCAAAAATCTAATCATTAGCCTAATTTTGCTGTTTTTACTTTCACAGCATCTCTAGCACTCAACTGCTTTCTACTCACATTAATTATTTTATGGAGAACTCACACATGGCAAGAATTCACAAGGTAGTCCAAAAAAGCAATACAAGGATATTCTCAAGGACTCTTATGGACTTTAGAATTGATTGAATGATACGGGAGACACTAGCATAGGAATTCTCACCATTGGACGCCCTTATCAGAGAAGGTGCTGTGCTCTATGAGCAAAACAGAATTGAATTAGCTTAGAAGAAAAGTGAGATGTGCAAAGTTAGAGAAGCTGTCCCAGATGTTCTTAGGGACTATTTTTGTCCCACCCGTGGCAGAGCATTCTGAGCTCGTATTGATCTGACACATTGTAAACTCAACTCTAACATAGTTATGTCATTTTGGTCCTCTTCATGAATGAAGGACAACTAACCAACCAACCCGTTCAGGTTCTCATCACCAGCCTCCTGGATCATTAATCCATTGAACCATTAGATCAACAAGCTGGAGGATGCATTAGTAAAAGAAACTGAAATAGATGGAGGATTAGGAGAGAGTAGTGTCGTTAAAACCCACAAAGGAGAGAATGTCCAGGAAGAAATGATGATCACTAGCAGCAAATGCAGTTGATACATTGAGAAGGATGATACTGAGCAAAGATCATCAGACTTGGCCATTAAAATCCTATTGATAACTTTGGAGAGAGCTTTTCAGTTTCAGTTGAATGATAAGGTCGGACACCCAATTGGGAAGGGTCGAATCATCTTGTATTTAACCATGTAGCTCCTCATGTACCCAGGTTTGGGCCTTTATGAGAAGGACAGCTCTATATTTCTATGTATTGATATGGCTTCTGATTAGCTGAGCCACATCTGAACCCACAGCACAGGAAAGTATGAATACAGAGAATTCAGAGAGAGCAGAAGATTTTCTGAGAGATGAGTGAAAGATAACCAAATTTTTGAATAGCTAATGGAAGCCCCTGGATCTTTAGACCAATGAGGGAAATCAGTCCCCACTTCCCTGTTTCTCCCCACACTCTGCCATCTCTTGTCTTTTGCTTCCCTCAGTACTTGTAACCTTAGATACTACCCGTAATACAGTTCCCTTGTGAGGTCATTCTCTCTTTGATTGAGCTGAGATTTTATCTCACTTCCAGTCAAAACCTCATCTACTCTTGTATCTTCTTTTCGACTCTATCTAATCTTTCTTGACTTCTTTTTACTTTTGCTCAGATAAATGTGTTTATTTGATGTTTTGGACTGCTTTGTATGTAACTAGTGTCTGACAGAGGAAGTTGAGCTAGTTAAGAGTAAGAGACCTGTTACCCCCCTCCTTTAGAAGAACCAGAGAAAGTAGTTTTTATTCTGGCTCATCATGTCCTGGTGTAGTTGCTAGATGTAATTGTAGGCCAATACTCCTCTTGGAGATTGGATGAAAACAAGAATGGTTATCAGTCAAGATCTTTTTCTCCCCATATAGGTGGAAGTCTTGAATATGGGGTAAACAGGATCTCAGATCAATAATCTATCTGTTTAGATAGATATTTGAAAATAAAAACAGCAAAATTGGATTAATAATTAGATGTATATATGGGATGAAGGAGAGTGAGCAGTCAAGGATAGTGCAGAGGTTAATGACCCAGAATGCTAAAAGAAGTGATGGTACTTTATTTTTTAAATTTTTTCCCATTCTATAATAACTTTTATTTTCAAAATACATGCAAAGATAGTTTTCAACATTCACCCTTGCAAAATCTTGTATACCAAATTTTTCTCCCTCTCTTCCCTCTATCTCCTCTCCTAGAGAGCAAACAATCCAATATAGGTTAAACACGTGCAATTCTTCTAAACATATTTCCACATTTATCATACTGCACTAAAAAAATCAGATCAAAAAGGAAAAAAAATGAAAAAAAACAAGCAAACAACAAAAAAGTGAAAATATTATGTTGTGATCCACATTCAGTCCCCATAGTGCTCTCTGGCTACAAATGGCTCTCTCCATCACTAGCCTATTGGAATTGGCCTGAATTACCTCATTGTTGAAAAGAGCAAAATCTCTTTGGCTCACACACACACAGTTGATCAAATGATGGTACTTTCAACAGAAATGGAAAAATTTTGGATGGTGGATGAGTTTGAGAAGAAAGGTAATATTTCATTTTGGATATGCTGAATTTGAGGTGTCTCTATATTGAGATATCCAGTTTGAAATGTCCACAAGGGAAATGGTGACATGTCATGGCTATATTATAACTTTGCATTTATTCTTTCTTTTATTTTGGGTTACTTTTTGGAGGCAATTGGAGTTAAGTTCCTAGCCTACGATCACATTGCTAGTTAAATGACTGAGACTGGATTTGAACTCAGGCTCTCTTGACCACAGAGCCAATGCTTTATTCACTGTGCCACTTTGTTGCTCCCTATTTAATTTTTTTTTTTTACTGATTTTGTATATATTTATATGTGTATTGATGTCCTCTATTCAAGTGGAAGCTCCTTGAAAGCAGAGATTGCCTCATTCTGGGTCTGTCTCCAGCAGCTAGCACAGTGCTGGACCATAATAGTTTTTTAAGAAATGCCTGTTGATGGATTGACTGATTGATCTCTTTTGGCAATATCTGGGCAGCAGATCTATTACCAGCACTATCATTATCAAGTTATATTTATTGAGTGTTGGCTGATAACTTTCTTGAAGCAATATAGAATTGTAATATTAAAGACACAGACTCTGGTCTCTAGAAAGCCTGACTGGCAAACAGCTGTGGCGATGGAGACGAGGGTGATTTTTTTTTTGAGAAAATCACACTCCATTGAGACAAGAAGAAGGTCTTATTCCAATTCTCCAAGCTTAGAAGTTGTTGAAGGCTATAAATCTAGCATGCTTGTCATTCCCCAGAATAAGGGAGAGCAAAAAAACTAAAGCAAATAGTAGCATTGTATGTCTCAAGTCATTCTTATTTTCATTCTAAATATAGACAGGCAACAAGACATGGCAAGAAAGTGTTTTTTTTTATGACCCAAACCCTCTGAAGTAAGTGATTAAACATAGTGTCTGCCACATCTCACTGTTCTTTCCCAAATACCCACTCTGAAAGGCTGCCTTTTGTCCAAGCTGTCCAGCAAATCTCCTTTAAACACCCTCCATCTCCCATCCCACAGAACTACAAAACCAATGTACATAGGGATTATAATCAACATTTATTAAATACCTACTGTATGCCAGGTACTGTGCTAAGTGCTACAGCCATGTATTTATGAAGTATAATAAAAACATTACAAAAGGAGGAAAGCATTTATTTATTAAGTGCTTGCTGTGTGCCAGCTAGGTGGTATAGTGGATGGAACTCCAGGCTTGGAGTCAGGAGGACCTGATTTCCAATCTGGCTTCAGCTACTAGTTGGGTAACCCAAGTTACTTTATCCTGTTTGCCTCAGTTTCTTCATCTGTAAAATGAGCTGGAAAAGGAAATGGCTAAGAAAACCCCATGTGGGGTTGGACATATCTGAAATAATGTAATACCAACAACTTTACAAATATTATCTCAGATCTTCACAACCACCATAGAAGATAGGCACTATTATTATCACCATTTTGTAGATGAGGAAATTGAGGCAGACAGAGATTAAGTGACTTGCCCAGGATCTCACAGCTGGTGTTTGAAGCTAGATTTGAATTTAAATCTTTCTCTCTCTAGAAGCAGTGCACTCTCTGCTGCACTATCTAACTGCCTCAAAATACAGAACTTCTTGAATTTCTAATGCCAAAGATTGGCCCAGAAGATGAGATGAAAATATATGCCCCACTTACTTATTTTTTAATTTCTTGAAAAAGTTTTGTGATTGCAGAAGTAGGGGACTATGGGTAGAGAACACTGAATATATATTTTCAGTCTCAGTTGATGTGTTTTTTCATCTTCCCCAAACCCCTTTTACTTTATTATAGGAAATGACTCAAGGAGTGATGTGTGTGGAAATGGTGATGTAAAAACAAAAGATTTTGACACTTCAAAATAATTCCCCACTAACGGTTTCTGAGTAGGCAGTGAAAACTGCCTTCCTTTCATTTGTCCACAGGACATTCTGTGGTATGAATGTCTGTTGTCCTTCCAAACTTTGCATTTGCTCTGCCTGGTAATTTATCATGCTGAATCATCCATGGAGTATCTGGCCATCTCCTAGGGAGCCAAATAGTTTGAAACACTCTAAGTGACTCATGTCTCCTCACTCCAGTTTTTCCTTCCTTCCTTCCTTCCTTCCTTCCTTCCTTCCTTCCTTCCTTCCTTCCTTCCTTCCTTCCTTCCTTCCTTCCTTCCTTCCTTCCTTCCTTCCTTCCTTCCTTCCTTCCTTCTTCCTTCTTTCCTTCCTTCCTTCCTTCTTTCCTTCCTTCCTTCTTCCTTCTTTCCTTCCTTCCTTCTTCCTTCTTTCCTTCCTTCCTTCCTTCCTTTTTTCTTTCTCCTCCTCTTTCTCCTCCTCTTCCTCCTCCTTTTCCTTCTCCTTCTTCTTTCTCTGTCTCTCTCTGACTCTGTCTCTCCTCCCTTCTCACCTCCCTGTTTCTGTCTCTTTCTCTCCTCTTCCCTCCTTTTCTGTCTCTGCCTGTATGTCACCTCTCTCCTCTCCTATCTGTCTTTTTCCCTCTCTCTCCTCCCCCCTCTTCTTCTCTCTTTTTTTGGCACCGTCTGGATGGCAAATCTAATACCACCACTGTCATTATGCAGTTATATTTCTTGATATATCTCATCACTATTCTGTTTCTGTAAGTTTTTCTCTTCTTCCCCTTTCTCTCTCTGTGTCTTTTCTTCTTTCTCTTTCTCTTTTTTTATTTGCTTTTTCTTTCTCCTTTCCTTTTTTCTCTCCTCTCCTCTCCTCCTCCCCCTCCCCCCTTTCTCTCTCCCCCTCTTTGTACTAATGAAAAAACAATCAAGTCCTTGTAGTACATACTCCATTTTCTCTTTCCTAACTCATCATGTTTTAGGTTGCATTTTTGTTTTCTAATTCATACAAAGGAAATGGAAATCTAGTTCTCTGCTCCTTAGACAGTGCTAGTCTTATTCCAGGAGTGGCTAACTCAGGGTTTACTTTGCTTTGGATTCCCTACCTCTCCTATAGATGTTGGGTATGTGACCACAGGCAAGTCATTTAACCTCCACTACCTCAGTTTCTTCATTTGTAAAATGAGGGAATTTGTGGGAATGGCCTTTGAGGCCCCATTCAGCTTTAGGTTATGATTTTATCATCACATGAATTGTAAGGCATTGGGGAAGTTATTTAACCCCTGTTTGCCTCAGTTTCCTCATTTGTCAAAGGAGCTGGGGAAGGAAATGAAACCTTCATTCAGAATTTTTCCCAAGAAAACCCCAAAAGGGGTCACGAAGAGTTGGACATGACTGAGAGTTGGACATGACTGAAACAACTGAATAAAAATAACAAAATGAAAGTACCTCTTCCTTGATTCATTTCCTTTTTGGATCAGTATCTTATGGGAATATGTTTGTCTCTGTTCCTCAGCTGTTGTTTTAAACTCTTCTGATCTGACTAACACTTGAATTGCTAAGTGGGGTGTATTCTTTTGAATTTTGCTTTGCTATTAGACACTGTGACTGATGGGGGAAAAGGAAATAAAACTCCCTTATTTCCCCTGATGCCTTTAGTATAAGTACAGAGGTCACATTCCCTCAGAGCAGGAACTGTTTTCTATTTGTATTTGTATCCATATTCCTATCCCAGTGTTGATTGGGGGCATCTTTCAAGAAATCTTGTGTGGTTTTGACAAATTTTGTGATAAATTCCATGGGACATGCTATTCTCTGGATCTTCAGGCAACTGCATGGCTGGGATGTGATCTACTTTAAAATATTATTTGTTAACTGTTGCCAGTACCTTTATATTTTCATCATACACTTCATGTATACATATAAAGGTCATATAGAGTTGAGAAAGCAAACATATTAGCAATTATTGATGTTTTCTTAATAATCTTTTTTTTTTGGGGGGGTTATAATAACACTAGTTATTCTTCTTCCTCCAAATAGTTTTTTTACCCTCATCTTTTTCAAATATCTTAAGGATCAAACCCTCAACGTCCTTAAAATTATGATGCATATGTAGTTGGTCTAGTCCAGTTGCTTTTCCCATCTTTCCTATCTTCCCATCCCACTTTTTAAAGTGATATTTCTGTTTCCTTCAGAGCTCATTGGGGACTCCACTATCCTTAGTGAAGAACAGAACAGTATCTTAGCAGATCTTTGTTATTTTAAAAAAATTGGTTTGCTGTTTCCTAGATTCATCCTTAAGTGCTCCTGGGATGATTTGACCTAACTAGCCTCTCGCAACTCTTTCCATAAATTTGTTTTTCCCTTCATTGCTTCTCATTGTTTTGTGAAGCAATGCTGTTCACACCTACTATTCTCCATAAAACAATATATTTTAAACTGGTATTACCCTTAATTTCATGCATTTGTCTTCTTAGCAAGGGGTTCAAATGTTTGCAGGATGATTAAATTTTTTAGTCTTCTTTTTGCAGCTAAATCAGCTAACCTTCCTTAGGAAATGGTGATGGTCTATATTGTTATCTGTTATTTTATCTATTATCTATTTTTAGAAATACATCAATAGATTGCTTAAATGAATCAGATTGAAATTGTATCCTTTTTTCTAATTTGGTATTTGTTTTAATATTTCTTTTCAAAAGTCGAATTAGATGGCTTTTGAGCATTCCTTCTGCCATTATATTCTGACTACGCACAGAAAGCATATATAAACACATCTGTGGCAATAAATAAACACACACAAACATATATTTTGATACTAGTGAGATTTTTAGTACTAACTTTCATTTATATTGGTTTATGCATTTTTATTGTTTTGTCACATACAAATAAATAATATATATGTCTCCCTATTGTATTGTGTTGTTGTTGTCATATGTATTAGAATAAAAAGGCTATATAATAATCAATGCTGTCTCCAGAAAACCTTTATTATAATGGCACATGAATGGCTTAGAAGTTCTTAGAACCTTCTCCCATTATCACATTAGAAAAATGACTGTCAAATTTGTTAATTATCACCTTGGAAGGCAGGATCCACCTGGTTTTGAAAGAATGTGGTAATGGATAAATTTTAGTTTCAATGTTTCCAGCAGAAGGATGTGGAACTAAGGAGGGGAAGTCCAGGGAATTGGATGGCTAGGTACTGGCTGTTGGAGGAAGAGAAACATTGGGCATAATTCATCATCTTGCCAGAGTGCCAGAAAGATGATATCTCTGACTCAGGAATGGAAGCTTAAGTAAGTTAAAAAGCTGGAGGAGCAGGAGCTGGGATCATAAATCTTAAATCTTTGGACATTGAGTCCAAATTCCTCATTTTATAGTTAAGAAAAGAAAATAAGTATATAGGTAGTCAAAGGTCTTTTCTTCCATTATAGCACTCTGCCTTCTGATGATGGTTGGGGGCAGTTCAGAAGAAAGTATCATTTGCATGCTATTCTTTAAAAAAGTAGCTCCATCCAGTATTTATTTCTTTAAAATCCTATGGTCACTTGAGCTGGAGAGGTCTAGAAGGAGGGATAGAAAGTTTGCTAACAATTGTGGACACTTAGAGATGCAACAAATATCCTTCTATATACTAGGCTAACTGTAGTGTTACAACAATTTCATTTTTAAGTAGTTTAATTTTTTTTGTGTGTATACCAGAGGGTTATATTCAATCGTCTATATTTAAGCCCAACATTTTTTATTTGTTTTGTTTTTGTGAGGCATTTGGGGTTAAATGATTTGTCCAAGATCACACAGCTAGAAACATTAAGTGTCTGAAACTGGATTTGAATTCAGGTCCTCCTGAGCTGGTTCTCTATCCACTGTACCATCCAGCCACCCCAAGCCCAACATGTTTTTAGCTTGACTGCAGATGCATTTGTATTCAGTTTTTTCCTTAGATTATAAACAATTTGGGGACTGAGGCAAGGATGGGAAATAGATTTGTTGTCAGGATACCTGGCTTGGCATTAGGAAGACCAGAGATTCCAATAGTGCCTCATATATTTGTGACCCTGGTACAATCACCTAATCCCATATGAGCCTCAATTTACTTATCTGTAAAATGGAAAAAATCTTACTTGCATCAATCTCATAGGATTATGTAGGGTCAAATTAAACAGTGTTTATAAGATATTTTGCAAAACTAAATGTCAGCTTCCATATCTATGTAAAAATCAGTAATGACTGTTAGTAGGAGTTCTTTATCTGACATCTGTCAACTTTTTTTTTTAAACAGTGTTACTGAATTTCAATATAATTATTTTTCTTAGTAATTTGTTGTTCATCGATTTCAGTTATGTTCAGTTCTTAACAATCCTGTTTGTGGTTTACTTGGCAAAGATATTGGAGTGATTTGACATTTCCTTCTCCAGCTCGTTTTACAAATAGGGAAACTGAGGCAAACAGGGTTAAGTGGCTTGTCCAGGATCACACAGCTAGTATCTCTGGGGCCAGATTTGAATATAGGTATTCCTGACTCTAGACCTGATGCTCTAGGCACTATGGTGCCATCTAGCTTCCCAAAATAGTTGACATTTTTACAGCTCTTGAAGGTTTATAAAGAGTTTGACATATGTGGTCTCATTTGATTCTCATAACAACTCTGGGAGGCAAATTCTACTGACATTCCTATTCCCATTTGACAGATAAGCAGACTAAGGCTCAGAAAGACTGAATGACTTGCCTAGAAACACACAGCTAGGAAGCTTCAGAGACAGGGCTGAAAACCAGATTTCCTCTGCTTTCAAGTGTACCATTCTTTCCCCTACTTTCCTACAGAAGCAACCAGACTTTTACTGAGCTTGGTTCAAGTGTCTGCTTGTCCTTACCTCTTCCCACATTTTGAATTCCAAGATACAGTCTGCTTACAAAAACCACTGACCTTTGCTGTGGAATCCCACTAGTATTTTGCAACTCATTCTGAAAAGTTGAACAGCCTCCAGTGTTTAAATGTCAGGTCCCTTTCCCTTCTTAAAAAGTAATGCACAAATAACAATTTGAGGCATCTCTCCTTACTTTTATTTTCCTTCCCCCAAAAAATCAAGTTTGGATTTCCATATTTTTTCTTTTCTAACCAAATACAAACTCCTCTGGCATTCAAAACCCCTTAAAGTCTGGCTCCAGTCAGTCTTTCCAGGCTTATTACCCACGACCCTACATCAAATACTTTACGTTTCAGCCAAACTGGCCAAGGGACCATTCCCATACACAACAATCATACCGTCATCCATCTGGAGTTGGAAAGGAATTTCCAGGATATCTAATATAATTTCACTTTACACATGAGGAAACTGAGTCTTAATGAGGTTAAATAGCTTGTTCAAGGTGAGAGAGCTTGGAAGTGGCAGATCTGGCATTCGAACCTGGATCTGTAGATTCCAGATTCAACATTTTTTCTACTCTGGAATTACTGATGGCAAATAGACTAAGCATTATTCATCTAGTTTGATGGAAATGGGGACATAAAGTCAAGGACTTGCAGGAAGTCTCGGAATCATTATTTAAAAGTTTATACTCCTGTTTCCCTAGTTCTGGACTCAGAGGAACTGGGTTTGGGTTCAAGTTCAACCTCTGATGTTTCTTTGCTAGTTGACTTTGGGCAAGGCACAATCTGTCTACACCTCAGTTTCCTCATGAATTGCGGCTTGACATTTTTAAAGAGGATCATTGACATCATGGGAGTCAAGATGACTCAAGTGTGAATTGGATTTGAATGAGACAGAGTGACACAAAGTCATCAGCCTCTCTCTCCCTTCCAGAGTCCTGTAGCAAGACAAAAATCAAGATAACTGGCAATTGCCTGTGATGCAGTCCTTATAAATAAAAAAATAAGGGGATTGTCTGAATGACTCTGAAATTTGACTACAGCACTACACCAAGATTGAATTTGCTGATTACTATGTCTGGAATATTCTCCCTCCTAATTCTTAGAATCCATAACTTCCTTCAGAACTCAGTTTAAAGGCCACTTTCTTTAACGCAGCCCACCCCAGTCTAACTTATTTTTGTACATTGATTTTGGACACTCTCGTCCTGAGCAGACATCAATATACTTCACATGGGAACTAGGATTAAATTTTGTATTTATCATGGATACATTTTGTGGTTGTATTGTATCCATAGTCAGGAACAATTTTTCAATTTATCATCATGATCATCATCATCATCACTACTATTCTTAGTACTCCTTCTTCCTCCTCCTTTTTCTCTTCCTCCTTTTTCTCCTCCTTTTTCCCTTTCTCACTTTTCTTCCTCCTTCTCCTCTTCTTCTTCGTCTCTTCCTCCTCCTCCTCCTCCTCCTCCTCCTCCTCCTCCTCCTCCTCCTCCTCCTCCTCCTCCTCCTCTTCTTCTTCTTCTTCTTCTTCTTCTTCTTCTTCTTCTTCTTCTTCTTCTTCCTCCTCCTCCTCCTCTTCTTCTTTTTCCTCCTCCTTCTCCTTCTCCTCCTTCTCCTCCTCCTCTTCCTCCTCCTCTTCCTCTTCTTATTTTCCTTCTTTTCTCCTCCTCCTCCTTCTCCTTTCTTCTTCCTTTCTTCTTTTTTCTTCTTCTTTTCTCTCAGCACTTAGTGTCTTTGCCATAGAGTAAATGTTTGCTGAGTATTCCCTGGTAACATTAGCACTTTTCCAGAGAAGTTTGCTGTCTATTATGCTTTTAGACATTAGTGTGCCTCATTACATAGGTGGGTAATTCTTCTGGTATGAGGTCAGGGCCATTTCCCAAGTTGAAATCAGAAATTGTCTTCTTTCTCGATGGTTGATTCTTTCAGACAGCTTGCTCACATCATTTCCTCTAGTCTTTCTTAAAGCTCAGCTAAGTTTTATTTTCTTTCCTCACTTTGTTCTGTCAGAGCTATTTCTAATTTTTCCTCTTCTGCTTTCCTGCCAGCAGTCATTCATGCCCTTTCCTTTGGGAAGTCACCAAGTTTCCCCAGGTGATCCATTCTATCACGCCTGATTTGGGCAGGAGGTGGAGAAAGGCGGATGGTGGAGGGGAAACCCAGCTGAGTTGGCAGTTATTTCCTGAGGGTAATTAGTCCAGCTGTCCATTGTCATTTCAAGACTTTCCTACCATCTATTCAAAGGTTTTCCTGCAGTTCTTTTATTTTAATCTCCAGACTAAGTAACCTTAATACCTTTGATCTTTCCTGTTTAGCATTAAACTTTTTTCATTGTTTTTATTGTTCTCCTTCTGATTGTCTCTAAATTCTCCGATAATTTACTCCTGGCAGGAAGCCCCAAACTGAACAGTTCAGTTGTTTTTTAGTTTTGCCCAGCTCTTCATGACCCCTTCTGTTTTTTGGCGGGGGAGGCAAAGATGCTGCAGTGGTGTGTCATTTCCTTCTCTAGCTCATTTCACAGATGAAGAAACTGAGACAAATAGGGTTGAGTCCAGAGTCACATTGCTAGTAAGTGTTTAAGAGCAAATTGAACTCATTTTTTTTGACTTCAGGCCCAATGCTCTATCTATAGCACCATCTAGCCTCTCATATACAACATAGATAACACTAATCTGTGGTTTTCAAAGTCAGTATGTGGCCTACAAGGATCCAGTTGTATTTGGATTTGATACTACTAATCATAACTAATATTTGTATCATGCTTTAATGTTTAAAAAGTGCTTTTTTATATTATCTCATTTAATACTTACAACTACCTTGTAAGATTAAGGTGGATGCTATAGATATTACTGGATCCATCTTGCAGATGAAATGATTCCAGCACAAGAACCCTTACACCACAGTACCATAGAACTATAGACTCAGCTGGAAGTGACCTTCCATCCAGCCATCCAGAGTCTAACCCCTCATTTTGTAGAAAGAAAAACTAAGGCTTAAGAAGCTTAGATATTTGCTCGAATAAAGTCACATAAGTAATTGAGCCAAGATTACTCTCGGGTTATCTTCTACCAAGTCCAGTGTCTTTTCCATAATGCTATAGTTTCTACACTTAACTATTTAATTGTTATCTCCCCTCCAAAAGAAGGTAAGCTCTGTGAAGACAGGAAATATTTTTAGTTTTGTCCTTAGATAACTATCATTTAGCACAGTGTGTTTTGAAGGAGGCACTTAAGAAACACTTATTTCATAGACTGAAAAGTCTGATAGTAATTTTTGGACAATTATTCAAAGTTTAGGATGTGATTTCCCCCTCCCCCCAAGGTTACTATATAATAAAAACAAGAACTCAATGAATCTCATTTCTTCTGGCTCAGAGAGCAGTAAGTGTGGGGATTCACTCCTGCTTCAATAATCATTGGAGGCCCAAAGTACTAAATTGAATCAAACAATCAGAAGTAAACTAAGTGTGAATAAATCCCTAATTCACTTGAAAGGATCATAGAGGCTTTGGGTCACTGGGTGAAAGCAGACCATACACTCCAGGAATACCTGGTTAAAAAGAATCAGTCATGGTCTATGTGATTATAGAGAAAATAGCAAACTAGTCTGGGAATTTAACCATTTTAGCAACAAATTGTGGTTGAAACAGGTGAGGTCACCTGAAAGAAAATTGCTCTGGATGGTTGAAGGAAAATGCATTATTTCTGTCATTATCTATCTCGTTGACCAAATGATAAGATTGCGTTTAGAAATGTTGAAAGATCTAAAGTTCCCATTAGTATCGTTAGCAATGTTTCTAGACCAGCAGCAACTCTTGACAATAACTACATTGGTTGCTGAAAGACATATGGAAGACTGATAACTTTAAGATTCTACAAGGCACTGATCTTTAGACTTTAGTAGATTGCTTCATTTAAGGGGAACTTCATGAGGATGCCATTAAGGAGAAAAAGAATTTCCAAGATCCAGAAGCTCTGAATTTACTCTTTGGCCACATATCCTCTTTATGTATAACTCTATTCTCCCTAGGTATTTCTTATAAGCAAGAGAAGAGTATACCCCTTATTTGAGGCATTTTTTTTCCCTAATAAATTTCATTTCTATACGTAATTTGTAAATACCCATTCTGAAAGTTAATTTATTTTTTGCTGATAATCAGTGGTGAACACACTGGTGGGGGCTCATGAGTGTTAGTGTTAGATATCTAGTTAGAATATCTAGTCTTTTGAGATTAACCATAAAACTCTAAAGGGAATAGTAGTCAGCCACAGTTTTAGGATCCAGCCAGAGGATGTCAGTGGGGGTGTGGGAAAACAGCCCCAGAGGAGGTGCCATATTAAGATCATGCTCAAAGTCAAATTCAAAAAGACTAATACATCATAATCTTTACCTTTAATTTGGTAAATTTGGTAAAAAACCAAACAAACAAAACCTTAATTTAACTAATTTGGACTAGTTGACCTCTAAAGTTTTCTGACAGTCTAGACCTATACTCCAATGTAATGATTTGCCTACCATTAGGTAGACTTGAGATTTGACTCTGAATACAAGGTCTTTGTATTGAACTAGATAGGGTTCATTGTCTTTTAGACAGAAGACAATGTGGCATAAAGAATAACATTTTGGTGATGGGAAAAGCTGGGTTCAAAGCCCATTTCTAATACCTGTCAGCTGTGTGATCATGAGCAAACAAATTAATCTCTCTAAGCCTCAGTTTCCTTATCTGTAAAATAATAATGGTAGATTCAATAACTTTTATGGCCCTATTCCATGTCTAAATCTATAATACTATGTTCATTTAATTTAATCTGAGTTCAGATGCTTGGAAAAAAAGATTTTCCTGAAGAGGAAAAATTGCACAATTATTCTTATCTTTAATTATAAGAGAAAAAGAACCTTATTTTATTTAGAAGCTCAAGACAATAAATGCCTTTTGGAAAGCTTTAAACAGATGACCCATGTCTGCTTTTTTCTGTGGTTGATGACTCTCATCTCAGTGGAGATGATGAAGGATTATGCATCCTATTAGACAAACTACAATAGGCATCAATAACCAATTACTCAGTTATTTTAACATCACCAGCCTTCACAGGGAAATAGATATTAAGATGGGTAATTATCAATAACTCTTATTACATTGATTTTGAAATAACTTAGCTGAATTGATCTCTTACAAATTTAATGCTTACGGGAACTTTTTTTTTGAACCGTAGAAAGTGAACACACTAAGTAATTTCCATACTTGCTTTTTCCTGGTACCAAACAATTATAAATCCAAATGATTGTTTGCCTCCAGATGATTTAGAATGCTCCAAGAACCAGGTGATGGATTAGTGACAGATTAAAAGATTATACTATCTTTTATCACCTTGACATTTAATGAATCATTATGGAGCTGACAAGAACAGTGAAGTATGCACGGAAGGGTTGATTTTTGATCATTTGAGAATGAATATGTACTGTATGGTAGGCATTTGGAGGAGTTTGAGTTTTCATATAAGATGAAAATGGTCTGGAGAAAACTATGCCTTTTGTATGTGATTCTATGACTCTGAATATACCAAGTCATAGATTTAGAGCTAGAAATTACTTTGGTAGTCAAGTCTAACTAACTCATTTTACAATTAATCATTTAGTTGTAGTCTAATCAACAAACCTTTGCCTCCATTGTTTATGATTCATGTGACCTTGAACAAGCCCATTAATTTCCCTAAGCCTCAGTTTCTTCATCTGTAAAATGAACTAAATTACCTCCGAGGTCTCTTTCAATTTTAAATTTTATGAACTCCAAGGTAATTCCATTAGACTTGGGCTGGAAAATGCCATCTGTATCAAAGATACAAAAGGAGAACTATGGTCTGAATGACAGTCAAAGCACATATTTTCACTTTTTTTTCTTTTCTTTGTTGTGTTTTTTTTTTCCTTTTTATTCTGATTCTTTTTTCATGACATAACTAATATGGAACTGTGTTTACCCTGATTGTACATGTATAATCTATATCAGATTGCTTAGTGTTTTTATAAGATTGCTTACTATTTTGGGGAGGGGAGAGGTAAGGGAAGGAGAGAGAAAAAAATCTGGAACTCAAAATCTTATAAAAATGAATGTTAAAAGCTACTTTTGCATGTACTTGGAAAAGTAAAATACTATTGAGAAAGAAGAAAAAGAAGAAAAAAATCTTATGGGTTTTTCAGATGCTGAAAACATCCCCAGAGGGATTTAGATTTAGGGTTAGTCATCTCTGAGCTAAGGGGTTTTGTTTGTTTGTTTTAAATGATGGGATTAGACTAGATGGCCTTTAAATGTCTCTTCCCATTTTCTTATGGACTGACTTGCCTAAAGTCAAGCAGGTGACAAGTGGCAAATCAGGAATTTGAACTCAAATCCTTTCATTCCAAATGTAGTATTCTTGGGGAAGCACCAGTCCTGAAGTCCGGAGAACCTGGCCCCAGACCTTGACACTTAATAGCTGTGTGATCCTGGCCAAGTCACTAGTCTGATTGCCTCTCCCCAAACTCCAAAACAAATATAGCTCCCCCCTCCCCAAATACAGAATACTTCCTCAAGATCTAATATTCTCCCCTGTTTTTTGAGCACATAGCTTCCATGGTGAATATTAAGTTTCAATGTGGATTGGCGCTAAACTTCTGAGGGTTTGGGAAATAAAGCAGATTTCTCTGATATTATCCCATGACTGACTATTCCTTCCCTCAAATTCATTTTCTCCTGATTACTTTTCTTATTTTCATTAGGTGCTATATTCATTTTTTTAAATAACAAGAGTAGATGCCCATTTTCCTTGAATTTTATTTCAAACATCAAAGCCTTTTAAAAAATATGTCATTTAATGTATTAATAAATTGCTGCTTGATTTCAAGTAAATATAATTCATATTGTATATGTATACATATGTTATATACATCTATCTATCTATCTACATAGATAGATGTATATATAGCCTTACATATACATCTTAAATGATTTCAGTGGGAATAGGTCTTTGCTTCATGTATGTGGTTGTGAGTTGTAATGATTAAAAATATGAATAACCTAGTGGTTAACCTTCTGGTAATGAGCCTGTCTGAACTTTAACTGGTTCTCAGACAACAAACAGTTTAATGTTGGGCCCATATTAGAAATTACAACTTTATTGAATTTTCCAGACCTCACTGGCAGAACCTTTAAGAATCCAGAGTTTAAAATATTCATAGCTAGACTTTTTGCAGTATCCAAAAACTGAAAACACAGTGGGCGCCTAGATATTGGGAAAAGTCTGGACCAATTGCAGAATATTAATGTGACAGAATATAGTTATGTAATAAAAAATGATGAATAGAGGAATTTTCAGTCAACTGATGCAAAGTGAAAGAAACAGATCCTGAGAAATGAGAAATACTTGTTGGCAACAACATAAATGAAAAAGTTATTAAAGGGAAGCTGACAAAAGGAAGAGAATTTAGAATTAAAAATTTACAAAACAAACAAATGTTTAAAGAAAAAAAATTTTACATGTAATAGAAAATTTAAAAAAAATAAAAGGAAGCTGAATTCTGAGTAGTTTAAAAAATAAATAATGGTTCCAAGCTTCTTTTGAGCTTTAAATTTGTGATCCTGTGATCCCATGACTTCCAGCTGCCAGGATCTAAGTATAAAACCACAAAAACAATACTTCATTCAGCTATTATGACTCTTTAAAAGCATGTTTCCTGATAAATATCCTTGAATATTATATTACTCCTTGGGGACTACACAAGAATTATACAGTAGAAAGAATGTTGCATTTGGAGCTAAAGTACCTAATTTTGAATTCCAGCTTTGCCATTTACTACCTCTGTGACCTTGGAGAAGGTCACCTCTCTAGGCCTGTTTTCTTATTGTTAAAATGAAAGGGTTGGATCAAACGACTTCTAAACTCTTTTCCTGTTCTATATGATTCTGTGACTTCCTTGAATATCCATTGGGTTTGAAGAACTGTACTAGCCAGGCATTGTATGCAGTGTAATATTGTAGAAAGAGCACTGGATTTGGAGTCAGAAGGTACAAGACAAAACCCAAGTTCTCTTACTATCTGTGTAACTTTGGATTTGTCACTTTATGTTGCTAGCCCTTAGTTTTCTCATCTACAAAATGAAGGGATTGATCTAGATGTTCTCTATAGTCCCTTCTAGTTCTGCAACTGAATAAAAAGGGAAGAGGAATGTTATTATTTGTGATATATTAGAACCTCAAATATATACTAATATATTAATATAATTTATAATGTTTTCTATAAATTAATATTTTCTATAAATAGGATATGAGATAAATAATATATACTCACATTATTTTTATAGCTTTTTATTTTTTCAAATACATACAAAGACAGTTTTCAATATTAACTTTTGCAAAACCTTGTGTTCCAAATTTTTCTTCCTCTTTTCCCCTCTCTCCCCTTTTCTAGATAGCAAGCAATCCTATATACGGCAAACATGGACAATTCTTTTAAACAAATTTCCAAATTCATCATGCTGTGCAAGAAAAATCAGAACAAAAAAGGAAAAAAAAACACGAGAAAGAAAAACATAAGCAAATAAACAACAAACAAAAGGTGAAAATGCTAAAGCATATTATTTATTCTACAAAACTATGTATTATTTAAAAATTCTCTGTCCTTCTACCACATAGTTTTCTCAGTTTAGTTCCAGGAAGGGTAGTAAGAAACAAGCAAGTGATATTAGAGTAGAGGCTCCAACATTTTTTGTTCCTCAAACCCCTTTTAATAACAACCAAAAAATAGTATTGAGAGTTCTCAGGGTAATTTAATGTACAGAGCAACTAGATCAAGTAAAGTACTGGGTCTGGAGTCAGGGAGCTCTGAGTTCCAAACTGATCCCAGACACTTACTAGGCCCTGGACAAGTCACTTAACTCTGCCTCACTTTCCTCATCTGTCAAATGAGTTTGAGAAAAAAATGCAACCAAGAAAACCCTAAATGGGATTATGAAGTCAGATACTAAAATGGCTGAACAATAAAAATAAATTAATGTACTACTTAATAATTTACATATATTTGCTGCTTAAGGTATTTTTAAAGATTTTTTAAACCCTTGACCAACTATGAAGGATCTATCTCTAAGGGGTTTTCAAACCACAAAAAGGGAACTATTATATTGAAGGATGTCAAGCTAGGGGCAACATGGTTTGGAGAACTGAAACAATTCAGCTCAATACTGAGTATAATTAAGTGGTATGTCCTAAAATAGCTTCACTAATCAAATTATTTTTTGTGACTTCAACAAATTCTATTGTCTTTTTGTAACAAGTGAAGGAAAACAAAGAAAGTTGAGCTGGGTGAAGACTCTCACTTTTTCTAGACTTTTTATAGGTAGTCTCACTTTTCAGTGTTCAAGCTACCAACACACACACACACACACACACACACACACACACTCATAGAGTTACACACAAGAACAAAACAAATGAAAAAAATGGCTAATGAGATCGATCAAAGTTCTGAGACATATACATGTGTGATTGATTTTCCAACAGCATGATTTATTTTTTCTGCCTCATTGAATCATCTTCATTATGGAGACCCTGCCATGTATTTATTTGAGACACCTGGGACACTCTAAATTAAATGAACAATTATTGAATCAGCAACAATGGATCAAATTAAACAATTCTCTACATAGATTTACATACAATAATTTTGTGTTTGTGTTATGGGTAATGAAAGAGCAGATTTTAGCAATTTTTTCCCTCAGACTGAGTTGTATTGACTTCTCTGTTTTTATATTTACAAGCAAAGTAGATAGAACTTTGGACTTGAAGTCAGGAAAATATGTTTCAAATATTGCCTCAGATATTTACTCATTGTACAACCCTTTGTTTCTTTACTTCTTTGAACCTCAGTTCTCTCATTTGTTAAATGAAGTGTGAAGATCATCAAAGGAAGCAACCCATGCAAAGTGCTTTGCAAATTTTTATGTATTAAAGAAATATGAGCTATCACTACATCTGTATCTTCTATAAGTTTCTTGAGGGCAGGGACCATTTTTAAAAGTTGTTTCTTTTTGGGTTTGTTCCCAGTGCCTTAAACATTCTCTAATGAGTCTTTGACATCAACAATGCAGTCGTTCCGTCCAATGAGAGAGATCACAACTGCTCAGTACAGTGCCTTCAATATAAGTAATTGCTTAACAAATGCTTATAGACTGAATTTTATAAATCCTCCATCCTTATCCATCCTGAGCGTGTCTTCCTGTGTCCTCCCATAACTTTCCTACAGGGAGTTCCTTTGATACTCTATGGGTCTTTCCTGCCACTTCTGGTGCTAGAGCTAGCTTGTACTAGCTTCAGAGCTCATTGTTAATTTTTTTCATTTAACATTTTCACCTCAGAAATCTCCAAATGCTACAAACCAGGGCTTGATACAGTATTTCTTTTTCAGTTGATTGTCCAGACTTAAGAAAGTGATGGAGAAAATGTGAATTATGCAGATTAAACTTGAGTGTTGTGAGTACATTCTCTCCCCATCTCCAGCTTGCTGTTAAATATTTACTAGTATAATCCGATTTTCCTTATGTTTTCCCTATCATTCTAGGATTCCATAGAAGATTATAGCTGGAAAAAACCTAAGAAGCCTCTTGGTCCAACTGCTCATATTATGATGGAGAAACTGAGGCTCAATTAGGCTAAGTGACTTGTCCAAGAGCTCATAGAATGAATAGATCAGAGATTTAGACCTGGAAAGAACTTCAACCACCTACTCCAATCCACTGGTTTTATAAATGAGAAAACTGAAGCTGAGGGTGCAGTGATTTGTCCAAAGTCACACACGGAGGAAATAGCAGGACTGGACAAGGACTGTTTTTGCCTTTCATGACATTCCCAGTACTTAACACCATTGCTGATTTAGTAAGCTCTTAATCACTCAATCAATCAGTCAGCAAACATTCATTAAGTGCCTTATTCAGTCAGACCCTGGGGATAGAAGCATGACCCAATCACTATTTGAAAGGGACTTATTTTCTCTTAATAAATGCTTGATGATTGATTCATTAGTTGAACCTGAGTTCTCTGACTCTACATCCCACTACCTTTCTATTGAACCATCCTGCTTCCTCATTGGTCATCTGCACTCTCTCCAGCAGCCTTCTCCCCCCATTTTTTTCAGACTACACAGAAGTTGTATAAGGGATTTACTTGATGAAATCCTTCACACAACGGCTTCTGTGTAATTCCTACCTCGTGAAGGGTCACAGCCTGCTCATATCCACCATGGTCCTCTCCATTGTCCTTTGGGCGATTTGTCAATTTTATTTCTCTGCAGTCAGCAATGTTCTGTTCTCTGCATTGGGTACACACTTAGCCAACCTTTCCTGAACTGAAGGATAAAAAATTTATGAAGTTTGCTTTTCTCTAATAATCTGTGGTCACAGACAAAGATGGGCAATGTATTTGTGACCCCAGAACAAGGTTCAGAAATTGTCTAATGCCTCTCATAGATCTATCTAGAGCTTGTAAGGAACTCAGAAACCATCAGGTTCAACCCTTTGATTTCACAAATGAGGAAACAGGTTCAGAGAAATTGTGCTTTGCCCAAGGGTTATCAGAGTTGGGATCTGGATCAGATCCCCCTCATTCCCTCTCTCTTCTTGTTCCTTCTCCCCCCTCACACTATCTTCCCATCCAGGATTAGCTTGAGGTTCTGCTCTTCTAATTGTCTGCCTGGACCATTATTGCAGGACAGTCTAAATCTACTCGCAACTTGACTCTGTAGCTTCCCTCTTTCCATTCTTCCTTCCTTCTTCTTTTCTCTCCTTCTCCCTCCCTTCCTCCCTCCTTTCCTTCCTTCTTTCTTTCCTTCCTCCTTCTATTCCTTCTTTTCTTCCTCTTTTCCTTTCTTCCTTCCTTTTTTCTTCCTTCCTTTCTTCTCCCTTCTTCCCTCCCTTCTTCCCTCCCTCTCTATCTCCTTTCTTTCTTCCTTCCATCCTTCTCTTTCTTTCTTTTTTCTTCCTTTCTTTCTTCCTTCTATCCTTCTTTTCTTCTTTCCTTCCTTCCTTCCTTCCTTCCTTCCTCCTTCCTTCCTTCCTTCCTTCCTTCCTTCCTTCCTTCCTCCTCCCTCCCTCCCTTTCTTTCTTTCTTTCTTTCTTTCTTTCTTTCTTTCTTCTTTCTTTCTTTCTTTCTTTCTTTCTTTCTTCCTTTCTTCCTTCCTCCCTCCCTCCCTCCCTCCCTCCCTCCCTTTCTTTCTTTCTTTCTTTCTTTCTTTCTTTCTTTCTTTCTTTCTTTCTTTCTTTCTTCCTTCCTTCCTTCCTTCCTTCCTTCCTTCCTTCCTTCCTTCCTTCCTTCCTCCCTCCCTTTCTCTTATTCCACTATTCCACATATTTTGTGAACTGGAATCTTTTTGCCTTCCTTTCAACACAGACCACTTTGTTTATCACAAAACATAGACTTATATACCATAAAGGATAGAATTTTCTAGCATGAAAATAGGTGCATTTATAACAAATGTTTAAAAATATCCTTGTTCTAATCTCTTGGAAGCCAAGCCCTAGATGATGACCTATCTTGAAGTTTTCCCCTAGTCCCAGCTTTGGTCAAAACTATTTGTTTAAGTAAAAGTTTCCACTTTGAGGATGTTTTTACCTCATCAGCCTCTATTTATATCCTAAGTCTAGACTTACACAACAGGATTTAAGATGAGCTCTGGGCAATGTTGTAAAGTAGATGAGGTTATTTCAATCTCACAATAATTTCCTTCTTCTGTACCCTTTTTTTCCCTTTTATTTTCAGCACCCATACCCTATTAGGAGCTTATCTTCTCAAACTGGTCTGTCTATTGTCAGAGAGGAAACTGATTTGCTTATTACTTTGGGACCAATGGGACCCAGAATGGAGGACTCAAACAGAGAGAGTTCCCTGCAATCATTGAAACCCCAAATCCCCTACTTAGAAAGTCTTAGTCTAGGATATCTAGCCCAGCCTATAACTGAACAAGAACCCTCCTTTCACTATTTCCTATCAGAAAACACATCAAATACTTGAGGATATCTATGCTATTACTCTTGAAATCTCCTCTTCTCCAAGTTAACATCCACAGTTCCATCAATCCATTTTCTCATGGCCCTTCACCATCCTGGCTTCAACTCTGGATGATATTCCAGATGTCCTTTATCAGTCAACAAGCACTTATTACCAACAGTATTTATTAAGTGCCAAGCATTGAGAGGTTAAAAAAAAAAAACTTTCTGCCTTCGAAGAGCTTACAATCTAATAAAGGGACATCAAGCAACCAACTATATACAAACAATATATATCCAGGATAAAATGAAGATAATAAGCCTTTCTTAACATGGCCCAAAATTGTATTAGTTTTTATTTGACTGTGCTATCTTTGCACTTGATGCAAAGCTGATATTATAGTTCCCCAGGTTGATTTTAGAAAAGCCTGAAAAGATTTACTGTAAAGGGCTGAAACTTTTGAGTTAATGCACTGAGGTTGGATAACCGAGCACTTAAGGCTAACTACCAATTGGACAATACTCTATAAGTATATACTTGGAAAATGGCCCTTCCCACTATCCTGTGCTGGGTCAATAATTGCTATATACAGAGAATTGTAGGAGGGACAAGGGGTTGGAGTAAGACTAGCCAGGGTCACTTCTGGGTGGGAGATGAAAAGGAGAGGTCGTGGAGATCCTGCGTCCATCCAATTCACTCCTACCCCTAAAGACCAAGAATAAAGACCAAGGACTTTTGCTTATCCTGACTCCGGCTGATTCTAAGGTATCCAGGATGCTAACTCAGTCTTCACAATTTACATGATCTGATGCTGCATGAAACAAGCAGAATCAGGAAAACATTGCACAACAAGATTGTGCGATGATCAACTATGACAGACTTGGTTCTTCTGAGTGTTTTAGTGATCCATGGCAATCCTAATGAACTTTGAATGGAAAACACTATCTATATCCAGAGAGAGAACTGTGGAGACTGAATGTAAATCAACACATGCTATGTTCACTTTTTTCCTACTGTTTTTTTTTTTTCTCATGGTTTTTCTCTTTTGCTCTGCTTTTTTTCTCCCAACATGATTCATATGGAAATATGTGAAAATGAATGTACATATATAACCCCCCCCCAATGTTGCTTTACATATAATTGGGAAATTAAAAAGAAAAAAAAGTGACATTGTAATTGTCTAACAGCCCATAGTCTTTTTCAGATAAACTGTCTAATTAAGCCTCTCCATCTGATACTCACAAAATCAATCTTTTACACCCAAATAAATATCTTACACATAATAATACTTAATAAAGCCTTTTTGATATGAACCTAATCAGCTTAGTGGCTTAGAGAATAACATGTTGCCCTGGGATTTAGGAAAACCTGAGTTCAAATCTTACACCAGACACCAGCTGTGTGAGCTTGGACAGGTCAATTAACATCTGTTTGCCTCAACTTTCTCAATTGTAAAAAAGATATAATAATATTACTTATCTCACAGAGTTGTGAGAATCAATTGAGATCATATATGCAAAGGGTTTTTGCAAGCCTTAAAAAAATTATATAAATGTTAGCCCTTATTTTCTAATAATAACAAGTGTTTAGTCCAGCTCATTGCCCACTTGTGGAATATATCCAAGCAGTCAGCCAACAGGCATTTTGTCTGGTGTTTATTATGTGCTAGGCACTATGCTAAGTTCTAGAGATAAAAAGAAGGTGAAAACTAGATTCTTTCTCTATTGATATACTAATATATCTATATATCCAACACATTTCTGGATTAGCTTTATATATATATATAAACAAGTGTATGTGTATCATAGTTTCCATGATAGGCATTCTACATCCTCGTAGATATTTTGAGGGATATTCCCCCCATGTAGCATGGGGTTATTATCTATTGGTTCAATGAGAGACAGAATAAATATTTCTAGCTTTTTCTCTCCCTATCCTTCTCCAAGGGAGACTTTACTTCCTTCCTGGAAGAAAATCAGGCAGTTGGGACCAGAAACTTGCCCAATGTACTCTCCTCAGAGAGAGGAGATCCCAGACTATAATGACATCTATCTGTTCCCTTAATGTTATTAGTCTACAGGATATGTTTTTCAGGTTCAAGCTAACTTCTATCACTATTTCATTATTGGGGAGGAAGCAGGACCCCAAGTTTTATATCCGAAGCTTGACTCCTTTTCCACCAAATACTAGTCCACAAAGAATATGTGGGAATTGTCAAAGAAACTCATTTATCCAATTTAATAACAAAACTTATACAATAAGAATATATACTAGGCAATACAGAATGAAGAAATTCTGCCACGGGAAGTAACTCAGCTCAACTACAGCTAGAGAGTCCCAGATCTCACCCAAAAAGAAATCCCCCAAAGTCTTTAGTATAGCAAGCTAGTTTAGAGACATGATGGAGATTGCCAGCTCCTCTCATGTCATCTTCTACCTAGAGTTTTTTCCCTAAGCAATCTGAAGTGAGATTCAAAGCCTTCAAAGCCAGAAGCCAGAAGCTTCCTAAGTCCAAGGAGACATTAGCAATACTTTTGATTGCCAATGGACCTCATGTAGGAGACTTTTTAGTATTCTGAGAATTGATGCCATCTGTACAAAGTCTTTCCTAAACAGGAGCATCTGGAGAATCCTTCATTTATTCCCTAATTCATTTCGACGAACCTATGTGATGCCTGTATCATGAAAAATTGGAAGCTTGGAGAATAGGATTCTCTCTTTTGTGAATGAATGACATTTTATTGAATAGCCTTAAAGATGGCAAATTTTCCCCTACCAATTCAACTTGTGACTAAAACAAGGCACTGGATCTCTTCTAAAGTTACGCTCTGGCGATATGAAAAATTATTTTGTATCAATCTTCTCTATCTACCATCTTTATCACTGAATATTTACGGAAATGTTAAACTCCTTCTCACATTCTTCACAAATAACTCAGACTCACATTGAATGGTGAACATTGATGGATTTCATAAAGATCCCTTATAATTATGAAAGATAAAGCTCAGCCAAAAGACTTTCTTTTCCTTATCTCAGAAACAGGTCTCCTGAAAATTTTATTTGGGGATATTAGTTGTTTATTCCTTTCTTCAATCTACCAATACATGAAGTATTTTGCTTGATTCAACATATTCTTTCTTGAATTTTTCCTTTGTTCTTCTTGCAACCACCCAAGTTATGACTAGAAAGTTGGATTCTGTCACGACTGAAATCAAGGTAAACTGAGGTGCAAAAGTCTGAGCATGTTCAATTTGTTGGTAAGGCTAGCTATTACCAATAAAATTGTTCTTTCAGATCCTCAGTAAGCCAAAAGATAATGAGGTAGGGTTTACTAAGTTTCATGTATTTTAGGGAAGTACAAGAGAAAAACAGGAGTTTTGAATTAGCTATGGAAAACGTGATTGGTTACAAAGTCTGAAGTATCATAGATGATGGAAAACAAAATGATTCGATGGATATCTGAAATGTAGTTCTAGCAACCCTCTAGCAATTAGCAACCATCTTGTTGCTATGGAAAGCTCATTGGTGGTGTCCACCTGCATGGCTAGTTAGTGTCATAGTGATAACAAACCAGACTTTCTTAAAGGACAATCAAGGTTGCAGAGATAACAGACTTCCAGGTATCCATTTGCATCTTGCAAGGCTTGTTAGCAAGATACCAGATCTTCCTTAATTGTACATGGATATGCAAAACTCATTAGTAAAATACCAAGTCTCTCTTTATAATACAAGAAAAGTAATCTATGTACAGATAATATATTTCTCCAAATTAAGATGATTTATTGAACAACAGCTCAGACAGGAAAACTGAACTTCTGAACTTACCTCAAGTGACAAAGAAGCAAGGTTTAAGCAATAACAGAATAGAATCAATTATAAAATAAAACAATATTTAATTTTTCTCAATTCCCACTTAGAAGTTTTCCATTTTTTTCCCCTGTGATCATCTAAGATTCCCCCAATCATTTACCTTTGCAATTTTTTTTAACATACAAGAAATATTAGGATATGAAAAACGTATTTATGCTTTCAGGTTTTTTTTTTTAAATGTTTAGAGAAAATCTTCATCACATAAGCAGCTCTTGATATAACTACATAATTAGGTTTAAAGGAAAACCTTTTCGGCATTCTTTTAAAATTTTTATTTATTTTCCTAATTAGCAAATATTTTTCTCTCTAGTACACAAAAGAAAAGAAAAGAAAAAAAACAAAACCCTGCTAACAAATATGCTTAGTCCAGAAAAGCAAATGTCTAAAATGGTCACATCCAAAAAACTGTCAGTCTCATTTCGGATTTTGAGTCCTTCTCCCCTTTGGCAAGAGGTGAGCGTTATGTTTCTTTTTTTTTTTTTCCTTTGCAATCACTGTTTGTGATATCTTAAGTTTTTCAAAGATACTGCAACAGTATTCCTGTTCTCTCAGTTCTGCTTATCTCACTATGCATTAGGTTACATGAGTCTTCTTGGATTTAAAAAAAAATGTCTATTTTATCATTTTTTATGGTGAAATTACATTCTATTAGTTCATACACAGCAGTTTGGTTAGCCATTCCTCAAGAGATGATCACCCCTTAAGTCTCAGGGTTTTTTTTTTAAATTATTATTAGTTCTATAAGTTTTTTTGTATATATGTGTTTTTTTTTTTTTCCCCCTTTTTCCTGATCTCCTTTATGGTAGAATCCTTGTAGCAGTATTGCTAAATCAAAGTGAGAATGCACAGTTTAGTGATTATGTGGAAGGTATAGTTCTATGTTGCTTTCCAGAATAGTTATACTAATTCACAGAAATTAGGGTGCCTATTTCCCCATTGCCAGAGAGGTTAGGGCATAGGTAGGTGGTACAGTGCTTAAGGCTCTGGTCCTAGAGTCAAGAAGACCTGAAAACCTGCCCTCAGAAAATTACTAGTTGTGTGACTCAGCAAGTCACTTAATTTCAGTATGCCTCAGTTTCCTCATCAACAAAATGAGAATAATAATAGCAACTAGCAGGGTTGTTGTGAGGACCAAACCAGAAAATGTTTATAAAGCTCCTGGCACATATCAGATACTTAATAAATGCTTATTTCCTTCCCTTTTCATCATCTTTGATAGTCTAATAGGCACTAGGTAAGCATTCAGTGTTGCTTTAATTTAATTTTCATTTCTTTATTAGTGGTTTGGAATGTTTTTTTCATTTTTTCTGCCATATTTTCTTCCTTTAGAGTCACCTGATGTGTTTTCTTGATCTCTGAGTCTAGAATTTGTATATGAATAAAAGTATCTAACTTCTAGTGTTCTTTTCAAATTTTTCTTTAGTGATAAAGATGATAAGACTGGACTCTTTGTAGTTTTGCCTGCAAGGCTGTCCAAGATGCATAGTGTTGGAAATAACATATTTTTATATTTAAAAGTTATAAAAGGGAACTAGAGGTCCCCAGTCTCTTGAAACATTTTATTGATTTTTTTCTGCTTATAAATCAATTGGCCAATGTTTCATATATCTAGATTGATCATTACCTTAAAATTGATGGTTTAAATAATGTGTGAGGCAGCAGCACAAATAAAATTTTGGTGTTTGGCATGTCTCTTTCATGCATGGTTTGGATTAGTTGGCTGTGGAGGTTCCTTCCAACTTTAAAATTTTGTGCTTCAATAAAATTCTTTTTTATAGTCAACAAAGAATAAACAATGGCATCTGGTGTTCTTTGAATCTTCAGTCAACTACACAACTGGTAAGAGGTGCTTTGTTGTGGAATATCGTTTGGAAAAATCTGTTTGTCCCCCTTCTCCAACCCTCATGAAAAATGCTTTCTTATTCTCATAAAGATTGTGCAGAGATGGAAAAATAGAAGTATAAATAAAATCCTTGTTGATATTCTACAGATTGTGTTTTGGGTAATAATACTATTCAAGTATGTTTCCAAGTATTTGATATACTCCCATCTTTCAGAAAGCTTAAGAATCAGACCCTTAATGCCTTCAAGCCTGGGTCTCCTCTAGTGTGGACTTTTGTTATGTATCTTGGTTCAAATCCAGCCATCCTTCATCTTTGTTTTTACATTTTTACACCCTCAGGTGGCACATTGGGGACTGTAAAAGTTTCCCATGTAACTGTAACTGTTTTTTACTGTTTAGTTGTTTTAGTCAAGTCCCCCATTTGTGCCAATTGTGGCCCCATTTGAGGTTTTCTTGATAAAGATACTGGAATGGTTTGCTATTTTCTTCTCGAGCTCATTGTACAGACGAGAACTGTTACAATCCAAATATAGTAGACACTATTATGTAATTGATGAGAAAAGAATTTACTACGATGTTTGACAGATCTTTTTCATTTTATATATAAATATATGTTTTCTTTTCAGATTCAATATCAAGAAATGAAAGATCCAAAACCTTATAGACCAGTAGTGTTAAACTCAAATAGAAAAGGGGGCCATTAATGCATATATAAGCATCCCTGCAGGAAGTATAGTGACTTAGCAAATCACATATTAATAGTGTCCATATTCTATTGTATTTTTATTTATTTTGTTAAATATTTCCCAATTACATTTTAATCTGTCTCTAGCCTTGCTAGAGTGTTGTGGATTACAGGGCAGTTAGCCTGTAATACTTCTATTGTAGAGCCTCAATTTTGTATATTATGAATATTTTCTTTATGAAAACAATCTTTTTTTTTTAATTTAATTTTATTTAATAATAACTTTGTATTGACAGAATCCATGCCAGGATAATTTTTACACAGCATTATCCCTTGAAATCACTTATGTTTCTTTTTTTCCCCTCCCTCCCTCCTCACCCCCCCCCCCCCAAGATGGCAAGCAGTCCTATATATGTTAAATATGTTGCAGTATATCCTAGATACAATACACATTTGCAGAACCGAACAGTTCTCCCGCTGCACAGGGAGAATTGGATTCAGAAGGTAAAAATAACTCAGGAAGAAAATCAAAAATCAAATAGTTCACATTCATTTCCCAGTATTCCTTCTTTGGGTGTAGCTGTTTCTGTCCATCATTTATCCAATGAAACTCAGTTAAGTCTCTTTGTCAGAGAAATCCACTTCCATCAGAATACATCCTCATACAATATCGTTGTCGAAGTGTATACTGATCTCCTGGTTCTGCTCATCTCACTTAGCATCAGTCCATGTAGGTCTCTCCAAGCCTCTCTGTATTCATCCTGCTGGTCATTCCTTACAGAGCAATAATATTCCATAACATTCATATACCACAATTTACCCAGCCATTCTCCAATTGATGGGCATCCATTCATTTTCCAGTTTCTAGCCACTACAAACAGGGCTGCTACAAACATTTTGGCACATACAGGTCCTTTTCCCTTTTTTAGTATCTCTTTGGGGTATAAGCCCAATAGAAACACTGCTGGATCAAAGGGTATGCACAGTTTGATAACTTTTTGGGCATAATTCCAGATTGCTCTCCAGAATGGCTGGATTCGTTCACAACTCCACCAACAATGCATCAGTGTCCCCGTTTTCCCGCATCCCCTCCAACATTCATCATTATTTTTTCCTGTCATCTTAGCCAATCTGACAGGTATGTAGTGATATATTAGAGTTGTCTTAATTTGCATTTCTCTGATCAATAGTGATTTGGAACACTCTTTCATGTGAGTGGTAATAGTTTCAATTTCTTCATCTGAAAATTGTCTGTTCATATCCTTTGACCATTTATCAATTGGAGAATGGCTTGATTTTTTATAAATTTGAGTCAGTTCTCTATATATTTTGGAAATGAGGCCTTTATCAGAACCTTTAATTGTAAAGATGTTTTCCCAGTTTGTTGCTTCCCTACTAATCTTGTTTGCATTCGTTCTGTTTGTACAAAGGCTTTTTAATTTGATATAATCAAAATTTTCTATTTTGTGATCAGTAATGGTCTCTAGTTCATCTTTGGTCACAAATTTCTTTCTCCTCCACAAGTCTGAGAGATAAACTATCCTATGTTCCTCTAATTTATTTATAATCTCGTTCTTTATGCCTAGGTTATGAACCCATTTTGATCTTATCTTGGTATGTGGTGTTAAGTGTGGGTCCTTGCCTAATTTCTGCCATACTAATTTCCAGTTATCCCAGCAGTTTTTATCAAATAATGAAATCTTATCCCAAAATTTAGAATCTTTGGGTTTGTCAAACACTAGATTGCTATAGTTGACTATTCTGTCTTGTGAACCTAACCTTTTCCACTGATCAACTAATCTATTTCTAAGCCAATACCAAATGGTTTTGGTGACTGCTGCTTTATAATATAATTTTTGATCAGGTACAGCTAGACCACCTTCATTTGATTTTTTTTTCATTAATTCCCTTGAGATTTTCGACTTTTTATTGTTCCATATGAATTTTGTTGTTATTTTTTCTAAATCATTAAAATATTTTCTTGGAAGTCTGATTGGTATAGCACTAAATAAATAGATTAGTTTAGGGAGTATTGTCATCTTTATTATATTTGCTCGGCCTATCCAAGAGCACTTAATATTTTTCCAATTATTTAAGTCTGACTTTATTTGTGTGAAAACTTTTTTGTAATTTTGCTCATATAATTCCTGACTTTCCTTTGGTAGGTAGATTCCCAAATATTTTATGCTATCAACAGTTATTTTGAATGGAATTTCTCTTTGTATCTCTTGCTCTTGGATTTTGTTAGTGGTGTATAAGAATGCTGAGGATTTATGGGGATTTATTTTGTATCCTGCTACTTTGCTAAAATTATGAATTATTTCTAATAGCTTTTTAGTAGAATCTCTGGCGTTTTCTAGGTATACCGTCATATCATCTGCAAAGAGTGATAGTTTGGTTTCCTCATTGCCTACTCTAATTCCTTTAATCTCTTTCTCGACTCTTATTGCAGAGGCTAGTGTTTCTAATACAATATTGAATAATAATGGTGATAGTGGGCAACCTTGTTTCACTCCAGATCTTACTGGGAAAGGTTCCAGTTTTTCCCCATTGCATATGATGCTTACTGAAGGTTTAAAATATATGCCCCTAACTATTTTAAGGAAAAGTCCTTTTATTCCTATGCTCTCAAGTGTTTTTATTAGGAATGGCTGTTGGATTTTATCAAATGCTTTTTCTGCATCTATTGAGATGATCATATGGTTTTTGTTTGGTTGGTTGTTGATATAGTCAATTATGTTAATAGTTTTCCTAATATTGAACCAGCCCTGCATTCCTGGTATAAATCCTACTTGGTCATAGTGTATTATCCTGGGGATGATTTTCTGTAATCTTTTTGCTAATATTTTATTTAAGATTTTAGCATCAATATTCATTAGGAAGATTGGTCTATAATTTTCTTTCTCTGTTTTCAGCCTATCTGGTTTAGGTATCAGTACCATATCTGTGTCATAAAAGGAGTTTGGTAGGACTCCTTCAATCCCTACTTCTTCAAATAGTTTATTTAGCATTGGAGTTAATTGATCTTTGAATGTTTGATAGAATTCAGATGTAAATCCATCTGGTCCTGGGGTTTTTTTCTTAGGGAGTTGATTGATAGTTTGTTCTATTTCTTTTTCTGAGATAGGAGTGTTTAGGATATTTACTTCTTCCTCTGTTAGTTTAGGCAAGTTATATTTTTGGAGGTATTCTTCTATTTCATTTAAGTTGTCGAATTTATTGGCGTAAAGTTGGGCAAAGTAACTCCTAATTATTGTTCTAATTTCCTCTTCGTTAGTGGTGAGTTCTCCCTATGAAAACAATCTTAAGATTATATTCACATAGTGAGTACTGAATATATCCCCACCTCAGTCAAATTGACACAGAGAAGTAAAATATTAGGGAATCGATTTTAGAGGAGCCTGGGCTATTTTTCAAAAAATAGAGATTCTAGAAGAATAGGAAAAATAATAGCTAATGTCATATAATCACATGCAAAAGACCATCTTAGCATGGTTCAATAGTCATTTAGGGAATATACCCTAAATATATTAGCAAAAATAAACGAAAAGAGTGCTAATGGGTCAAAGATTAAATATCCAGCAACCCATGTGAATGGAATGCAGGTTTTTATATGACCTGCACCATGTTAGTGAGATAAAATAGTATAATATAATTAGGAAACAGCTTGGTATAGTGGCTAGAGGACTAAAACTGAAACCAAAAGGACCTAATTCTTAGTCTTATTTCTGATACATACTGACTTGTTGACTATGGACGAGTTTTAACTCCCTAAAACTGTGAGTCATAAAGAAGTTGCAAATTTGCAACTAGTGGACGGAGTTTCTGTTCTGGGAGTTCTCCACATCTAACAAAGTCACAGATCTGCATCTACCTCTCATTAAAAATTAAGGCCAAGAAATATGTGGAATACAAAGTCATCAAAAATAACCTTGAGGAAACAAAACAAAGAGGAAAAAAAGCAGAACCAGATTAATTCTAACCATAGCCGGAAAAAAGGGAATGAGAATAAATGGACAAAGAATCAATCCTAATAGAGATTTAGAGGGATTATGTGTTGAAATTAATTTAATTATAGTTAATAAACAAATTTAATTACTTGTATTGATCATTAATAAAAAAAAAAACTAACGAAAACATAACCCACAAAATGGAGTTTTGGGGACATGGAATATTATCTCAATTGTCTTTTTGGGGAGAAAAGGGTCAAAACACTTGTTTTCAGGTTCAATATCAAGCATTAAATAAATAATTTAATTTTTAAAAGACATTAGCCATGTTTAGCCATTATGCTTATTTTTCATCTCCATAAAGTATTTATAACAGTATTATCTGTATACATCCAAATTATTTTTAATGAAAGCATAGGAAAGAATTGAATGTCCTTTTTGTCACTTTTCTCCTCAGGAGACCTCATTTTCAAAATGCTGCCAATCTCACAGATTTGATGTAGGAAAAATGTTTTTTATAAATCTTAAAATGTTATACTTTTGCCTATATTGGATTTACATATATATTTTACCATGTTTAACATATATTGGATTACTTGCTATCTGGGGAAGGGAGTGGGGGGAAGAGGGGGAATTGGAACACAAGATTTTGCAAGGGTCAATGGTGAAAAATTATCCTCGCTTATGTTTTGAAAATAAAAAGTTTCAATAAAAATTGTTATACTTTATAGTTAGTTTTATTATTATTATTATATTAATCATGGAACTAAGAGGTGTAAAGGACATAAAATCAATTGACAAGAATAATTTGTACTTATTAAATATATATTAAGTCCTGTGCAAGGCTTTAGAACAGGAATTCATATCTTTGTATTTTATTTTATTTTGATTAAGGATGCTTTTCCCAGTCTGTTTAAGCTTATGGATGTTTTTAAATGTTTTTTTTTAAACTTAAAAGATTTTTTAAAATTTTATTTTAAGTAAAAATACAATACCTAAGGTTACAAAGGAAATCAATTCTATTGAAATGCAGTTATGAAGATATACTTAAAAAAAATTCACATCCCTCAGGTTAATGAAAATTCAATGAGTTTATATTCTACTGGTGATATCAAATATCAACAGTAAGAGCTGCATAGTATTTGAGGGTTTTCAAAGCATTTTACAGATTAATAATTGAGAAGTATGATACTAAATGTAAATGTGACTACTAAAAGTGCCACGCGGTTCCATTTTCATAGAAGTTACTTTAGTTCATACCCACAACAACCAGAGAGACTGACTTACTTGCCCAGGTGTCCAGTACTCCCTAGAAGGAGCTATTTTCCCAAAGTCTCTTTCCTCTAAGGATATTTGAGTGGGGTCCCAGATGAAACTCATTCCCAGGAAGTTGGAAGGTGTGAAGGGCTGGCTGCATGCACATATGCCTATAAGATGATACATTGTCCTGAATTCTGAAAAGCTTAGATATACCTTATTTCTGTGAACCAGAAACCTCTTTGAACCCAGACCCCATCTCTTTCATGCTCCTTAAACTTTTATGGTTCTTTGCTACCAATTCAGGCTTCTGATTGAGACCCTGCTTTCTTCCCCCTGCGCCTTTGTTGCCATCATCCATACTTTGGATAACTCACCTCTAGCTATATAAGACCTGTCTGGAACTTCTAGCCCCTCCCCAAAGCTAGGTTTACTCCCTCCAGCTCAGTGAGTAACTGGTAGAGCCCAGACCCAGATTTCCTGGTTCTAAAGGTCTTTCAGATTCTATTTCTGATCCTTCCTAGTTGTGTAATTGTGGGAAAGACACTTCATATTCTCTTACACAACTTTAGCTTTTCATATAGAATCTAAATGAAAAAAAAAAAAAAAGAAATGATGGGAGAGATAGGAAAAAGTCTTTTTATCCTTTATTTCTCCAGGATTCCTTATTTCTTCCCCAGATGTCATGTCATAAAAGTAGAGATAATTGCTGCCTCAGAGGTATTCTTAGATGAACTGAAGAGGCTTTGTTTGTCATCAGATTTCATCATGCTGAGCTCAGATGAGCTCTCCAGGTTCTGTCCCAGCCATAGTCCCGTTTAAGGTCCTCACTTTGTTATGGGTGAGCGATCTCAGCTTGAACAAACTGATCTGTAGCTGTTCACTGAACTTGGGAATATCTATGACACAAACTCATAGGCTTTTAAAGAATCATTGCAAGTTTCAAATGAATGTAAATTATTTTGCAAATTTTAAAGAACTATAAAATGCCAGGTATTAATAACAGTAATAAATATTACCACAAATATAATAATATTTTTATTATTATTTAAATAAAATAAAATAAATACCACAGTTAGTGTGGCAGATATTTATATTTTATAACAATATATACAGTATTGTCATTGATCTTATTAGTGATGGAGAGAGAGCTAGATGTCCTAGCCAGGAAGTCCTGCCATGTATATAGAGTTACATGACCCTGAGTAAGTCATTTAATGTCTCAGTGCAAATAAGGAAAACAATTCATCTATCAGCTCAGTCCCACCTAGAAGAGAAGTTGGTGAGATATATATTCGCAGCAGCTACTTTAAGTTTGAGCCCACTCTTCCTGACATAAAGATAGTAGAGGGGAAGGGAAATGTCCTTGTACTTCTGTCCTTGCTGTATCTTCTCAGGAAATATCTTTTTATGAAAACTAATTTAAAAAACTCATTATATAAACTTATATAATATAAAGTTATATATGTAAAACTTTATATTATATATTATATTATATAAGTATATAAACTAAGAGCAGAGCAGTCATCACTAGTATCACTGTTATCCAGGAGATAGTAACTGGTTCTTTGTGAATGACTTTGTCTGTACTGGTAGAATGGGGGCTAAAACTGATAGCATTAGATGAAACCCACTGTTCCTCAGTGGTACCCTAGTACTAAGAGGGAAGGTATGCTTCCATGCTTTGATGCATCCGTGAGTTGGGAGTGAATGTCAAAATCATTGTTATACTATGGAAATGTCTGTTGGGAGCAGGGTAGGAGAGGGACTAGAAAAGGAATCAATAGCTATTTCTCTGTAACCTAATTTATTTTCCTCCCTTCTGCTTAGTATTGCTCTTTTCAACATTGTTCTTTACTCTTACCCCCATCTTATCTCCTCACAACCTTATTATAGACTCTATCTTTGGGTTCTGTTAACAAAAAGTTATTAAAAAAAAAAAAAGACCCTATCTTCCTCTTTAACTCGGTACACTTCCTGGGGAAAATGTCCAACGTAGTCTGAATCTGGGTTTTTTCTGAAGGTAGATGAATCTTATCTCTATTTTTTTAAACAAAATTTCCTATTAACACTTATGTCTAACTATACAATTTTATTGTTGTTCAGTCACGTCTGACTCTTCATAATCCCATTTGGAGTTTTCTTGGCAAAAATACTGCAGTCATTTGTCATTTCCTTCTCCAGCTCATTTTACAAATGAGGAAACTGAGGCAAATAGGGTTAAGTAACTTGCCCAGGGTCACACAGTAAGTATGACATCAGAGAATCTCATACTTGAACTCAAGAAGATGAGTCTTCCTGACTCCAGAGCTGGGACTTGCTTGCAACCTACCTGCCGCTATACAATTTTAACATTTCCTATAGAGTCTAAGTAAAGAAAAGAAATAGTGAGGAGAAAGAAAGACATTTTTTAATCCTTTTTTAATTTCTCCAATGTTGCTCACTTCTCCCCCAGATGTCATTCCATAAAAGAAGAGACAGTTGTTGGTTAGTGATACTCTTAAATGAACTGAATGGACTTTGACTGACATCAGATGTCATCATTCTAAGCTCAAATGAGCCCCCAGGTTCTGTCCCAGCTCTAGCCCCATTTTGGGTCCCCAGTTGTCATGTGTGAGTGATCTTAGGTTGAACAAAAATATCTGTAGCTGTTCACTAAATGGGAGACAGGAATCATCAGAGACCACTCCTAGAATGTAACGTACCTAGTTCTAGGGCAGTAAAACAGCTTTAAGAGGTTCAGGAAACGGTGACCCCCCCCCCCCCCACTTCCTGATTCTTGCTTTTAGAGGGAACAGCGATAAGCAGAACACAAAAACAGAAACAAAAGGAACCTTGCCAGTTAACCTAACCACTACAAACATGTTGCTTAGCCATGCCCAAAAGTCCTATTTGGTGCTTCCTCTCTTTTATTCCTTGCATGCAATCTTTTTACAACCACAGAATTATGTTGACCATCTTGCAATATATACTGTGTGTTTCCTTCCCTTTATTTTAATAAACTTGGTAGTATAGCCCAGGGTAATCACTGAGCACCCTGCCCCCAGATTTTCTTTCAGTTTGAAGTGTCCTGCTTTGTTATTTCTGCTGCTATGCCAGAAAGTCCTTCCTGCTGCCCATTGATCTACCCAGACCAATGAATACCTTTCTAGAGGGTCCCTTCCCTCAAACAGACAGATATATGCTCTCTGTCACCCTTATTTAAACAGGCGATCTCTGAAGGAGAAATACTAATCTTACCTAACAGGAGAGGGGAAGTCAATCCTGTGGGGGAAGAAGTTCCTGACTTATAGAGTCCTTTCGGGGTCTCAGTTGTGGATCCCACCAAAGTTTTTATTTCATAATTATGAGTGCCATTGAAACCCAAAGAGACAGATCATGAGATCACCAGCGGTTGAGTGTACCCACTGCTGACCTTACTGACTTCACCTATGATAAGAAATTGGAAGAATCAACTGATGATAATGCTTCAACTTTGTGATTATGAATGCATCCCATTTTTCAATCATGTTTTGATATTTTTCTGTTCTATTTGTTCTTGAATGGGGTGGAGGCAGGGGTAGGCTGGAGCTGGTTCAAACCTGGAAGATTATTTAATTTTCGTTGTGAACCTTTATACCTTATAAATCAGCAAATACTACAAATCAGGGATTTATTTATTTATCTATTTTGGTGGACTGTGTATGCTAAAGAAATGAATGGTAAAAATGTAAGTAATGATCCAGATTAAACTTGAAGTGTGACATGGGCACATTTCCTTTCCTGCAGAGCTGGTTGTTGAACATTTCCTAAACACTGTTGGTAAAAATTAATTTTCCTTCCAAAAATAAAAATTTTAAAAAGCTAACTGTCTGAAAAATTAGCAGGAATTCTGACACTCAAGGTGAAGCAAGCTGCATTCATTTCAACTAAATAGCAGCCAGAGGCTAACACTATTTAATGGTTTTGAAATCAATAGTTTCTTGTAAATAGGCTAGGATGTGGAATTTTCTGTAGAGCTTGCTTAGTAACTCAGCATTTTAAAGCAAAGGATAAACTGAGACCATTACTCTTAGCTTAGTGTCTTCTTATTTATGAGCTGAGTGCAGAAAATTGTGTTTACTGCCAGTCAAATGTGAAAGTATGTGCATCAAGCAGAATCAATAAACTAATAAGCATTTAGCAAGTACAAACTATGTCAGGTGTTGTGAATACAAAGATGGAAGTGAAAATTTCCCTTTCCTCATTCTATCTGGATGGTTACTTACTTCAACACTCCTGGGATCTGTGATTTTATAGTTTGGATACTTCTGTCACTAATGCAAATCCTCTCTCTATAGAATCATTTATATAGATTCTACATAGTATTATATATAATTTATAGGCTACTTATAGACTATATGTTCTTTGGTCTAGATATTCTATAGATATTATAAATATTCTATAGATAATTTCTATATAATATAGCCTAAATATTTTATTGATGTTTATATTCTGTAGATATAGTTTAGATATTCCAAAGAGATAGTCTATGTCTTCTCTAAATATTTTATACAATATTCCACATCTATTCTATAGAGTAGACCTATACAGAACATCTTTAGGAATTGCAGTGGCCAAAAATTATCAGACCCCTTGTGCCAAATGATTTAGCCTTGGATCTCTCCAAACTTAAGCAGGTTGGTCTTTGGAGATTCAGGGTCCTCAAACTTTTTAAATAGGGGGCCAGTTCACTGTCTCTCAGACTGTTGGAGGGCCAGACTATAGTAAAAACAAAAACTTTGTTTTGTGGGCCTTTAAATAAAGAAACTTCATAGCCCTGGGTGAGGGGGATAAACGTCCTCAGTTGCTGCATCTGGCCCGCGGACTGTAGTTTGAGGACCCCTGGGACCTATTAGCTGATTCTCAAAGCCATTCTAGTTTTATGGAACCTACTGAAATATATGCCCTCTCAGAACAGATTTCAAGAACCCAGAGTCGCCACTTTGCCCTTAAAAAATCACTTAAGTTTTGGGACTCAAAAGATCTATATGTTTGTTTCAGAGGCAGATAGGGGAGAAGCTGTGAGACTTTTCTATTCTACAGAGATTTAGGGAAGGAGAGAAACCCTATTCACACAAGACTGGTTTATTTGCAATTCTATGTGCACGATATTTTTTGTTCTACATGCATGCCATTATGCCAGCTGTGCTCCCTACCTGGAATATCCTGCCCCCACCCCTCCATTTCTTAGCATCTGATTTCCTTCAAGACTCAGCTCAAATTCTGACTATTGCCAATGAGACCTTTCCCAGCTTGCTCCCCACCAGCTACTAATGCTTTCCTTTCAAAGAGTGCCTTCTACATACTCTGCATATATCTTATATTTTCCTATGTGTTCCATATTTATTTGTTTTATTTTACCTATGTCTACTTCTACTTATTTTTTTATTGACTACTTCAAGAGAACAAAAGCTCTTTGAAAGTACGTACTATTTTGGGGGGGTATCCTTAATTCTTAGTACGTAGTAAATGCATAATAAATACTCATTCACTTAAATTGTTTGGAAGCAGGTTGGAAAGGTAAGTAAACAGGGTTATAACTAGAGTGGGAGGATTCTTCTCAGGGTGCTGAAAATGGAAAGCCACTGACAGCATCAATCTGGCTTTGGTTTCCTCCTTCTGGGTTCCCCTTCCTCTTTCCTTTCCCCATTCCTTCCACAGCTACAATTGGTTCTTTAGCAGTCTAGAGATATCCTGGACTATATTTTCTCACCTTGATTTCTTCCTCAATTTCCCCCCTTTTTCTTGTACCCCCTGCACTACAATGCAACTTGCCCCAGGAACAAAAATCCTGAAAGCAGATGTACCAGTTTTGGGGTCTCATACCTGGAAATGGTGAGAGAGAGAGGTGGAGGAGCTGTTCCTTGACCAAGAAGTGTTTTGGATATTTCCACTATCAGGCCTCTATAGTCACCCATCTTTCCTCACTCTCATTCTCAACTAGAACCTCTCTCCAGCTCATAGGAAATACCATCAATATTATATCAGTTGGAGGTCATGGAGGAGAGAGACTTAGATTCCATTACAGCAAGGGCTACTTGTTTTAGATACCCCAAGATAAAATCTTGAATGTGTTTCCTTGTCTAATGTTATTTCATGTAGCATTTTCTTTCATTTGTTTTAACAATACTCTATTCATTTTGGAGATATTATGGGTTTAAATCTTCTGTGGTTTGCTTGGAAATTTCACTACCATGTGGTTATGATGTTCTTTCTATGGGAAAAGCATTCTGAGATCTAATTAACTGATTTATAAACCAATTTTTGGGATACAAGTTAATTTGCTCCTAAACTAGGGATAGCCTATTGCTTTACCACAGATACCATGAGTGGAAATAATGCCTATAGCTTTTGCATGGAAAATTAATAACTTTAGACATTTCAAATAAAATCCTGTAAAAAAATAAAAAACAAAAATACCCACAAGTAAACTATTCTCATATGCTTGACATAATTTTGCATGTCTAAATTCATGTGAAACAACTGCTCTCTGGAGAAGCCTTCCAGCTGATGTAGGAATAATCTTCTCCTTATTTGAAGTCATACATGTTTTTATTGGCTTTTTATATAATTTTATATACTATGTATATAATATAAATAACCTTTAGTATTAATAGGATTGGAAGAATGGCAAATTATCAACAGTAATATGAAAGATTGTTCTAAATCATGAATAATGAGAAAAAAACAAATCAAGATAATGCTGAAGCATCACCTAACTTCCAGCAAATTGGCAAAGATGACAAAAGATGGGAGTGGTCATTGTTGGATGGATTGAGGAAAGGTGGCATACTGATGTGCTGTTAATAGAATTGTAAATTCATGCAACCATTCTAGAAGCCAATCTGGAAATGAGAAATATCACAACAAAACCAGGAGACTAAAAAAAAGATAGAGAATTTAGGGCATATACTTAAAAAAAAAAAAACCCACTGGCCTGGAAAACAGCTTAAGGACAAAGACTCTACCAGACTATCTGAAAATCATGATTGAAAGCCATTTGGAATTATTTTAAGAAAATGACTAAGATCTTGATATTGTAAGGTTCAGAGATTTCAGAGGCATATGCTTCAAGGCAATAAAAAGAAAAATCCAATAGACATCAAAGTACAGTAATGGTTTTTGTAGTGGCAAAGAATTGGATACAAAGTGGATGCCCATTGAATGGGGAATGGCTAAATAAATTGTCATGCATAGGAACATATAATCATATTGTAAAAAAATTATGTCTATTAGAAATAGAAAAGCATGGAAAGACATATAAACTGATTTGAAGTGAAGTAAACAGAACCAGGAAAATTATATATAATGTATCTGAACTTGGATTTAGTGGAAAAGCATTCTCTTGAGTCTCTTGCCTCCATAGCAACACATGCCCCACACAATGTAAATAGAAAGAACAATAATAATACAAAGCTGAATGTTGTCAAATTTAGGCCCAAACTTGGCTTTTCTTTCTGGCAAAGTAGGGAGTATTAAGAATGTGGAACAATGAATACAATGTCAGACTTTTTTGGGACATTTTTGTTTTGCTGAACCATATTTTTTCCTCTTTTTATATTCTTTTTTATAAGGATTGGTTCTTTGAGTGGGACATGGAAAGGAAAATGAAGAATATGGGTGATATATAGACAAAAGTGATCAATAACATAAAAATGTTAATAGATTAAATGAGCATTCCCCAGACTAATTAATTATAAAAAGAAAAAAAGAAAAAGAAAACTCTTTATAAGATTCTTTGCACCAAAAAAAAGTGAGCTAGAATGGTGATGAATATGAAATAAAAGAAGGAAACCAGAATTCAATTAAAAACCAAATCTGTCTTACAGTAATCAGTCAGTTATGTGATATTTAACAAGTCACTTGACTTTAATGGACCTCAGTTTTCTCAACTCTAAAAATGAAACTCTTAATAATTTTAAAGGTTCCTTCTACTTCTGAAATTTTTTGACTCTATGATGCTATCTTAAGGGGCAGTAAATGGACAATGAGCAAGATCCAGATTCAAACAGGAAGAGATCAGAGTGGATCCCTGTTGGGAAATTGGTTAGTTTTTTAAATGACTCCAGATTTCTCTTTATCAAAAGAGTTCATTGGCTGATTTCAGAAAAGCATCGAAAGACTTCCATGAACTGATGCTAAGTGAAGTAAGCAGAACCAAGAGAACATTGTACACAGTGTTATGCCACAGTTCTCTTTTATTGTCCTGACTCAGTCTCCCTAGTTATCCTGACCCAGTCCTGACTCAGTTTCTCTGCTTCAGTTTATAATAATCAGCTCAAAGCTCAGTCCTGTAAAAATCTTCCCTCCCTCTTTATCAGAATATTTGATAAGGATAAAAGATGTGTTTTAGAATATCAGAATGCCTCTCCCCATTCCAAGCTACTGGAATATCAGATACTGTCTTATCAAGATGCCTCTCCCCATCTCTGGGGTTCTTCCCCCAATTAGATCATCCCCTCCCCCATGTCCTGTCAGAACCAGATTGTCAGAGTCCCGTTCCCACTCTCAGCACCCTGACTCCACCCCTGCCTCAATCTACCCCCTGAGTCTGAGCCATGTGTATTTATGTCATTGAGAACTCACATTGTTTGCTGGATTCTTGGAGACCATTGTCTCATTCAGCCCTGGGACCAAACCATGGATCCATTTGGTCCCAGTAAATCTCTCCCATTTAATAAATTATTAAATACTCTCTAATCTCTATCTTGCCTCAGTTTCTCCAGCATTACAACAGTAACAAAAAAATTATGTGATGGTCAATTGTGATGGACTTGGCTCTTTTCAACAATGAGGTGATTCAGGACAATTCCAATTGACTTGCAATGGAAAATGGCATCCACATCCGGAGAGAGAACTGTGGAGACTGAAGGTGTATCAAAACATAATATTTCACCTTTTTTGTTCTTGTTGCTTGTTTGTTTGCTTTTTTTTTTTTTCCAATTTTTTCACTTTTGATGTGATTTTCTTGCACAACATGATGAATATGGAAATAGGCTTAGAAGAATTGAACATATTTAACCTATATTGGATTGTTTGCTGTCTTGGGGAGGGAGAATGGGGGAAAGGAAAAAGAGGGATGAAAGAGAGAGAGAAAATTTGGGATATAAGGTTTTATAAAGATGAATGATGAAAACTATTTTTGCATGTATTTGGAAAAATAAAATACTATTTTAAAAAATGAAAGTCAAAAAAAGTAAACAATAATAAGAACAACAATAAAAAGAGCTCATCTCATCTTGTAGCCTCCCACTTCTGTGCATAGGCAATGGTTGACTCCCAACACTTCAGGCTATTGAGATCTTTCTGTTTTTTCAAAAGCCATTTCAAGTAATACTGCCTCTATGAAGCCTTCCCTGATGCTTCCAACTGAAAGTAGTTTTTCCTTTCTACCATTTCTCATAGCATTTTGACTGGATTATTTCCTTATAATTATCACATTTTATTTTATATCTGAAGCACTACGTTTCTCACCTCTGACTTAAGTAGTAGGTGGGATGGGGCTTAACCTAGGTTCTGCGTATTCTCTAGGTCCATGATCTTAAAACCATATTTCATAAGCCTCAATTGGTGTTTGAATTGCAGGAATCAATCAAAGGACTCAATTATATTTTTTAAAAAAAAGCCACCTGCTGAAATTGCTTTGTAGAGTAAATAACAGCACCCCATCTTCCTCATGAACTAAGGCCACCCTCTTCCACTAATACAAAGCAGCCACAGAGACAACAAGTAAAGGAGAGAGCACACATTCTAGGGAAGTCGGGTGATCCAGGCATAGCAAAGTAGGCAATCAGTGCCTGAAGAAATGCTAATATCTGTCAACTGTTCTCATTGACCTTGGTCATTGACAAGCATTACCTATTTAAATGAGTAGCTAGATGGTAGATTGGCTATAGTATTGGTCCTGGAATCAGGAAGATCTGAGTTCAAATTCAACCACAGGCACTTATTAGCTGTGTGACTCTAGGCAATCACTTAACCCTTTTAAACGCAGTTTCTTCATCTGTAAAATGGGCTGGAGAAGGAAATTACAAACCATTTTAGCATCTTTGCCCAAAATACCCTAAATAGGGTCACTTCTTATGTTCATACATGCTCAGACATGATTAAACAATAACAACACGTTCCGGGTATTGTACTAAATGCTTAGGATACAAAGAAAGGCAAACAAACTAGTCACTTCCTTCAGAGAAGTAATAGTTACCTTGTAGTAAATAGACCTGGATGTATAGCAGAACTTATACTCTTTCCTTTGTTCTATGCTGCTTTCTGTGTTATTGTTATTTGTCCTTCACTCTTGAAAAGGACCATGACATCAGGGAGGTGTTGCCTTGACATTAAAGTGAATTGGATTTGAGTGAGGAAGAGCTATGCAAGGTCACCAGCCTCACTTTCTCTTCTGGAATTATCTGGGTCCAGTGTCAAGATATAGATCAGGATGGAAGGAAGGAAAGATGGAAGGAAGGGAGGGAGGGAGGGAGGGAGGAAGGAAGGAAGGAAGGAAGGAAGGAAGGAAGGAAGGAAGGAAGGAAGGAAGAAGGAAGGAAGGAAGGGAGGGAGGAAGGAAGGAAAGAAGGAAGGAAGGAAGGAGGGAGGGAGGAAGGAAGGAAGGAAGGGAGGAGGGAGGGAAGAAGGAAGGAAGGGAGGAAAGGAGGAAGGAAGGAAAGAAGGAAGGAAGGAAGGAAGGAGGGAGGGAGGGAGGGAAGAAGGAAGGAAGGGAGGAAAGGAGGGAAGGAGGGAGGAAGGAAGAAAGGGAGGGAGGGAAGGAGGGAGGAAGGGAGAAAGGAAGGGAGGGAGGGAGGAAAGGAAGAAAGAAAGAGGAGGGAGGAAAGGAAGAAAGAAAGGGGAGGGAGGAAAGGAAGAAAGAAAGAGAGGGAGGGAGGGAGGTGGGAAGGAGGGAGGGAGGAAGGAAGGAAGGAAGGAAGGAAGGAAGGAAGAAAGGAAGGAAGGAAGGAAGGAAACTAGTAGCTGTGTTGTCTGGTCCTGAATGGGGCAGCTCCTACTCACAGAGGAGAGGGAAGAAATATTGTTGAATTATTCAATTGAAAACATGGGCAGGAATCTCAAAGCCCAAGAAAGAGTGGAGGAATTGTGGTTTGTAGTCAAGGAAGGAAGAACTAAAGAATCTTACATACGTTTGTTGAACTTTTGAAAGCAATTTTCTCTGTTATCTTTATTGGACCCTTTCAACAACTCAACCAAAGAGAAAGTAACTTCAGTTGAAGTGTTACCTCTGTACACTGGTGTATGACAAGGCATATTGAGCTATATTATGTGTACTCCATAAATCCATCAATTTAACAATTAATAGGACCTAGGTTTTTGTTTTTGTTTTTTTTTTTTCAGTATGTCTTAGACAAAAGTCTCTCTCTTATAGTTTATTGTAATTCAGAGCTGACCCTGGCTCTTCTAAGACTATATCAGAGAAGCACAAATTCTGGGTGACACTAATGGGGTGGAAAGGTCTGAGGATGAATTGTGGCTCTTAGATCTGAGGACCAGCTTAGCTCAGTGTTGATAGGCTCATTACCAGACAGATGACCATGAGGTAATGGAGTACTTTGACCATAGCAACTCTATCACAGTAAAATCTCAAATCATGTATTTTATTGCTTTTATTACCCAAGAAAGGTTATAGAAGATTTAATGTTAAAAGAGACTGTCTTAGATAAAAAAGTGTAGCCTTTCAAGGTCTTACCCCCAGTGAGAGATCTGTGTCTTTGGCTTGCCACCATTTGTCACTGAATAGATAGCTAGAGAGAATTATTGGAATAAGTAAATAGGACTTGTTCAGACATAGATAGAAAGAAAGATAGAGAGATAGATATAGATATAGATAGATCTATAGTAGGTATATCTATCAAGGTATCTCCCTCCCTTCTTCTCTTCTTTAATTTCTTTCTTCTTTCTTTCTTTCTTTCTTTTTTCTTTCTTTCTTTCTTTCTTTCTTTCTTTCTTTCTTTTTTCTTTCTTTCTTTCTTTCTTTCTTTCTTTCTTTCTTTCTTCTTTCTTTCTTTTTTTTTTTTTTCCTTCCTTCCTTCTTTCTTTTCTTTCTTTCTTTCTTTCTTTTTTCTTTCTTTCTTTCTTCCTTTCTTCCTTCCTTCTTCCTTCTTCCTTCCTTCCTTCCTTCCTTCCTTCCTTCCTTCCTTCCTTCTTTCTTTCTTTCTTTTCTTTCTTTCTTTCTTTCTTTCTTTCTTTCTTTCTTTCTTTCTTTCTTTCTTTCTTTCTTTCCTTCTTTCTTTCTTTCTCTTTCTTTCCTTCTTTCTTTCTTTCTCTTTCTTTCCTTCTTTCTTTCTTTTTCTTTCTTTCTTTTCTTTTTCTTTCTTTTTCTTCCTTCCTTTCCTTCCTTCTTTCTTTTTTCTTTCTTTCTTTTTTTCTTTCTTTCTTTTTTCTATGTATCTATTCACACATATACACATATTCAGTATGTTTATACAGCTAGTAAGTGTCAGAAGTGGGATTTGTAGCAAGCACTTTTCAACTATCCCACATCTCTACATGTGCCTTTCCTCTGCCCTCTTTTTTTGGATGAGGAAGTGAAGTTTAGTCCTCTGATTTTATTGCTAAAGCAACTTCTGGTAAAAACAAAACAAAACAAAACAAACAAACCAAAACCCCCAAAACTTCTTCCACCAATGCTATTCAACAATGTACAGTCTCAGAGAGTTGCCAGAGTCACTGAGGGGATATTAAGTGACTTGGTCAGGGCTACATAAGTCAATATGTAGCAGGATTTAAATTGAGCACGTCTGTATTCTATCTACCACACTCCCTTTCTACATGCCCTCTCTCCTCCTCCATCCCACCATCCCCCCCCCTCCTTTTTGCAGGGATTGAAGACTAGTCTTGTGATTTAATTGAAAGTGTTTCTAGTAAGAAAAGCAAAGAAAAAACCAAACATTTACAAAATGTCCTACTATGTGCCAGGTTCTGTGCAAAGTGCTTTACAAATTTCATCTCATTTGATCCTCATAACAACCCTGTGAGGCTGATGCTATTATCACAGCCCTCCCTCATTTAAATCCAACTTATTTGTATGCCATGGCATCACCTCCTATATCACGGTCTTTTTTGAGAATGAACAACAAGAACAATTATTAACCACAGGCTATGATTGGGGAAATGGAGGCAAAAATAGGTAAAATGACTTGCTTAGCATCACACAGATTAGATTTGAGCCTAGACCTTCCTTAGCCCACCCAAGAGATTTATCCCCTCTGCCATCCAGCTACCACCTAACTGTTCCCACCACCAGTGCAGATGAGCAATTTATCATCTTAGAGAGTTGCTTAGGTTACCAAGTTATTAGGTGGCTTGCCACTCCGTTTCCCTAACTGTGAATCAAGTTCTGTAGCTACTGACCCATGTTGTCTCTCATGTTTGTCGTTGTCAAATTGTTTCAGTCAACTTGTTATAACTCCATTTGGGATTTTTTTAGACAAAGATACTGGAATGGTTTTCCATTTCCTTTTCCAGCTGTATTTACATATGAAGAAACTGAGGCAAATAGAGTTAAGTGACTTACCCAGTAAGTGAGTGCAGCTGGATTTGAACTCAAGTAGCTTCATTTTTTCTGATTCTCAGCCCAGAGCTCTATCCATTGTGCCACCTGGCTGGCCTTCTTTTTCATATGCCCTTAAACAAAACAATATACATCTTGTTCTTGATTTTATATGTTCTCTTCTTTCCAACCTCCCACAAGAGAATAGAGAGCTCCAACCTAAGTGAATTCACTCAAAGGACACAGAAAGGAAGTTTATGATTGGGATTGGGAGCCAGACAGATTATAATGTAGAAAAGAAGAGAAAGATTGAATAGTTAATCTTTAGGAACATTTGTGGAGACATTTGTGACTTGGCTGGCATCTTGTTCCTTTCCTTCTTTTCAAATGTTTTTTGAAAGTACTATTAAATTCCTCCTACTCCTTGCTATGGTTCCTAACAACACCTCATTCTCTGAAGCATGATTGAATAATGTTGAAACAGTAAAACTGTCAGCGTGTAGGAAAAGTAGAAAATCCTCACTTTATTATAAATACACGGATGGGTCTGTTTTAGAGATAGTCAGTCAACAAGTTTATTAAGTGCCTACTATGTACTAGCCATTGAGCCAGGTATTGGAGAATCTTAAACACAAATTAATGAATTAAACAGGACTGTTATTCTGTCAGAGGTATTTATTGAGCATCTATTGTGTACAAGGTAATTCATTTATCCATCTAAGAATTATTTATTTATAGGCTTACTATATGCAATCCACTGAGCCAGACGATTTGGAGAGAGACAAAAGAAAGATAGGAACCACAATGGTAACTCTTTGTCTTTATCTCTTGCTTTCTTATCATGGAAGACTGATTTGTCAGGTCAATAGTAGGAAAAAGTCAGGTAGACAGAACAGAAATTATAGGATCGTAGATTTAGAACTGGAGCCCATCTGTTGAATCTTATCATTTTATCTCCTCTTTTCATTTACTCTTTAGTCCAATGTTTAGAATACATTTGCTTCTCCTTGCCATTTGGAATTGTAAGTTTCTTTTAAGTCCCACCATAAGTGCCAATTTCTGTTTGCAGTCTTTTCTGTTTCTGGGCCTTCTGTTACCCTTCTTCCCCAAACTTCCCCATTGTTCATTTTGTAGCTATTATGTTTATACCTTAGAATTATGATTACATATACATACATATATGCACATGTCTATCTATCTATCTATCTATCTATCTATCTATCTATCTATCTATTTATCTATCCATCTCTTCTATCTGTCTGTCTATCCAAAAGACTATGGACAACTAGGTAGTGATGTGGATAGAGTACCATGTCTAGAGACAGGAAGGCCTGAGTTAAAATCCAGCCTCAGATACTCACTAACTGTGACCTTAGGCAAGTCAATTAATTTTGTTTGTTTCAGTTTCCTCATCTGCAAAATGATTTGGAAAAGGAAATGGCAAACTCCTTCAGTATCTTTGCCAAGAAAAACCCAAATGGTGTCATGAAGATTCAAATATGATTGAAAAACGACTAAATAACAAAATGTGCTGGGCAGAGGCAGCTTTATGGTTCAGTGGAAAGAATACTGGGCTTAGAGTCAGGAAGATTCATGTTTCTGAGTTCGAATCTGACCTCAGATACTTACTGTGTCTTTTCCAAGAATATTCAAGTGGGTCATGAAGAGTCAGACAAAACTGAAAAACAACCAAATACCAATGGAAGACTATGTGGTCTCCACTATTAGAATGTAAGTTTCTTGAGGGCAAGGATTCTTTCATTTTTATTTTTGTATCACCAGTGCTAAGCATAGTGCCCAGCATCAAGTAGGTCTCTAATAAATGCTGAAAGAGTTCAACTAATCCAATCCACTTATTTTACTAATAAGATATTGAGATGGAGAGAGATGAAGTAATTTGCTCAGTCACATAGGCAGCTGAGTAGCAAGGGAGACATTTGAGTTGAGATCTCTGATTCCAAGGCTAGTGAATTTCTCTTCTGTGTCATATGTTCCTTCCCCATTTTTTCCCCTCTCCTATTTATTTCCATTACATTCTAGCTTTTTGTATGATAGAGAATATGTTCCAGCCAATTTCTTCTGGTATTGTAGCACCCCAGGATTATCATTATTGTGGTTGCCTAGCAAGAAGGGAAATAAAGCACCCATCAGGGCATTACATGGATTAATCATTTTTTTCCAATCAAGTCAATGAAAAGCTCAGTATCCATAAGGGATAGTTATTATTTTTCAACATTAATATTTATTAATTGATCAGAACTATGGGCTTTTTGTATTGTAAATCATTTTAGCCTATAGCTTACTACATTATAATTTCATTAAGATGATTATTTAGTACATGAATATTTTTATAAGCACATGCTTTAGCTATTATAAAAGTGCTCATGAGTTGGGCCTTCATAAATAGGTGATTAGCTCGGTTCTCAGCATTTTAACAAAGGCAACATTTAGCCAAGAATGCTGCATCATTGTACTGAAGAAGTTATTAGAATTCATGAGGAGAAAAAATGGATTCAGCAAGATAGAAATTAATTAGTACAGACAATTAGATGATGCTCTCTCTCTGGAGACAGTGTAGCACAATACCTTTATTATCTCCTCCCTTTCCTTTCCCTTCCCTTCCTTTCTTTTTCCCTTCCCTTTCCCTTCCCTTTCCCTTCCCTTTCCCTTCCCTTCCCTTCCCTTTCTCTTCCCTTTCCTTTCCTTTCCCTTCCCTTTCCCTTCCCTTTCTCTTCCTTCTCCCTTCCCTTTCCCTTCCTTTTCCCTTCCCTTTCCCTTCCCTTTCCCTTCCCTTTCTCTTCCTTTCTCTTCCCTTTCTCTTCCTTTTCCCTTTCTCTTCCCTTTCTCTTCCTTTTCCTTCCCTTTCCCTTCCCTTTCCTTTCCTTTTCCCTTCCCTTTCCCTTCCCTTTCCCTTCCCTTTCCCTTCCCTTTCCCTTCCCTTTCTTTTCCCTTTTCCTTCCCTTTCTTTTTCCTTTTCCTTTCCTTCCCTTTCCTTTCCCTTCCTTTTCCTTTCCCTTCCTTTCCTTCCCTTTCCCTTCCCTTTCCCTTCCCTTTCCCTTCCCTTTCCCTTCCTTTCCTTCCTTTCCTTCCCTTTCTTTTCCCTTTTCCTTCCCTTTCTTTTCCCTTTTCCTTCCCTTCCCTTTCCTTTCCCTTCCCTTTCCTTTCCCTTTCTTTTCCCTTCCCTTCCCTTTCCTTTCCCTTTCTCTTCCCTTTCTCTTCCTTTTCCTTCCTTTCCTTCCCTTTCCCTTCCCTTTCCCTTCCCTTTCCCTTCCCTTTCCCTTCCTTTCCTTCCTTTCCTTCCCTTTCTTTTCCCTTTTCCTTCCCTTTCTTTTCCCTTTTCCTTCCCTTCCCTTTCCTTTCCCTTCCCTTTCCTTTCCCTTTCTTTTCCCTTTCCCTTCCCTTTCTCTTCCCTTTCTCTTCCCTTTCCCTTCCTTTTCCCTTTCTTTTCCCTGCCCTTTCCCTGCCCTTCCCTGCCCTTTCCTGCTCTGCCCTGCCCTGCCTATCTTGTTTCTCAGCAGTGGTTCCACATTTCTCTCCTACATTTTTAGTAGTTTACCTTTTTTCTGAGAAAATTGAGGCTACTCTGGTGAGTTTCCTTTGCCATTCTTTGAACCTTCTTAGGATCATCACTCCTGCTCATCCTTACCTTCTCTTCTTTCCCTATAGTTCAGAAGAGAAAGCCCTCCCCATTATCCAGGATGATCCCTCTATACCGGTGCTTGAACGTATTCTCTCCTTCCTTCTCTAGGAACTTGCTCTAGTCATCCCCTCTATCTCCCGCATTTCAGTAAAGTGACTTTACTATGGTCACATGATGACACAAGCCAGTTGCTGAACACGGGTCCTTTGATGCCAGATTCAGTGCTCTTTCCAATTATCTATACTCCATTTGAAGACTTCCATTAATGGGGAAATTACTACCTTGAAAGTCCAACTAATTCCATTAAAAACAAACAAACCAACCTTCACAATTCCACACCTTTCCTTGGAGAGCAATGATAATTTTAAATTGTTTAATCCGGGAGAATTGGAAGCTCTTTGAGAGAAGCAATTTTTGCTTTTTGTCTATATTATCTCCCCACGCACCGCGATGACCATTAACAAATGTTTGTGGATCATACAATCATCCTCCCAGAGCTAGAAGGGAGCTTAGTGACTGTATAACTTTAGCGACTTCCTCATTTTACACGTAACGGGCTCAAAAAGGGCCTGTGGTCACAAAGCTACTGATTAGCAGAACCATTATTGGAACTAGGAAGTTCGGATCCTACAGCTGGCACGCTTTCCATCTTCCAGATTGCCTTCCTTGGATTGAACTGAATGAAGGCTGAAGGAAATGGAATTAATGAGATATAATTAATGTATGCCTGTAATGGTCTAATATAGACACGGATAAGATATATCATATACTATAGATATAGTGTAGGTACACTATGATATAATGGGTATATAAGCATGGTATTTGTAAATATATATATGTATATTAAACAAGTTCACAGACACCAGATTAAGAACTTTTAAATAAAGGAATAAAGGCAATGGGGAGATAAGGGGAGAAAGCAGTAGTTACATCTCATTAACTCCATTCTATTCGGCCTTCCTGTTGATATAGATAAATAATATGATATAACAATAGGGATATAGCTAGAGTATATATTATTATGTAATAATGCAATATTATTTATATTATATAATTATAATGGCGACATATATGTATATATAGTGATATACCAATATCTAAATTTGGATAGATGATTCTATTTCAATATAATTGGTTTCCTTTATTATTATCCTATGTATTTTATGTTATGCATTAGAAAGCATTATTCTGTATTCGGAACACTGTCAGAGAAGTGAATAACTCCCACTTTACAGCAAAGGAGGAGGGGCTAACTCTCGTTTTTTTTCTTCATTTTGGTTGTCAGTTAACTTCGACAGTCTTTGCCCATAGCAAATATGGCGACTCATTCCTCGGTGACGTAAAACTGCCAGTAGCTAAGATGGCGTCGAACCTAACTTCCTGTGCTGACCCTAACAAAGATGGCCGCCGGCACTTCCTGTTTAGGGTTCTTGCCTCTAACAAAGATGGCGGATGCATGACAAGTTGCCCCAGAGCCGGGACTCAAAGGGTCGCTTTCTGAGGGCGTGGTGGCTGTAAGTAACAGGAAATAAGAAACTATGTTCCCGTCTTTTATAGCAGCCTGCCTGTGACGTCAAGGACCTTCATAGCGGGGCTCCCCCTCCATGTTGGGGTCCTTTCCTTTGGTGTCATTTTAGTGGCCGGTGGACAGGATCTAGGATTGCTTTGAAGTGCTGTGCGACCTCAGGGTGGTCACTTGACCTCTCTGGGCCCCAGCCCGAGCTCTGCCCCTCCCTCCACCTCCTGTGTGACCTCAGGGTGGTCACGTGACCCCACTGGTCCCCAGACCTCTCCCTGCACGCTCCCCACCTCCTGTGTGACCTCATCTAGGGTCACGTGACCCCTCAGGTTCCCCAGACCTCGATTTGTCTCTGACCTACTGTGTGTCAGTGTGGTACGGTGGAAACTGCTGGGTTGGGGTCCAAACTCCGCTTTGGTTTCGGGTCATTTTGAACAAGCCAGCTCCCTCAGTTTCCCCAACAGTAAAGTCGGAATTTCCTAACTTATAAGGTCCCTTTTTGCATCTCTTATCTATACTGCCCAGTATTAGAAAGTCACCTAAAAAATCAGGAAGATCTGAGTTCAAATCCAGTCTTAGACACTAGCTCCTGGATGAGTCCCTTCACTTCTGCCTGCCTCAGTTTCCTCAGCTGTAAAACAGGAATAATAATAATAATAACAATAATAGCACCTACCTCCCAGGGTGGGAGTGAGAGAATATTTGTAAAGCCTCAGTCACGTACTAGGTTTGTAATAAACGTCTATTTCCTTTGCAGCCTTCAACGTCCTCATCTATAAACATTATCCATTATCCCTTTTCTAGTTCCAAATCTGTCCTGTGATGTTGCTTCTGGAGACATCGTCTTTCCAGCTGTGGATGTAAGGGGAAAAAATCTTTAAAAGGCTGAAGGCGGGATAAGTAACAGGAATATTCCTTCCTATCCACACTTCCCTCACCCCCTGAGTCTTCAGATGTTTTTAGTAGGCCCTGTAGTTAAGGGCATTCATAGGCTCATAGATTTAGAGGCTGAGGATGTGAATCTGATTTACTCATTTCACAGATGAGAAAACTGAGGCCCCCTACCACACAGCTAGCAAGAAACAGCCCCTTTCAACCTTGGCTTCCTTCAAGACAGCTTAAGAAGCACCTTCTCCGTCTAAGGTTCTTCAGCATTTTGGTCTCAGGACCCCCTCCTCCCAGTTCTATTTATTTTGATTAAATCTTTTGATATAGACTGATAAAATTTGAAATTTATCATTAAAGTAATCCCAGATCATTATATCTTAACATAAATAACGGGTAGGCTTTAAATGCAGATCTTCTGATTCCACATCTAGGGAATCTTTCCACTCTCCCACCCTACCTTAAAGAGTGTGGTGGTTCATGTTGTCCATGACCAGGTCTCTAAGTAATGGTAAAAAGAAAGAAAGAAAGAAATGGAACCCCGAGAGTTCTCCTTCCTCAAGCCTGAGTGGTCTGGTCTCTCTTAAGAATTCTGCTTCTGTCACTTAATTCCTGTGTGACTTTGCAGAGCTCACTTCCTCTGTCTGCTCTTGTTTCCTCTTCTGTAAAAATGAGTCTCTAAGAGTCTTTCCCCCCCTTTAAATATCCTTGACCTTCTCAAACACTCTCAAAGCAGGCTGGACTGTAACTGACATCTCGGCCTTGGATTCCCTTTCTCGTAATGGGCCTTCTGTTTCTTAGTCTTTGATTCCTATCCGTTAAACTGCTCCTGAAATTTCCCCTTCTCCGCCACATTTTTATTTCCTTCCCTTGGCACTGGCTACCTTCCCCTTTCAACCTTGGCTTCCTTCAAGACAGCTTAAGAAGCACCTTCTCCGTCTAAGGTTCTCCAGCATTTTGGTCTCAGGACCCCCTCCTCCCAGTTCTATTTATTTTGATTAAATCTTTTGATCTAGACTGATAAAATTTGAAATTTATCATTAAAGTAATCCCAGATCATTATATCTTAACATAAATAATCTGCTTTTTGAAGAATAACTATATTTAGGTATAATAATGTTCAGTGTGAAATAATTTTGTATGAATAGTAGCGTTGTTTTACATTTTTTGGCAAATTCTAATAAGAAATAGATAAATTCTTATGTCTGTAGGTAGCTTATATTGCCATCTATTGCTTTGCTTGAAATATTAGAGACAACCTGACCTCAGCCTGATGTGGAGTTGAAAAATGGAGAATTTTAATAAGCGAATAATGTCTTAGTGTTAATACAAAAATAAATCTGACTGCTTGGTCCCCACAAAAGGGTCTAAGGGACCCCCAAGTGTTTTCAGCTCACACTTTGAGAGACCTGTGGTCTATATGGAGCCTTTCTTGATTCCTCCTCTCCCTAAATATCATTATTGGTATTCAGATTACTGACTCTCTTGCCCACTTAGGATTTTCTTGGAAATATTGTTATTTTCTTCTCCAGCTCATTTTACAAATGGCAAAACCGAGGCAAATTAGATTAAATGACTTGCCCAGGGTTATATAACTAGTAGTATGTGAGGTCAAATTTGAACTCGGGAAGATGATAGAATTGGCTTCCAGATTCTATATTATACAACTGTGTTCATTACCAGATTATAATACAAATGTTCATTTGCTACATTAAAAAATGCAGGCCATAGGATCAGGAAGACAATGGCTTCAATAATATTAAAAAAAAAATACTCCAATGAAGCTAAACAGCATCATTGTGATAATCAAGCTTTATCTTGAAAAGAGCTAAAGAAACAATTCCTTTCTTTGGAGAGGTGGAGGTCTGTGGGGACAGAATACTGCTTATACTGTCAGTCATAGTTCTCATTGGAAGTAGTTTTCCTTGACTAATGTTTCTCGTGTGGCATTTAGCCTGAATATACAATGTGGAGAAATCACTTGAGAAGAGTCCAAAAGGACAGAGGGAGCCACCTCTGTCAAAGACCATTTATGAGTCATTGGAGGGAACACTGCCACTGCCTTAGGTGGAGGGAGCGGAGAATGACACTGCACCAGTGAAATCACAAAAGTCTGGAAGTGTTTAAACATGAGGTCCAGCACCATGTATTGTTCGATTTGTCAGAATTCATTCATTCGTTTTATTCATTCGTTAAGAGCTTAGTAAATCCCATTGTCAAGGAAGTAAAGGTGGCTTTCTGAGTGTAGAGGTAGGAAGGCCCGAGGTGAAATTCCCTTTCAGCTCTATAAGCATGGGCAAGTCATGTGACCTTTCTGAATCTCAGGGACTTCCTTACAAACTCCTGAAAAGGCTTCAATCTACATTAGTGGAGGGCTTTTCCATGCTGGGATTTCCCTGGGCTACAGAGTCACAGATTCTTTGTGTGTACATATATCTCAGTGACCTGTGTCTGACACTGGCCTTCCATTAAGAAAGAACAACCAGAGTCTGAAAGGGTGAAGGGGGAGTAATTTGGAACAAGAATAGCGAAGTAACTTGGAGCCATGTTGGGGAGGAGTAGTATGAAATATTATTTCTGGGATGCTCTAAGGTTTGCAAAGCACTTTATAGACCATATCTCACTGGATCTTAATAACAGTCCCATGGGGAAATACTCCATCTGTGTTTTTCCCATTTTTACAGATGAATAAACTGAGGGCAAGGGTCTCACAGTCATACAGGCAAGAAGGTGGGTTTTGAATCCAGTATTGCCGCTTCTCCTCCTTTTTCCTCTCCCATCTTGGCATTCTTGACTTCCTTTTTTTCTTTATGATCTCTGAGCAATTTCTATTTTTGGTTGTTTAGTTGTTTTTCAGCTGTCTGACTCTTCTTGACCCCATTTGAGGTTTTCTTGGCAGAGATACTGGAATGGTTTCCCATTTCCTTCTCCAGTTCATTTTACAAAGGAGGAAGTTGAGGCAAACAGGATTAAATGACCTGCCCAGAGTCACACCACTTAATGTCTAAGGCCACATTTGAACTCAGGTCTTCCTGACTCCAGATCTGGTGTTCTCTCCACTGGACAACCTAGCTACCCAAGTTCTCTTCATCTTCTTTATGGAAATGCTTTCATCACTTCCTCTGAGCCTCAGGTCAATGGCCAGCAAGCTTTTCTTGATCTTCATCTTTTTTTTGTCTCTCCACCCTGTTGATTTATATAAATTTTTTATTTAATTATCTGGCATATATTTTTCTTTCAAATATCTCACTCCCAATGCATGATCATTGAGACTAGGGACTATTTCCTTGACTGTCCCATAGTAGGCAGTTAATAAGTGCTTTTTGATTTATTTTATATCCCAACCAGTAGAATGTGTAATTTTTGAAAGCAGTGTCCCTTCAGTTTTATTCTTTGTACTGAGGTATCTATATGGCTCCTCTTTGGACTTGAAGGCAGGAAGACTTGAATTCAAATCCTACCTTGGATACTTACAAGCTATGTGACTTCACCTCTGCCTGCCTCAGTTTCCTCATCTGTAAAATGGGAACAATATTAGCATCAATCTCCCAGGGTCACTGTGAGGACCGAATGAGATAATAATTATAAAGCATTTTACAAACCTTAAAGAGTAATATAAATGTTAGCTATAATTATTTATCTTATTTCCTTAGGTGTACTTTTAATGGACAAGGAAATAATGTTAGAATGAATCAGAATTCTTGTATGAGAGAAGTCACATCCTCCATATTACTTCTCTGTGTTTAATTTCATGTAACTGATTGTACCGAATGAGATCTTCCGGCTGTTAAGAATTTGTAATGCTTTTTCTGTTTTTCCTTCTCAGACGAGATGGAGGCCAGAGATAAGCAGGTTCTTCGCTCCCTTCGGCTAGAACTGGGTGCAGAAGTCCTTGTGGACGGACTTGTTCTTCAGTATCTCTACCAGGAAGGAATCTTGACAGAAAACCATGTTCAAGAAATCAGAGCCCAACCCACAGGCCTCAGGAAGACCATGATGCTGTTGGACATTCTCCCTACACGTGGCCCCAAAGCCTTTGATACCTTCCTTGATTCCTTGCAGGAATTTCCCTGGGTGAGAGAGAAACTGGAGAAATCCCGGGAGGAAGTCTTCCAAGAAACATGCTCAGGTAGGCCACAGACCACTTCTGCTGAAGGGTTGGGAATGCGCTGTCTTGGCACTTAATCTTGGAGAGCTGGAGATTGCCGGTGTTGGTAAAGAAGGAATTGTGGATGTCGGATCATCTGGTTTGAGAGAAGTGGGAATTAGGGAATGCTGACAGTCTGATTGGCAGTGAAGCTAGAGAAAAGTTTTAGAATTTCTTTCCCTGAGAATTTGACAAGACAAGGGGAAGACCTGTTTTTATGGCGAAGACAGGTATTATTTTGATGGCTAGGAGCATGTGGAGATTGAGGTTGGAAACCTAGGCTATGAAGTGCCTTTTTGCATGTGCTTTCAGGACTCTTGGCTAGTAATGGCTTGTCACTGGTCACATTTCTGAAGGTAAAAAGCTCCTCAAGTTTCCCATGTATAACCCCCAGGTGTTCCTCAGCCTGTAGACTCATGTCAGACCCCAAGTATTTTTTAAGATGGGCATCTTTTGGTTGTAAAGACTATCAGTTTGAAACTTGTCTTAATCCTGCTCTATTAAAGCTCTAGAGGAGACTGGTTAGTTGTTGGCCCCGTTTGGGGGGAAAGGCTCAAGCTGCTTTTCAGACAAGTTTGAAAGCCTGGAATGGCACGATGTCAGATCCTCAAATGTGTTCTCTCCTATATTCTGCCAACATTAATACTCTCTCCCAAGAGGAAAAAACACAGAATTGAATTGCTTTATAAAGAGACAATTTATTTTCTGCATACGCATATAATATATATGTAGATGTATGCCATATATGTATTTTATTGGTGCTTTTCCCCCCATCACAGTCATTTACAGATATCTTCTCTTCTATATTCTTCCACCTCTATCAAGTTATCTTCACTGAGACTTTCCTTGTAATAAAATATAGAAAGGTAATTAGGGAAATTCCTGATTGGTTTAATGAGTTCATGAGTTCACATGATAAATTTACTGGGTACAGATTTTTTATTAGACTGGAGTACTTTCTACAGGGACCTGGGCTTTTTGGGGAGGAAATTGTTTCTTCCTCTGTTCTCTAGTAATTGGAGTTGTTTTTGAATGATTAGTAGATTGAAGCCCAGGAAGGCTTCCTGGTTTCATTGAACCCCTTTTTCTGTAGCCAGTAAGAGATCAGAGGAAATATGGCTCCTTCTCAAGTGATTTCTGCACATTGTATATTCAAGCTGAGTGCTACACAAGAAAAATTGGTTAAGCAAAATCAGTTCACATGAGAACTATGACTGACAGTATATGCAATATTCTATCCCTATAAACCTCAACCTCTCCAAAAAAAGGAATTATGATTCCTTAATTCTTCTCAGGATCAGACTTGAGTATCATAATGATGCTATTTGGGTTCATTTGAGTACTTTTGTTTATATTACTGAAGTCATTGTTTTCCTGGTTCTCTGGCCTGCATGTTTTTTGTTTTTTTTTAATCTAGAAAATGAACATTTTTTATTATAGTGTGATAGTGAGCACAGTTGTATAATGTGAAGTCTGGAAGCCATTTCTATCATTTTGCTATAAAGATAGAAGTAGGGAAGAACTCCAGGAATTTTAAAACTACAATGAATCTCAAAATCATCAAGTCCAATACCTTAATTTGAGGAATGGGGAAAATGAGGTCCAGGTAGAGATAAATTTGCTCATCTAAGGATTATTTAGATAATAATGGTAGAATTTAATTTCAGACTCAAATCTCTTGACACAGGATGCTCTCAATCTTAACTTTTTTTCTTTTTTTCTTTCTCTTTTTTAATAATAGCTTTTTATGTTCAAAAATAGTTTTCATCATTGCAAAACCTGGTATTCCAATTTTTTTTTCTCCTTCCCTTTTCCCCACTTCCTCCCCTAGACAGCAAGTAATCCAATATATATTAAATACGTGAAATTCTTCTATTCTACATTTATCATACTACACAAGAAAAATTAGGTCAAAAAAGGAAAAAAAATAAGAAAGAAGACAAAAAGAAAGTCACAAAAGAGAACCACAAAATGCAAACACCATGTTGTGATCCACATACAGTTCTCATAGCCCTCTTTCTGGATTCAGATAGATGGCTCTCTCTATCACAAGTCTATAGGAACTGGCCTGCATCACCTCATTGCTGGAAAAAGTCAAGTCCATTAGAGCTGATCGTCACATAATCTTCTTGTTGCTTTGTACAATATGCTCTTGTTTCTACTCACTCAACATCAGTTCACGTAAGTCTCTCCAGGCCTCTCTAAAATCATCCTGCTGATCATTTTTTACACAGCAATAATATTCCATAATATTCATATACCATAACTTATTTAGCCATTCTCCAACTGAAGAGCATCCATTCAGTTTCTAGTTTTTTTCCACAACAAAAAGGGCCGCCACAAACTTTTTTGTACATGTGGGTCCCTTTCCCTCCTTTAAGATCTCTTTGGGATACAGACCCAGTAGAGACCTTGCTGGATCAAAGGGTATGCACAGTTTGATAGCCCTTTGGGCATAATTCCAAATTGGTCTCCATAGTGGTTGGATTAGTTCACAACTCCACAATATATTACTATCCCATTAACTTGTTTTCTTAAAAAATTTTAACAAGTAATCATATTCCCATATAATTGGCCTCTTTAGTAATCCTCTGTATTCTGTTTTATGTATTTAAAAAAAATAACTCTGAGAAGAAAACTGGGGCCTTCCCCAGATTGCCCAGGGGATCCAGGATATACAAAAAAGTTAAAGATTTCTCTCCTCATAACGAGTCATCTTTCTATATGCTTTCTGATTTACAATCATGCTTCTTTCATAACAATCCCATGAGCATGGAAGCATGGAAAGCTTAATTTTCTTTCTTTTTTTTTTTTAATTAATTAATTTATTTTTTTAATAGCTTTTTATTTACAAATTATATGCATGGGTAATTTTACAGCATTAACAATTGCCAAACTTTTCTACACCTCCTCCAGATAGCAGGTTGACCATACATGTTAAATATGTTAAAGTATAAATTAAATACAAAATAAGTATATATGTCCAAACAGTTATTTTGCGGTACAAAAAGAATTGGACTCTGAAATAGTGTACACTTAGCCTGTGAAGAAAATCAAAAATGCAGGTGGATAAAAATAAAGGGATTGGGAATTCTATGTAGTGGTTCTTAGTCATCTCCCAGAGTTCTTTCGCTGGGTGTAACTGGTTCAGTTCATTACTGCTCCATTGGAACTGATTTGGTTCATCTTATTGTTGAAGATGGTCAGGTGCATCAGAATTGATCATCATATAGTATTTTTGTTGAAGTATATAATGATCTTCTGGCCCTGCTCATTTCACTCAGCATCAGTTCATGTAAGTCTCTCCAGGCCTCTCTGTTTTCATCCTGCTGGTCATTTCTTACCGAACAATAATATTCCATAATATTCATATACCACAAGGAAAGCTTAATTTTCATTTTACTGATTTGTAAAAACTGAATCTCAGAGAAGCAAAATGACTTGTCCAAAGACATACAAAGTTACTCAACCTCGGTTCCACTCCTCTTTTCAATACATCACATTGATTTTTTGGAGTTGGCATTGGGCCTGTAACTCAGCAAGAGTGTGGTGAGCAATTCAGGGCTTACCATGTCCTTTTGTCTTTGTTCAGACCTTCACTCTGATTAACAAGTCAAAACTCAGGGGGGGAAAAGAGAATTAAAAAGAGTTTATTTAAAGAGTCTAAGATAGGATCAGCTGGGTAGTGCAGTAGATAGAGCACCAGCCCTAAAGTCAGGACGTGAGTTCAAATCTAATCTCAGACTTTAACACTTCCTAGCTGTGTGGCCCTGGCAAGTCACTTAAACCCAATTACCTCAGGGAAAAAAAAGAATCTAAGACAGCAACATGTAAATCCCTAAAAATGAGCAAGTCATCTTTTATTGATAACCCATAATGAGATAAAGACAATTTGAAAAGGTCCATGTCAGCAAAAGGGGATGGGTTCTTTCCTAAATGAAGTATACTAAAGAATGAGAGTGTAGATAATGGGAAAGGGCTTCTAGATGTTGTCTCTTAGCCAGCCTGTTATATGTTAGATATCTGCAAACTGGATCATGCATACCTCAATACAATTGAAAAAATTGGATTAATAAGTATCCAAAAAATGAGCCAAACTGGAGATAATGGGAATCCCTACTGAAATTTTAATATTTTCCTGCTAGGCCTCTTTTTTGATGGAATGCACACACATATACACACTCACACTCACACACAGATACACAAATGTCATAACTAATCATAGAGAAAAGCTGGGCCATGTTCTAACCGAGATCCATGTCCCCCATGATATTTAGTTTTCTGAATTGGTATTCCCTTTGGGGAAAAGAACTCATCTCTTTAGACTTATCTTTTTTGAAAGCATAGATTATTCTTTCTTTGAGTTTCAGACTCAACACAAGAACTAATGGCTATTTTTGGAATATGGGTAGTTAGGTTGTATTCGCAAGCAGCTTATATGAAAGTGGGGCCATCTTGGTGGCCCCATTCTGTCCAAAGGACAGAGGGAAAAAGAGAAGCCATTTTTGTTAACCAGTGAAGTCAAGCCAACTGGATAAAAAAGGACAAAAAATACCCAAGAACATGGAGAAGTTAGAGAGAAGTTAGATTTTGGCAGCTGCATTCCTGATGTCCTCTTAGAGGTTTCACAAAGCGATGTTTTTGCCAGGTGCTGTTGATTTTTCAGGGTGGTCAGTAGAGATAGTGGGCAGCACCAAGGGAATCCTGGCTGTTGATTAGCCTGGACTGCCTTTATAGCATTGCCACCAAAAACAACATTCTAGAAAGGCAGTTCAGTGTGTACATATGTGTGTCCTTGATATGTTTCCCCGGTGAGAAATTGGTTTTCATCCAGCTAGGTTTTGGACAATTTACAGCTCCTTATAACTGTTAGTTTTTTATTTTACCTACTTATTTTTTGATAGAGAAGAATGGAGGAAATGACTGTTTGGGAGATGACAGACTTCATGTTGAGACCTGAAAGTGGAGGATGAGGCTTTTTTTTTAAATGAAAAATTGGGATCTTAGAAATCAAACTCTTTTAACTCTACGGGTGGGTTTTTCCATTTTCAGAAGCCTGCTTTTCTTTGTGATAGTTGGAACTCAAATAATTTTTCCCACTTTGGAAAATATATACCTATCTGGAATGTATGTGTATATATATACACACACACACAGGCATATGAAATATATATTTAGACTATATATCCAATATATAAATAAATATATATCAATTCTATATATAATATATAGAAAAATACTTATCTTTTGTCTCGGCATATCCTATCCTCTATGTATATGTATACTCCTCTCTTCTTGTAAACATATTTAGTTAAACAAAACAAATTCTCACATTGTCCATATTTTAAAATACAGACACATACACATATACACATCCTCTCAGTCTGCACTCAGATCTATCCCCTTTTCTCTGAAGGTGGGTTTCATCATGCTATTGTTGTCAACTCCATTTAGGGTTTTCTTGGCAGAGATACTGGAGTGATTTATTTCCTTCTCCACTCCTTTTTACAAATGAGGAAATGACTTGCCCAGTGTCACACCACTTAGTAAGTGTCTAAGGCTGCATTTAAACTCAAGCCTTCCTAACTCAGATCTGGTAGTCTACCCTGGCACACCATCTAGCTATACCTTTCATCTTGGGACCTTGATTAATTGGAAAGCAGTAGCTATTTTTGCAAATGGAGTAAAGAGTAATATGTTTAGATGCCTTCTAGTTGATGTTATTGTAAAAACCCAGAGACCCATTTATTAAGACCTTGATGCCTCCTATTTTAAAAAAAAAAAAACCTGTTATTATGAGATTTTAAAAGTAGTTTGTTTGTAGTTTATTTTTTAAAAGAGTGGTCTCTGAAGGTCTAGACAATAAAGATATGGTATTTTTTACATGTATTTTTCCAGACTTATCTTTGTTTTCTCCATAGAAATAACATGGGATTTGGATTGAGAAGAACCAGATTTGAAACCTAGCATAGCTCCCAGTAGTTGTATGCTGTGTAACCTCAGTCAGGTCACCTAACTCTCTGAATTTGTAAAAATTGGATTCTATGATCTCTGAGAGTCCTTTTTATTCTAAATCGATGGTCCTGTGATTCTGAGTTCATTTGATTGTACAGATTTGGTGATCTTTTTTAGGAAGGGCTGCTGGCCAGAGATAGGTATTTCCCTTTTGGTCTAGTAGATTCTCTGCTCCTCGAATAAAACCAGCATATTTTATTCAGAAGAAAAAGATGGGGTTTTTTATTTGTTATTTCTCTGACATTGAGTTTCAGTTTTTTTTTTTCCATTTTAAGTTCTGAATTAGTTCAGAGATCTTATTTGATGAGAGCATCTAGTTGATTTTTTTTATTTTACATTTTGGGGTCTGATATTATTTCATGTGGCATAGGGGCTACATCTAGATTCTGGGTCTAAAAATAACTAAAGACTGTATTTTGAATGACCCAGGAGATGATCTCTTGATGCCAGTATTGACTGGATCCTATTCTTAATAGCAAGTCTTAATATTTGCCAAACTCTTGCCTTTTATCATCTCTAAATGTATTAGATAAACTCAAGGTAGATTCAGTGTGTGTGTGTGTGTTTGTGTGTATGCATATGTGTGTATATCTATATACATAAGTATATAGATATATACATATACATATTATACTACATAATTTCTTAAATTGTGGTTCATGACCTCATGGGTCTCATAATTGAATATGGGGATTGTGAAATTATGATTTATTATCAATAAATGTTTGATTTGTAAACCTATTTTATGTGCCTACACACCTGGGGTCATGTAAAAATTTCTCAGGCAAAAAGGGGTCATAAATGTATATGTATACAGGTTATATAGATTATGGCCTGTCTCTACATATATATATATTCATGATTTATACATAATATATATACATAAACCTTATATAGACTATAGTCTATCTCTAAACATATATAGGTATGCATATATATTATTTATATACAATATACATATATGTACACACACATATGTATACACACCTGTATTGTTCAAATACAACTACTTCATCTTTAAGAAGCAAGTTGTATACTTAAAGAACCAATAGTCCATTAATCTTCAGGGCAGTTTTTAAAAACAGCTTTTTGTCAACAAATTACAGGATAGTGATGTAAAATCATAGGGGTACAGATTGAGAACTGGAAGGTTCTTGGAAATTCATCTTGTCCAACCCTCTCCTTTTAACAAATCTCATTTAACTGTTTTGTTTTTGTTTTTACATTGCCTTCATTTCCAAATACACATTTTCTGTCTCTCCTAACCTTTGAATCATCCTTTGTAACATAGCGAAAAAAGGAAAAGAGAGTATCTTAATAAAATCAATAAACAAGATCATAGATATTGAGCTGGAAGAGACCCCAGAAGCCATATGGTCCTTATTCTACAGATGACGAAACTGAGGCCTGGGAAAGTGTGACTGGTTCAAGGTCACACAGATAGTAAATGTCAGAGCTTGAGACTTGAAGCTACTTTCTCTGATTTCTGGATTCACTTATTTTTCCACTGTAGATCACACTGTCTTCCATATAAGTTGTGTCTGCTAGTGCACATGACCCACTCTACTTATAGTCTCCTCATCTCTATAAAGAGGAAAAGAAGGTATATTTTCTTAGCTTTGCTTTGGGACCAAACTTGGTTATTGTATTCTACAACATTCACCTTCCTTCCTTCCTTCCTTCCTTCCTTCCTTCCTTCCTTCCTTCCTTCCTTCCTTCCTTCCTTCCTTCCTTCCTTCCTTCCTTCCTTCCTTCTTTCCTTCGTTCCTTCCTTCCTTCCTTCCTCCCTCCCTCCCCCCCGCCCATTTATATCATTATAGTAACTGTGTATATTGTTTCTCCAGTTTTTCATCATTTAATTCTTTATCAATTCATACCTGTCTTTATAGGCTGTTCCCAGTCATTCATATTTACTATTTTTGTTGGTGTGAAAATGTCCTGTCACATTGATGCTTTGCATTTTATGAGAAGAATCTGTTTTCTGCTTCTTTGCTTCAATAGAAATTTGCTGCCATGAAAACATTGGTGTCCACATAACCTTTCTAGTATGTTGCCTCGTAGTTTGGTATATAGGTACTTGCACTTTTTAATCATATTCCCAAATTGTGTTTCAGAGCACTAGACATTTCTTTTGACAGATAAGAGAGTTGAGGCTTAGCAAAAGCCAGAATTGGAAAATCCTCTACATTTTGCATTTATGTTTCTCTCCACCCTGTACTCTTCAGGTATTTAATATCTATGTGCTCCTAGACAAGTCATGATACTGTTATCCTATTTAGATTCCTCATAAGTAAAATGGGGATAATAAAAACACCTATCCCTCAAGGTTGTTGTGAGGATCAAATGAAACAAAATTTGTAAAGTGCTTTGCAAAACTCAAAGCATTTTGTAGGTTTTAGGTATTATTATGATGAAGATTATTATCATCAAGGGATTTGCCCATGTTTAAACAGCTGATCAGATCCTAGCACCAGGACTTTAATTTTAGTCATGCCACCATCAGGATTTGGGAAAAGAAAATTATAATAATATTATTGTATATGAAATATATATTTCATATTGTAAGTACAATGACCCCCTCATAGGCAAAACTGGATTATTTTTTATCTTTTTGTGCTTTCTGATAGTGGAAATGTCTGGAATCTCCAGTTTTTTGAAGGAAAAATAAGAGTTTTCTACTACTTGTCAGTTTCTTAAAGCAAAAATAAGATTCTTCAGATAACTCTGATATAATACAGTGTGCTTTTTAATCCAACTAACATTTTGGAGGCTTAGAAGATTGTCTCATTTTGAGATGGCTTCATAATTTGATCAGAAGGATTCAGAATTAGATTTTAGGTTACCAGTATATACAACAATTGGAAATCTATTTGACAAAGTCCTTGGGCTATGAACATGAATTCGGGATTTAGCAGCAGTGTTCTTAATACATTCAGTTCTGCTGTGATTTGTGAATGTGGCATTTGTATAGCCTTTGAACTAGTCTGTAAGACCATCATAAGATTCTGGGTAACTGTTATGAGATATCTATAGTGAGTCCATTAAAGATTTCCTGACAGCTGATGAAAACAGGACAAAAAAAAATTGCTCATCATTCAAAAAACGCTCCATTATTCAGACAATGATTTTTTTACACTTCCCTGCTGAAGACTTTATGCTGCTTATACTATATATCTGGCAAATGTATTTCCCTGAAGAATGCTTATGGGTTTCCATGCTCTTTGCCCAATATATATACTGCCTTGTTATAGTCTTGAATTTTTGGTGTTAATCCAATCCAACAATAATTTGGGAAGAATTTGTCATATCATTTCACTACTAGTGTATGAGTGAAATTCATACAACTCCTTTTAATAGAAACCATTTTATTCATAAATCCTAAGACATAGATTTAAACATAGAAGGGAACTCAGAGCCATCTACTTCAATCCCTTCATTTTATAGAGGAAAAGGCCAAGGTCAAGAGAGGGTGGATCTATCCTACATCATACAGGAAGTAAATGTCAGGGGTAAGTTTTGAACAAATGTCCTCTGATTCTAGAGATACTGTTTTTTCCTCTATGGTGGATATTGATATGCAGGATGATCTTGTTGGCCAAAAACATTAGGTCTACGTAGAGATTGAAAAATGAAAAAAAAAAAAAAGCACTTTCTTCATTTCAGTGTTTAAGTTTGAATTTTTAAAAAAACATTATATATATTTTTAATTTTTAGTCATTTATTTTCTCTCACTTACTTCTCTCTGAAGTTTTTTTCCTCTGAAAAAAACAAAACAAAATTCTTGCAATGAATATTCAGTCAAGACAACTAAATTCCCTAATCTCATCATTGACACTGAAATCATTTTTTTGGTCTTTGGGTTTTTCAGAGTTCTTAAGTTTTGCAAATTGTTTTTGCGATGCTGTTGTTATAGTAAAATTTTTTCCCTCCTTCTTGCTTTACTCTATATTAGTCCACACAATCCTTCTGTGACTTTTCTGAAACCATCCCTTTCTTCATTTTTTAAATTGACATAAGTGTTTTATTGTAGTCATATATCACAATTTCTTCTGTCATTCCCCAATTGATTTCCAATTCTTTGCCAATACAAAAAGAGCTGCTATAAATACTTTTATATGTATAGTACCTTTTCTTTCTTGTCTTCTTTGTATAAAGACCCAGCAATGGTAACTGAGTCAAAGATGGTAATCTTCTGAGCACATTTCCAAATTCTTAAACTATTTTGTCAGCTCCACCTGTAGTACATCAGTGTGTCCATTTTCCTGCACAGGAAATTTATCATTTTCATTTTCCTGTCAACATTGCTACTTTGATGGATATGAGACAGAATCTCAGAGTTCCTTAGTTTGCCTTTCTTTAATTATTAGTGATTAGTAGCTTTCCTCTCTTCTTTTCCTCCCTCCCTCCCTCTCTCCCTCCTTTCTTCCCTCCCTCCCTCCCTCCCTTTTTTTCTTCCCTCCCTCCTTTCCTTCCTTCCTTCTTATATCCTATGCAGATCTATATCTGACCATTGGACCCAAATGGCTCTGGACGGGAAAGTGAGGCTAGTGACCTCGTACAGCTCTCCCTCACTCAAATCTAATTCACTTGCATGTCATGGCATCACTTCCCTGATGTCATGGTCCTCTTCAAGAACACCGGACAAACAAAATAACAAAGGATCTACTTAATGTGTTGGAGTTCCTGCTTCTATTATCCTTCGTCCCTCCCTTTGTCCCTTCGTCCCTTCCTCCCTCCCTCCCTCCCTTCCTTCCTTCCTTCTTCTCTCTCTTCCTTCTTTTCTCCCTCTCTCCCTCCCTCCCTTGCTCCTTCCCTCCCTCACTTCCTTCCTTCCTCCTTTCCTTCCTTTCTCCCATCCTTTTTTTTTTTTCTTTCTTTCATATGGCTATTGATATCTTAGATTTCTTCTTTGAGAAGGATTTGTTGATATCATTTGATATCAACTAATAAATGACTCTTAGTCTTATACATTTGAACTTGATCCTATGTCCTTGTAAAAGAGATCTTAATCCGAGAAACTTACTGGAAAGATTTTCCTCCCCTGGTTTACTTTTTCCCCTTCTTTTCCATCTTGACCCTTTTTCCTCAGGAAGCAATGAAATAGCATTGAGGTTGTGTGTGTGTGTGTGTGTGTGTGTGTGTGTTGTGTGTGTGTGTGTGTGTGTTTTGTTTTTATTAGAAAAGAACTTTTTAGAAGCAGTATTGAGTTTTTACATTGTTGTATAGTGCTGGCTTTGGGTTCAAATTCTACATCTGACATTTACTGCCTCTGTTATCTTGTGCGACTCATTTGCTTAGTCTTTGATCTCCTCATCTGCACAACATGAGGACTGGGCAAGGCACCTCTTCAGTACCTTCCAGACTTAGATCTATAATCCTTTAATGTTAAATCTCAGCTAAAATGCTTTTGTGGATCTATGATTTCTTTAGTGTGGAGACTCCTTCAGGTGGGGTGGGTGAGCAATCCCTTCATGCCTTTTCATTCTCTGTCAGTTTTATCTGTGTTTTCTTATAAATCCTCCATAAAGAATCTACCTGAGTCAATCAGGGACCAAACAAAGACCAAATGGGGCTTGACTTGGGACCTATTAGTGGTCAATCAATGAGAATCAGGGTGGTTTTGGTTTAAGGCATGTCCTTAAAAAAGAAATCCTAGCCAATAAATCCCAAGATATTGGGAGGGTTCAGAGATATATTTAAAAAAAAAAAAAAAGGAAAGAAAAGCAAAAAACATTTAAGAGCATTTGTAATTAAGGGAGTCTTCCCCTCCTAGATTTATTTATTTAGATTTTTTTTGGGGGGAGTACTAGGTGAAAAAAGAGATTCTTTGCCTCAATGGCTGCCTAGTCTTAATCACTGAATGGGTATGGCCACACTCAAACGGAGACTTGTTAAAGACTTTTGCTTAAAAAAGTCAAGGTCTTTCAGTGTATCAAGGACCGTCTCCAGTCATCCTGATCCTGGCCAATAGACCCAGATGACTCTGGAGGAGAAAGTGAGATAGATGACTTTGTACAGCTCTCCCTCACGCAAATCCAATTTACTTGCATGTCATGATATCTCCTCCCTGATGTCATTGTCTATCTCCCACTGCATCCAGGACCATCTCTAATCATCCTGATCTGTATTTGACCATTGGACCCAAATGGCTCTGGAGGGGAAAGTGAGGCCAGTGACCTTATATAGCTCTCCTTCACTCAAATCTAATTCACTTGCACGTCATGGCATCACTTCCCTGATGTCATGGTCCTCTTCAAGAACCCAGGACAAACAACAATAACAGCAAAGGATCTACTTAATGTGTTGGAGTTCCTTCTCTACCTCAGATACCACTATGGCCCTGCTGTCTCCACTATCCCTATGTGACTATCCCTAAGTTGGCAACAACTTTTTTGGTCATATCCTCAATATTATCTTTTATATCAATAAAAAAATGTGCTGTGTACCTCTTAGGACAAGTCATTGTCATTAACATATTGCAGCCTCCTAATGTTTTTGTTCGGGAAGGGATCTTTGTGATTTACATTCTTCTGAATTTATTTTCGTAATATGTATAGTTTAATGAGAAAAATGTCAATGTGCTTTTTGAAGGAAATAAAATTGGAGATTATTGAAACTCTGAGTAGTTTCCTTGGGAAAAGGCAGTTAGTATAGCTGTGGATAGAGAGCTGGTCATTGTATCCCATTTAAACACCTTCTATCTCTATGACCATGAGCAAGTCATTTAACTTGTGTGAGCTTCAGGCAAATCTCTACGACCATCCATCTACTGAGCTATATATTAGTTGCAACTATCCTGAGAGAATTTCTCACACCAACAAAATCACAAATAATTGTTATATTAATGTATTGACATGCAATTTTCCAAGGATTGGGATTGATACACCAAAGATTGATGCCTTCAGTACCTTTAAAATTACATTACCTTTTTCATAGGTGATTGTATTTCTTCTGTAAGTAGCAAATCAGGTCCAGCCACTTCATTTTATTGGAACCATTTCTACTTCCACCCTCATTGGCTAGAGGGGCAGTAGAATTCTAGCACTATAGTTCCACTGTTGGGTTTTACAGAACAGATTACTATTAAAACAAAACAAAATTCAAACCTTGTCCGATCCGTTCCACTTCATCTTTGGTGGCTGTCCTTCCTTTTAGTTTCAACTGGAGATGCTATCAGGATAATTTGCTTTATCTAGAAATCGTGCCAGGCTCTCTTTATAGCCTCATTTTAACCACAATTCATTTGGATTATTGAGTGAATGACCTTTTATTCTCCTCCTCTGTCATGTTTTTCAAACATACTTGCTCTCTGAACAGGGTATTGCCTTTGGCTGTCATGTCTTTTCACTTAGCAGGGAATTTGGCCGTTTCAAGATTCATTTTCTGTCCTCATTGTAATAACTGTTTTTCATCAGTTTAATCTCTCTAGGAAATTGTAATAAGAGTCCATGTATTTGCTTTTATTCATTTTTCATTTTTTTGGAGTCCAGAGTTTCTTTAAACAGGCGGGTTGGAGTTATTCTAATGGCAAACATTTCCTTTTTTTCATCTTTATTCTTTTCTTCTAATCTTATATGTACTTTGACTTTTGCTCTCACCACCCAATAATATGGTTATACAGAGAAAGTTGATTTAAAAATCACTGCATGTCTATAGCAAGTTGCTTCCTAGGCTTTGAGATTTAGTTTTATTTTTAATGATATTTTTTCTTGTACTTTCTAATTCTCTACTTGAGAAAACTATTGATTGCTTACAGTGGGAAGGCATCAGACAAACCTTTGGCATCTCTCATTCCTTGATCCCAAGCTATATTTTCCAGCATAGTTTTTGCTGCCCTTTGAGCCTACTTGGGGCAGCTAGATGGCATAGTGGATAGACTACTGGGCTAGGGATCAGGAAGAATTATCTACCTGCATTCACAGCCCAGTTATTTACTAGCTATGTAATCCTGGGCAAGTCATTTAACACTGCCTCAGTTTCCTCATCTGTAAAATGATCTGGAAAACGAAATGGCAAACTACTCTAGTGTCTGTGCCAAGAAACCCTAAGTGGTATCATGAAGAGTTGGACATGACTTAACTAACTTAACAGTAAGTGCCTACTTTGGCACTACATTTTCCAAGTATAACTTAATGTGGAGATTTTTGTCAGGTTTTTAATGGAATTACTCTAGTTAATTCTCCAAATGGATGTTGTCTACTATGATGATTAATTAGTTTCCTGTTTTTGAGGAGAACCCAAATTTTTGAAGTTCAGTTTTATTTCCTCCTCCAGATGCTATCCTCTCCTAAATAGCTGGCATTTATTTTGCATATATCTTAGATATATTTTTATATAAACATATTAATATAAGCTCTTCAAAAGCAGAGATGGCTTTATTTTTATTTTTATCTTTTATCTTTCCAGTGCTTGGCCCCTAATAGTTGGACAATGCTTGATACATATTGTTTGATTAATTAATCATTAGAACTTTTAAATGCCCAATTATTTCTATATCCCTTTGTAGTGTGCTTTCTACAGCCCCATGTTGGGAATGCCAAAATGTACCATCTGGACTATTTCTCTGGAGGATCTTGGAATCAGCCTGAGTCTTTAGTCTTCGAGGAGGAGTGTTGAAGCAAGGATCCATGTGGATAGTCAGATATGGAGTCCTTTTATTTCAAGTCATTATTCAGTTATTCATTGAATCTTTATTAAAATTTCCCACAAATTTCCATGGGAAAAAATTAATGTGGTGACCCTGAGAATTATTGTAATTCATATGGGTAAGATGTAAAATTTTCAATCAGAAATATCATGGTGGGGGTGGAGTGGGAGAAGGAATTTGAGAATTTTTTTTTGCTGAAGAGAATGCAAGGAACCTAAAATAAGATGTTTTCAAACATGGAAAGGTTTTTGTGAGTTGATGCAAAGTAAAATGTACCATGTACATTATTAATAGCAATATTATAAGATGATTATCTGTGAATGACTTAGCTATTCTCAGCAATATAATAATGTAAGGTAACTCTGAAGGGCATATGATGAAAAATGCTATTCATCACTAGGCAAACAACAATTGGTGTCTGAATACAGACTGAAGCATACTTTTTGTTGACTTTATTTTTCTTGAGAGTTTTTTAAGCTATATCTTTTCTTTACAATATGACTGTTATGAAAGTGTTTTGCTTGACTTCACATATATAATCTATATATTAGATTGCATGCAGTCTTCATTGGGAACATTGGGTAGGGAGGAAGGAAGAGAATCTGGAACTCAGAGTTTTAAAAACAAATTCTTAAAATTGTTTTTACATATAACTGGGGAAAATAAAATACTAAATAAAAAAAGGGGAAAGAAAGATGTTTTCAATTTATATAGTACATCATCCATTCCAGTTTATGCTCATTTCTATTGGAAAGTCAGTTGGTAATAACCTACTAGGCAATTTTCACCAGTTTTGGTTTGATTTGAAATAGAATTCAAGACCATATTCCTCTTGATAATACTTTTCCATGTGACCTTTGACAAATCTTTTAAGCTTTCCATAAGTGTGGATGAAGTTTACGCTTATCTGTGGAACAGAAATAAGAAACCTAATGTCTAGAAATCATAATATGACAGTCAGAAATAAGTTTCTTTTGGCAATGGCTAGAGTACTGGGCTAAGAGTTGGGAAGAACTGAGTTCAAATCCAGCCTCAGACACCTATAGTTGTATGACTCTGGGCAAGTCAACCTCTATTTGTCACAGTTTCCTCAGCTGTAAAATGGGGACAATAATAACACCGACCTTTCAGGGTTATTGTGAATATCAAATGAGATATTTATAAAGTGCTTAGCATAATGCCTAGAATATAATAAATACTTCTTAAATGCTTATTCCCGTCTTTTCTCCTTCTGGCACCCTTTGGCAGTTAGTTGGTGCTTGAAAATATGAGGAAAATCCTAGGTCTGTGCTTGCATACATGGGCATTATATATTTTTCTCCTTTGCTAAAGGCAATGCTCTTGATTCACTTTCAGTCATGTGGCCTGAACTGTAACTTCATCTCCCCATTTTTCTTGTTTTTTTTTTTTTTTCCTATTTTCACAAAATTGTAATATGTGTGTATTATTTGTGAGAGCCATTACATTGATTTTCATTCAAGCATCTGGAGAGTAATAGTTGTTTCATTTTTTTTTTTTTTTTTTTGCATTTATATCCCCACTATCTAGAATTCATAGTAGGGTGCTTATTTAGATTTAATGATTGTTTGATTGAATGGTCAAGTATTTAATAGCTAAAAGAGGTCTCAGTAATTTCTGTTTTCCTTTGGTGTGACTACCAATTCATTTCAATTAAAAACTTAAAAGTATGGGGGCAGCCAGGTGGTATGGTGGATAGAGCACCAGCTTTGGAGACAAGAAGACCTGAGTTCTAATGTTGACCCAGACACTATCTTGCTGACTCTGGGCAAGTCACTTAACCCTGATTGCCTACCACTACCACCAACCCTTGCTACAAAACCCCCCAAAACTTAAAAGTATCCATTACTTGGTAGAACAGAAAGACAATGAGCTCTGGTGTGAGGAAACATGAGGTCAAATACCTCTTGCCCACCCTTATTAGGTGTATAATTTGGGCAGGTCTTCCATCTCCTAGGGGCTCAGCTCAGGAACAAAATGAAGGAATTACAATAGATTGTGATCGTTCCCAAGTCTATGATTATCTGTGCAAGATTCCGTACCTTAGAAACACAAAGATGAAAAGAAAACAGGAAGCTTCTACTCTTCTATTTTACTGTCCATTTGAGACTGAGCATTCACCTTGCACTCAATCCGATTTATCACAAAATAAATCCTTATGGGATACAATAGCAGGATTTTCTGGCACCCAAATCTTTGCATGTATTAAAAAAGCTTAACTTTAAGTTCTTTGTTGTACTTGCCTATTATTTCTCTCTCTCTCTCTCTCTCTCTCTCTCTCTCTCTCTCTCACACACACACACACACACACACACACACACACCTTGCTTATAATTAAAGGAGCTCATGTGATACTTTGGAAAGAATACTTGATCAAGAATGTGAGGACCCACCTCTGATACTTAGTAATTGGGTATTCTTGGGTGAGATAATTTATAACTATTTTAGGTTTCAGTTTCCTCATCTATATAATGAGGTGGCCTCTAGATGAGGGCCCTTCCAGGTAGTACCATGGATAGAGCGCAAGACTTAGACCCAGGACTACCCAGACATTTAGTAGCCCTGTGACCTTGGGCCAGACACTTAACCACGGCCTTCCACAATTTCTCCAATTGTAAGATGGGGATAATATTGGTACCTGTTTGCCAGGATTCTTGTGAGGATCAAATGAGATAAATAATTATAAAGCACTTAGTAATAGTACCTTGGCTCATAACAGGTGCTTAATAAATGCTTATTCTCTATGCCTTCTTCATTTGTAAAATGAGAATAATAAAATTGCCTACCTCGAAGAGTTATCGAAAAGATCAGCTGAGTTAACATGTGTAAAACACTTTACAAAACTGCAAGTTAAGTGCTGTATGAATATTAGCTGTATGGGTAATACTGAGGATCCTCTGCTTTTTCCTACCCTTTGTTCTGGTCCCAGATAGGAGCTCTCCTTATGGAGTATGGAAGGATGGAGTCAATGGAATCAGGAGGAGGGAGAGTAATGGAACAAACAGAAAATATTCAGGGTTCTTTCTACTGTAATTTTTGGTGTTATGAGGAGACTGATTTTTATCTGGAACTTTGTTTATTTAAATAAGTCTCTTTCCCCTCTGATTTGAATGTTTTGATTATGTCCAGATCCTAACTTTTAATGTCCTATTGCATCCCCACCCCCACTTTTTTTCTTTCAAGTGGAAAGATCATATCCCAGATATGGACAGATACAGGGATGAGATTTTCATAAAAATATTTGGTTTTGCAATTTTAATTGTTTAAAAAGGGATTGTGACAGTTACAAGAGGGTTTTTTTCTTCTTTTCTTTTTTCTCTTTGCCTCCCTCAAGGCCACCAAAAAGGAATGGCAGAAGTCTTTTATTGAATATTTATGGAACTGATGAAATACTGCATCTGTTGGCAGTTAATTTCAGTGCTTTCTAGGAACAGCAAACCATGTGACATATTTCTACACAGTGGGAGTGCCTCCCTCTCTCTTTTTGAAATGGACATTAAAAATGCTTTTCTCCTTTACAGAGGATTTTTTTTGTGTGGGGTGGAGAAGGGAAATCTGCATTTAGAGAGGGTCCCATTCTTTCCCTTCTCATAGGTTATTCTTTGCTATGTCTGCCATGTGACACATCTTCTGCTAGGATCAAAGTACTAGTTCTCACAGGATGCTGGTAGAAGGGGGGAGATGATCAGTTCAACTTCCAGAGTGTGGCCCTTTCTTTGGAGAAAGTTGAGGGGCACCTCCATGCAGAAGGTGGGCATGGGAAGTGGTTCCTTACCGAGGGGAGAACACAGAGACTTATTCTACTCTGGTCCTAATGTCTGGGGCTGCCTGCATGATGCAGGAAGGAAGGACTCTTTTTGGAGGTACTGCCTTTTCTGCTTTTGGTCTTTGTAAAGCAAATTGTCAGGTATGTTTTCTCTCTATTCTGGACTCTGGCATTGCTTTGTCCTTTCCCATCTTCTTCCAAAGTTCACTGAAGGAGAGGAGAAGGGATTTACCTTTCTTATCTCAACTCTCTCCATACTTGTTAGGAGAAGCTCTTTTTATTTTTATATTTTCTTGGTGAGTCAACTGGAGTTAAGTAACTTGCCCAGGCTCAAATAGTTTGTAAGTATAAAGTGTCTGAGGCCAGATTTGAATTTAGGATCTTCTGACTGCAGGGCCAGTGTCCTATCCAATGTGTCACCTAGCTGCCCCCAAGCTCATGAATTCTTGACCAAGAGGCCTGAAAAAATGTAATTCATGAAAGGGACCTTAGAGCCCATCTAGTGAAACTCATTTATTTTACTGATGAAAAGAAAACTTAGACCCAGAGAGTTTACCTTTTTTTGTCTAAAGTTACGAGGGAGGAAGTGTCAGAGGCAGGATCTGAATCTTTGTCCTTCTAGAGTTAGGTCACTTTGGATTCATAGGCTTTGAATTCCTGGATACCATCTGCCTTTCTGTCTCCTTTTAAGATTACAGGTCAGACAATTTTCAGATGAAGAAATTGAAACTATTACCACTCACATGAAAGAGTGTTCCAAATCATTATTGATCAGAGAAATGCAAATTAAGACAACTCTGAGATATCACTACACACCTGTCAGATTGGCTAAGATGACAGGAAATAATAATGATGAATGTTGGAGGGGATGCGGGAAAACGGGGACACTGATGCATTGTTGGTGGAGTTGTGAATGAATCCAGCCATTCTGGAGAGCAATCTGGAATTATGCCCAAAAAGTTATCAAACTGTGCATACCCTTTGATCCAGCAGTGTTTCTATTGGGCTTATACCCCAAAGAGATACTAAAAAAGGGAAAGGGACCTGTATGTGCCAAAATGTTTGTGGCAGCCCTGTTTGTAGTGGCTAGAAACTGGAAAATGAATGGATGCCCATCAATTGGAGAATGGCTGGGTAAATTGTGGTATATGAATGTTATGGAATATTATTGCTCTGTAAGGAATGACCAGCAGGATGAATACAGAGAGGCTTGGAGAGACCTACATGGACTGATGCTAAGTGAGATGAGCAGAACCAGGAGATCATTATACACTTCGACAACGATATTGTATGAGGATGTATTCTGATGGAAGTGGATTTCTCTGACAAAGAGACTTAACTGAGTTTCATTGGATAAATGATGGACAGAAACAGCTACACCCAAAGAAGGAATACTGGGAAATGAATGTGAACTATTTGATTTTTGACTTTCTTCCCGAGTTATTTTTACCTTCTGAATCCAATTCTCCCTGTGCAGCGGGAGAACTGTTCGGTTCTGCAAATATGTATTGTATCTAGGATATACTGCAACATATTTAACATATGTAGGACTGCTTGCCATCTTGGGGGGGAGGAGGAGGGAGGGAGGGGAAAAAACGAAACATAAGTGATTGCAAGGGATAATGCTGTGTAAAAATTATCCTGGCATGGATTCTGTCAATACAAAGTTATTATTAAATAAAATTAAATAAAAAAAATAAGATTACAGATCAGAAAACTAGATGCCCTCAGCGTAGATAATCTATCCAAAATATGGCTAAAGACAAGAAACTGACAATGCTCAAAATCACTTGATAAGGAGAGGTACATGCCTGAGAGTAGACATCTTGAAAGTAACATTTTCCAGCCTCAGGGGTTACCTCCTTGTTGCTACTCCCAAATTAAAAAGTTGTAGGGTGGAGATTTCCTTGGCAGAGATGGCAGAAAATCACCATTATGGTCTCTAAACTGGATTATTGGAGCTGGGTTATAAGGGGAGGGGGAAAGATTGGGGAGGAGAACAGAAGTGAATGAATGAGCGAATCAGGCTTTTATTAAGTGACTACTTAGGTACATTGGCAAAAATTTACAAAGTACTAGATACAAAGCAAAATTTAGTTCCTGAATTCAGGAATTAATATTAAACATTAATAGGAGAGACAATATGCAAATAATAGTGTGCAAATAAATTATAGATTGGGCAACTTGGAGGTAGTCCACAAAAGAAAGGCATTTACATTATGAGGGCTCAAGAAAGACTTCTTTTGGAAGATAAGATTTGTTCTGGAATTTGAAGTCAAAAAGTGAAGATGTCGAATATTTCTTGGCATGGGAGATAAAAAAAAAATGCATGGGATCTGCAGTTAGAATGTCTTGTAGGAAGAACAGCTAAGGAGGCCCCAAATCACCAAGTATTTGGGACAGATTAACAGGTAAAAAGACTTAACTTGTAATAAGCCAAACTGGGGATTAGAACCAAAAAGGTGGAGAGAAGCCAGAAGGTTGCCTGAACTCTCTCTCTAGTTTCCCTCAGAAACAACTTAAGTCTAAAAATATTCTGGAATGACAAAATCCACAAAAAGACAGAGGGAAACAATTTTCTAGCCCAAGATAACTTAAAAGGATTTCAGGAAAGAGTTGTCTCATTTGGGTAAAAAGGGAGTACAACTCAGCTATTAGGTAGTATCTAGGTAAGCCAGTGGGAGGTTCTCAGTCACAGCCATATCAGCAGCCAAGGCCCCTTGATCCTGACTTAGCAGTCTAGTCACCCAGTAACCTAACTATGAGGCATCCCGCCCCAGTGAAGCAGGCAAACTGCTAGCCCTGGAACCTATACTACTATAGGCACTATAGGTATGACTCAGCTGAGCATGACACAAAAGTATGACTTTGATGCAATGGGCAAACTGCCAGTTCTGGGAGCCCCTGGCACAGAACACCAGTGATGAGATCCTTTACCCCCAGTACGAGAACTTGGGACAGTGTCCACTGTACCCCAGGAGCAGAGTTCAACTTTTAAAAAATGAATTAATAATAAAAAGGAGCTTGATTGTAGAAACAATTCATATATCAAGGAGTCCCAGACAAGTTACAAAAGACTTAGCAGCTTCTACATTAAAGGCTTGAAGGGCTTGGAATATGATACTCCAGAAGGCAAAAGAGCTTGGATATAGATAGCAAAGCTATACTATTGGAGGACCCCAATCTTCTCTCACAACTACATGAAAACCTCCTTCACAAAAAGCGAAGGAGATGAATATTAGAATTTTAGAAATTTTAGAATTTTGGAAAAGTTAAATATGCTAGACTTCTGGAAAAAATTGAATGGGGATAGAAAGGAATATATCTTTTTCTCAGTGGTGCATGGCACCTACACAGGTACACCTAATACAGGGCACAAAAACATCACAATCAAATGCAGAAAACAGAAATACTAAATGAATCCTTTTAAAATCATGGTGCAATAAAAATCACATGTAATAAAAGGCCATGAAAAATTACAGAAACTATAATCTAATCCTAAAGAATAAGTGAGTCAAACAACAAATCATAGAAACAATCAATAACTTGCAAATATTCAAGGACAGTGAGACAAACATGCCAAAATTTATGAGGTATAGCCAAAGCAGTACTTAGGGAAAATTTTATATTTCCAAATGCTTATATGAATAAAATAGAAGAGTAGATTAGTGAATTGAGCATGCAATTTTTAAAATCTAGAAAAAGAACAAATTAACCCCCCCAATTAAATATCAAATTAGAAATTCTGAAAATGAAAGGAGAAATTAATAAAATTGAAAGTAAAAAAACTATTGAACTAATAAGTAAAACTAAATGCTAGTTTTATTTATGTGAGTATAAACTCAGTAAAGTAGATAAAGTAGATAAAAATTTGGTTAATTTGAGTAAAAAAGGAAAGAAGAAAACCAGATTATCAGTCTCAGAAATGAAAAGGGTGAATTCATCATCAGTGAAGAGGAAATTAAACATTAGAGTTATTTTGCCCAACTACATACCAATAAGTCTGACAATCTAAGTGAAATAGATGAATATTTGCAAAAATATAAATTGCCCAGATTAACAGAAGAGAAAATAAAATATTTAAATTATCCCATTTTAAAATAAGAAATTGAACAAGCCAACAATGAACTCCTTAAGAAAAAATCTCCAGGGCCAAATGGATTTAAGTGAATTCTACCAAATTTAAAGCACAATTAATTCCAATACTATTTAAACTATTTGGAAAAATACACGAAGAAAGAGTCTAAATTCCTTTTATGACACAAATATAGTATTGATACTCAAATCAGAAAGAACCAAAAATTAGAGAAAGAAAATTATAGACTAATTTCCCTAATGAATACTGATGCAAAAAATTTAAATAAAATATTAGCAAGGTAATTATAGCAATTTAACATGAATATTGTACACTATGACTAGGTGGGATTTATACTAGAAATGCAATGCTGGTTCTTTATTAGGAAAACTGTTAGCTTAGCTGACCATATCAATAACAAAAACAATGGAAATTATATGATTATCTCCCAGAAAAAAAAGATTGTGTGTGTTTTACAAAATTCCTATTTTTGACCCCCATTCCTATTAATGACATTAGAGACTATAGAAATGAAGGGAGCTTTATTTAAGATGATAGTTTTGATTGTATTAAATTAAAAAAGTTTTTGCACCAACAAAACTAATGCAGCAAAGATTAGAAAGAAATCAGAACAATGGGAGAAAATTTTTACAGCAAGTATTTCTAATAAAGTCGTCATTTTTCAATATATAGAGAACTGAGTCAAATTTATAATAACATAAGACATTCTCCAATTGATAAATGGTCAAAGGATATGAACAGATAGTTTTCAGACAAAGAATTCAAAGCCATCCATAATCATACCAAAAAAAAAAGTTCTAAATCACTATTGATTGGAGAAATGCAAATTAAAACAACTCTGAGATAATCACCTTATACATCAGATTGGCTAATGGGACAGAAAAGAAAATGATAAATGTTGGAGGAGATGTGTGGAAATTGGAACACTAATACATTGATGGTGGTATTGTGAATCATTCTGGAAAGCAATTTGGAACCATGCCCAAAGAGCGAACAAATTGGGCATACTCATTGATCCAGCAGTACAACTATATCCCAAAGAGGTGTAAAAAAGGGAAAAAGGCCTACATGTACAAAAATATTTGTAGCAGCCTTTTTTACAAAAAATTGGAAATCAACGGGATGGCCATTAACTGGGAAATGGCTGAACAAGTTGTAATATATGGATGTTTTGACATGCTATTGTGCTATAAGAAATAAAGAACAGGCAGATTTCAGAAAAACCTTGAAAAACTTACATGAACTAGTGCTGAACGAAATAAGCAGAACTAGGAGAGCATTGTAATCAGTAATAACATTGTATGACGATCAACTATAATTGACTTGGCTCTTCTCAGTAAAACATTTCCAAAAGACCCATAATGGAAAAGGCTACCCATATCCAGAGAAAAAAACTGTGGTATCAGAATGCTTATGAAACCATATTATTTTCACTTTTTTGTTGTTGGGGTTTTTTGTGGCTTTTCCTTTTTGATTTTTTTCTTCATTTATAACATGATAATGTGGAAATATATTTACATGATTGCTAACTTGGAGAAGTTGGGAAGGGAGAAAAAATTTGAAACTCAAAAATCTTATAAAAATGAATGTCAAACAGTATCTTGTAAGTGAAAAAAAATACTATTTACTAAAAAGAAGAATGTTGAAAAGTACTTTACATGTAATTGGAAAAAATAAAATATTATTGACAAAAAATAAATAAATTAATTCATTAAAAAAAGAAGTTCTAAACTGACAATTCCTGGAAATGTTCATGTTCTATTTATGCCTGGAACCATGGCAGAGAGGGAGGTTGCTGTGTTACCAAAATAATATTGCTGAAATGCAATAATTAAAGAACCAGGAGTTTGACATCCTAAATAGAAGACAAGCTTTATAGAATCACTTTTGTTCATCATTTGTTGATTTTTAAGTCAACAAGCATTTAATATGTGATTAAAATATGCGAGTAACAAAATGGTGACAAGGAAGTAATTGTGAGAATGAATGGATATATAGAGATGTGACTTTTTTATTTTCATCTAAATCTTAGTCAATCATAGTTATTAATACTATTTCTGTGGTCCCATAGGGCCTGAAGGAGCTAAGTCCAGGCATTGTAGACTGACTCTGAGTAACCTTAATGCTAATAAAAATAGGGGGAAATTGGGAAAATAAGGGGCAATCATTTTTATAAATAGGTTCCTGAAATGAGCAGTGATTTCATACAGGATATCCCTGAATAAGTGAATTTCCTCTTCCCCTGGAGATGCAGTTCCTTTTAAATTTACAGAGAAATCCAAGTATTTATTAATAGCCTATTATATACCTGGAACTGAAACCTGAAACACAACATAAAATTTACATAAAATATATATACATGAATATAAAATATGAATATTATGAAATATAAAAATTCTGAATTCTTACAGAATATTACATCTCACTTAGAGTACTTTCTACACTGACATTTGATGAGATCTTACCTCATTAAAATCATTCACTTCAATGTAGAGTGATCTTTTGATTAGATGTTTAATGTTCCCAGATTTTTATGGACCTATAGATAGCATGATTAGTTTCTAAATGATAAAGTAATATTTGTGGTATACATTTACACTTTTGTTTAATGAGCAAAGATTTAACAGAGAATTCTCCTTTTAGGCCATCACTCTTTTCAAAAACCTCACTATGGAATGGAAGGGGAAAGCATTTATTAGGGTACAAATGAGCACTGTGCCAGGGTTCTAGAGGTTCAAATTAAAAAGCAGAAAAAGTCTTGCTCTTTTATCACCTAAATGTTAGAATTAGTTCAGGGCAAAGACATTTAATGAAATAGCACAGAGGGAATAATCATGACAGAGTCTGCTCCTCTGTTGCCCTGTGTAACCCCAGGTTATGATCTTCCACAAATATAAGCATCTGGTGAGAAAAATAAAAAACCCAATACGGAGGATGCAAAATGGATATATGCATGGTGAAGATGTGTGACCATAGCTGCCATGTTTTCTATTTTATTTATATTCTTCCCTAATTGAACTGAACTGGACAATTTGCCTTGTATACTATTTAGGAAGTGTTCTCCCTGTCGATTTTCTTTTGCTTAAATAATTCTTTATGTGAGATTTGTTCCTCTTCCTATTTCCTGATAATTTTCTTTCCTTCTTCATAATTTGCACAGCATTTTATAGTTCTTGTAAGCCCTTAATTCTAATCTACATTATAGTTATTGTCTAGTATTGCAGATTTGTGTTCATATTACTGAATAAATGAATTCAGGGAGAAGGCTATTGAAAAGAGATTGAGTTTTGTTCTGGAGTGAAGCTTTTTATGGACTTCTGAAAGATGCAATAAAAATTAGCACTGTAGCTTTCTGTTAAGCCAAATTAGTTTTCATTAGAAATCAAAACCTTTTCCTTTCCCCCAATTTAATTTAAGTAATTGCTCCTACATCTGGAAAGAGCTGTTAATAGTCTTGCTTCAGTACAAAGGATATTGTTTATGGTTTTGTTTTGTTTATTAGATTCTTTAGTTAGCTTTCATTTGACAAATTACAATGGAGCCATATAAATACAAGTATCAATATGTCTTTTTTCTTATTTAATGGCAATCCTGGTTAGTGACCTCTTTAGTAACTTATATCAGAAATGAACCATGCAACAGGGAAGGTAAATAGAAGGTGTGATTTTATTCTAAACTCAATGAATTGTTACTGCTTTTCTTAGAATTTGATCTTTTGTTTTCAGTTGTTAGTTTTTCCAGCCTGCTTTCTCGTCAGTGATCAAATATTATGCCTCTCCTGAAATTCTATAGTTAAAAGTTATCCATATTTAATTCTCAAATTTTATAGATGAGGAAAATGAGACCCAATCAGGTTAAATGACTTGCCCAAAGGAACTATTCCCTCATTATAAAATGAATGTAGGTATTTCACAAGGCATGAAATCTTTCCAAATATAAGTAATGACTTCTGATTTGGTTAAAGCTTTATGACACTGTTTAGTGACTATTATTGTGAGGTAAGTTATAACTTTGAAAGGTGATATTTACAAAAAAATTTTTTTGGGGAAATTTTTTCATACTTCTAAGTGCCTTAGCGTTAGGGGGGGGGGTGGAAGGGCTTTTCTTCTTCCTATAAATTTTCTTCTTTTGTAGTTTTTTTTTTTAAATGGTATATTGATGGTGAGTAGGTATTTATAGTCTCAAAAACTGAATGGTAGAGATCACAGCTTTGTGGAAAATCGATACTTTCTAATACTTACTCTTTTGAATTGTCCATTCTTTAAGTCATCCCTGGAGCTAGGTAATCTTATTTTTAAAGAGCCTTATATTTTAACCTTATATATTAATCTTATGTTTTAGAGGGCCAGCAATGATATCAAAAGAGGGAAGAGAAGTAAGAAAGAGAAAACGGAATGAGAAGCTTACTAACTTACTAGGTGGAAAATAACTGAGATTATTATTTGGAGAAGGGATCATAGGTAATGATGATATTAGAAAAATTTGCTTTTGTTTTTTATAGAACTTGTTTAAAGAAAGAGAAGGATGATCCAAAGAAAAGGACCATTCGAAAGCTGAGTGTCTTCTATGAGTGTCTGACTAATCTCAAAGGAGTACTTATCTTTATGACCCATCATTAGTTAACAATTGGAATCCTTTTACTTCCTAATAGATTTATACACTGCATTTCTATTATAAAATGTATGTATATTTTTAAAAAATGGTTTCTTGCTGGGATGATGATTAAGCAGAAGGAAAAATGTATAACCTTTATGGTGCTTTTTGTCATATGCAATCTAGATTGGTGCTATAACTTTGGGACCAACGGCATTTAAGGAGACTTTTCTCTTTTTACTCTTTTATTACTGAAAGTCCTCCAGGACACCTATTATGTAGATCATAAGTCCTATAAATCAAGACATTAGGTAGATAGGGGATACAACTTTGGGCTCTTATCCATCTTTACAAATGACTATAAGAGAGGCCCATTGCAGTGCATTTTGTGCTGGAGGAGTTGTGATGAGGTTTTTCTTTGAGCCATTTCCCTGATGTTTTCAAATATTCTTGGCTAGAATCCTTGGAAAGTGCTTGGAGATGGACCAATGGGAAATGCCAGTGGTGGTTACTGCTAGCAAGGGTCACGGGTAGACAGTCTCTGTTTCAGGTGCTACAGTATTCATTTAAAGAAAAAAATTAATTATTTTTAAAATTACAGACATGGATTAAAAAGATATTCAGCATAATTTAGTATATCTTCAGAGTATAACTTACAATCATGAATGCAGAGCTAAGAGCATTTGCCCAATTGAATTTTATTCTTTTCAAAATCATAGGCCATGAATTCTCTTATTAGTTTATTAAATTGGCATTGGCCCTATTCCTATTTCCCCCCTCTCACAATCACCTGATTATTAGAATGCAGTATAAACTAATGGATAGAATGCTGGCCTTGGAGTCTGGATGACCTGGGTTCCAATACTGCTTCAAACATATCCTACTTTTATGATGTTGAGAAACTTACTTAATACCTCCGAGTCTCAGATTCTTTATTTGTAAAGTGAGGAGGTGCACTAGATGGCTTCTGAGAACCATTTCAGTTCTAATTATCCTCTTCCAAAATGTTTTTCAGTCATTATTTATGAGAGGTCAGAGCCTTAAAACCAAGGGAACCCTGAAGAGAAGAACAAGCCATCATCACCATCATCATATCATCACTGCTTATTCAACACCTTTGGAATGCTAGCTTTTTATGCTACAATAAGGATTAATTCATAGTCCCTCCTCTTAAGAAGTTGACAGTCTGGTTGGGCAGAGAGGACATACATAGAGAACTGCATGAATCTTGTAGCTCCTGAAATAGGGACTGTTTGCCCATGACTCTTGCTAGCAACAACCACCACTGGCATCTTCTATTGGCCCATCACCAGGCCTAGCTGGGAGCAAATTGCCTTGAGAATCACAGAGGTTTTTAAAAATGGGAAGCAAGTTCAAAGGAGCTATAATTGAGGACTGAGGCAGTTGGGGAAGGTTTTAGGAAGGAGATGGGATTTAAGTTGGTCCATACAAGTATGGTGGCACCTGAAAATAAGCTAAAAGAATAGGGAAGAATATTCCAATGAGGGGGAGAAGATGTAAATAGCATGTGGGAATGAGAAGCAATCCATCAGTGAGCATTTATTAAACACTCTACTTGGTTCTACGGCTACAGAGACATAAATGAAAGAGGCCTCAGCCTTGAAGAGGTTTGCATCCTAGACCAGGATTTCTTAAACTTTTTCCTCTCACAACCCTTTTTTACCTGAGAAAATTTTACACCATTCCCAGGGATACAGATATATAAAATAGATCTACAAATCAAACATTTACTGATAATAAATCATAATTTTGTGATCCTTACATTTGTCAGGTGACTGCGTGTGGGTCACAACCCACAGTTTTAGAAGCTTTGCTGTAGAGAATATATAGTATATATTCAGAGATTGCTTGTTTAAGGAGCAGCTACTTTAGCCTTCTGAATTTAGGCAGGCAAATGATTTTTATCTCCATTTTTAAACTTTCATTTAAGGCCTAGGGAGGAAGATCATTTAAACCTAAGCTAGTATTCTACAAGGGGCCTTTCCAGTTTTAGAATTCTTTGATCGGTGATTTCAAGACCATAGGAATGCAATAAAGAAAATTTTTATGATCCAGATTTGTTGATCCTTCCAGTATGCCAGGCCAATTTTAATACCAATAAAAGAAACAACATTTATATGGCACTTTAACATTGATAAACCATTTGTGTTCCCCACTTCCTACTATTCGAAGTAGATAGTTTACATTTTTTTTAATCCATTTTATAGAAGAGGATAATTGTAGCTCAGGGAGATTGAATGAGTTGTCCATAGCCAGGCAACTAGGCTAGATCAGAGTTAGGATTTGAAACCAGGTCTCCTGACTCCAAGCATAGGGCTGTTTTCATTCTATCATACTGCTTCTAATTAGGTCTGCATTGCCATATAGTTTTTATTAGGTGTGGAATTCCCATTCATGGACTCCATGGTCCAGTAAGCCCTGTTAGACACTATTTATGCAGCTGTTGCACACAGTGCTGAACCACTCCCAGAACCTTTCTTTCCATTTTTCCTAGGGAGTGTATAGTTTGGCTGCACCTCATCATCTTACGCTTTTTTTCTTTGTTTCTTTTACATTTGATGCATTTGTAAGGGCTCTCTCTGTTCTAATTCTATATCTTATACCAGTATAAGGCACTAATTGTCTATTCTTCAGCTCTCACTTTTGCCACATTGACTACAAGAATAAAAGGCAGTTTTGAACTCTGGGTTAACATCATTTCCATCACTGTTTGCTTACATGTTGTCACTGGTTATAAACTGCAACCTGCCCATCCCTACCACACATCTCTCTATTGCCTTCACTTTTGTTACTCCTAATGTTTATTATTTACTCTTTTTTGGATTCTAAGTATTGTACAGAATATCCCAAAAGTCGCAGTGCAGTTTTGAGCTTTAATAGCTAATAGATACACATAAATTATGTGTATATATAATATATATATACATATATATATATACATATAGTATATTCCTTAGATAATATGCTTAGATAATATATAGACAAAATTTGTTAGTAGGATATGTGTGTATATATGTATGTGTATCCTTTAGATAATATGCTTAGATATTATATAGAAGAAACTTGTTAGTGGGGATTTTGCATGTACCTACTAATGGATTATATACTTACTAACTGATTTCTCCTAGGTAAATCCTGATTTTTTTTAAAGACTATAGGCCATGGGTATTTAATTGGAGTCTGCAATATTTTTTAAAAATTATTTTGTTGGAGTAGGTAGATGGCACAGTGGATGGAGTGGATGAATTTTACTGGCCCTGAAATTAGGAGGACCTGAGTTCAAATGTGACCTCAGACACTTAATTCTAGCTTTGTGACTCTGGGCAAGTCATTTAACCATAGTTGCCCCATCCTCCCTGGGTGTGTGTGTGTGTGTGTGTGTGTGTGTCTATAAAATATATCATATGTATATTATTATATGGTTTATATATATTTGTATTTTTGAAACTGAATTACTTGAAACTATATTTAATTACATTTGATTTTCTTTGTAATCCTGTATTTTTTAATTCATGCCTTTAAAAATATGAATCTGAGAAGGTGTTCATAGGCTTTATCAGGTTGCCCAAGGGGTCTATGGCACAAATAAGATTTAGATCACCTGTCCTAGACCTATCCATTTTTGGTTTGAGTAGTTCTTGATTCTACCATTGAAGGGTAGAGAGTATGATTTTTTTTTTGATTTTTTTAGCCAACAGATGACAGAAAATCAAAAGGGATTAGAGTAAAGATAGAGAGAGAGAGATAGGAAGACCTAGGCTAGGGTAGCAGTTGCAGAAGTAAGAACTGACGAAGCCAACAAACATTTAGAAGGAAGATGAGTCAACTAAATGTGATGCAGAGAGAGGATTAAAAAATAAAACAAAACAAACTCACCACCATAAGATTAGCGAACTGAGCTGGAAGGGACCTTAGACTGATTGAATCTAACTTCCTGATTTTATTGATGAAGTAAAAAGCCCAGAAATGCTAAGGGACTTGGTAAAATCACGGGAGACTATTTGGGGAGGAAGATAAGGATATTTTGTGATATTGGGTTTCAGTAAGGAGGGAGCAGTGAATTATCTTACAGAAAAGGAGTGGGAATGGAAGAGGAACCTTAGAACGGGAGAATCTTTGAAGCTCATAATTTAAGGGTGTTTGTTATTTTAAAGGTGACATTTATTCTTTTTAACAGAAAACTGATATCATTAGCAAGTTGTAACATCTATCATCTGAGCCTACGTTTGACACCATCTTGCTTCTATTTCACTAGAGCCATGCATTGGCAAGAATTGGGTATGAGGATGCTGGCTGACTGAGAATTTTAAAGTTTTCAGATGCTAGGTTTCCAAGTGAGTGACTTCATTATTTTGGCTAACTCCCAACTTGGGCAATTTACTTTTTTTTTTTTTTTTTCCTAGAGTCCTGCCCCTGGGATGCTTCACCTTGACTAGTTATGATGTAATCTGACAAAAGAAGAAAGGGTGACAGTTGTAGATCATTACATTAAGCCCTTGATGGAGCCATATATATGAATGGCAGGTACTTATTTCATAAAGATGAAAGGCTCTGCAATCCATGGAGCCATTAGGTATTGAATTCTATGAGGTTGCAGTAAAGCCCTTGGCATCATGTTTGGCTTCTTAGAACTAAGGAACAACCTTGAGAAGGAGAAAGGGGGCCAATATATGTTTTCAGAGATTCATCCCATGGTACTATCCTGATTTTGGTGAACCATTTAGTGTGATGACCATGTTAGCACCCAGGATACTTTAGAATCAGCTGGAGTCAGGATAAGCAAAAGTCCTTGATCTTTATTCTTTGTGATTATGAGAGGAGTGGCAACACAAATCCAGCCAGAAGTCACTCTGGCTTTCTCACTCTACCCTCAAATCCCTCCTCCCAGTCTCTTTATACACCAACAGATCGAGCCCGCACAGAATGGTGGGGCAGGCTATTTTCCAAGCAAATGCTAATAGAGTATTGTCCAATTAGTAATTAGCCTTAAGTGCTTGCTTGTCCGAACCTCAGTGCATCTGCTCAGTTTCAGCCCATTACAATTTAGGGCATCTTCATTGGAGCAGTTTGGAAAAAAGGAATTAAGGTAACTGTGACAGTAACCTCTAGTCCAAGTACACCACTAAAAATGCATCCTCCATGGTGGGAAGGACAGATTCAACTACATTTGAAAATGGGTATGTAATTATACTACTTACATTTTTGGTTTTAAATTAGAGAAGGGAGTGAACATGGGCTAGTTTAGGTAACTGAAGATGAATTAAGGGTTTAAATGTACACAAAAGATTTTGAAGAAAGGCATTTTTCATTTTAAGACTGTTGACAAATTCCCAAGAAAGAAGGCAAGCCTATTCAGTAAGAGAAAGAAGAGACCAATTTAGGCATACACTGAATGAGGCTAATTCCACTGCTGGGAAGAATTCTTAGCAAATTCATTGCTTGTATACTTATTTATTTTCCCCTTCAAACTAGGTTTTTTCCTTCCAATAATAGCTTTTAACTTAATTGCAGCTACTAATAAATGAAAATATTTTTGGATCTTACAAATGTGTTTGAATTTTCTTAAGATCTACCTTTGAGGCTGTCTAAGAAGCTGAATAAACTTAAATGTTTATTCTGATCAAGCCATTGGCAGATAATTTTTGGCCCATGATTTCATTGATATAGGGGATCTCCATTGGGATGTTCTCCCTCTACCAACAGAGAATTGCATTTGCTCTATTATTTGTAATCATGTTCTTTGTTCTCCAAGAGGACCATGACATTAGGGAGGTGATGCCATGACATGCAAGTGAATTGGATTTGAGTGAAGGAGGGTTATGTAAGATCACCTGCCTCACTTTCCCATCCGGAGCCATCTGGGTCCAGTGACAAGATATAGATCAAGATGAGTAGAGATGGCCCTGGATGAATTGGGAGACATTGGTCTTTTTAAGTTAAGGTTTTCAACAGATCTCAATTTGACAGTCTTAACCTGATAACATCTCTGCTGAAATCAAACTCAAGTTCCTTATCAAAAACAACTGGTGGAACAATGGACAGCGTACTGGATCCAGAGTCAGAAAGCCCTGAGTTTAAATGTGATCTCAGACATTTACTAGCTGTATGATCCTGGACAAATCATTTATCTCTGCCTGCTTCAGATTCCTGATAAAAAGCTAATAAAAACACCTTCTACTCAGTGTCATGAGAATCAAATGGAATAATATTTGCAAAGTGTTTTGTCAGACTTAAAGTGCTATCTTAATGTTAGCATAAGAGGGGCAGGTAGATGGCTCAGTATATAGAGCATCAGCCCTGGAATCAGGAGAACTTCAATTCAAATGTGGTCTTTGACACTTAACACTTACTAGATGTGTAATCCTGAGCAAGTCACTTAACCCCAGTTGCCTCAGCAAAAATAAATAAAATTTTTAAAAAGAATAAGAATAAGAATAATTTCTGAATAAATGTTTTTTTCTCCAGTCTTGGGATTTCATATATCAGCACCTCCTAAAAACATAAACTAGCCTTCCTTTAAGGTCTTTATATGATTAATAAACCCTTAGTTGCTTTAAGTGACTTGCCTAGAGTCACACAGCTGGTAAGTATTGGAGGTGGGACAAAAATCTAAGATTTTTTGACTTCAAGGTCAATTTTCTGTCTCCTACACCACAGCTCCCTCCTTTTGGCAGAATCAAATATGCAAATAAATACTTCACTGTAATGGATCCTCTTTTCTCTTTTGCTGCCTCTTTGCTTTCTTTCCTATCATTTCTTAATATGAGCATTCTAAGGTTTTGTTCCATTCTTCTTTTTTCCCAATTTTCTCCTGAAATCTGTTCTGAGCTCTAGAGAGAGCTCTAGCTGCCTTCTGAACCTCTCCCTTTATCCAGTTGTCCCATTTGTTTTATGTGTTGGGAAATCCCTCCCCCCTTTTCTTTTCCTGTTGAATTTTTTATGGACCCTTTCTAACTTAAATGTTCACTCTTTTATGGAGCCTTTGCCGGTCCTCCATGGACAGCCACTTTAGCCTCCAGATTTCAAATGACACTGTATTTTAAAATATGTTTATCATCTAACATTCTGGATAATAGTCATCTATGTCTGTGTTTTATTTTTCTACTGGATTTTCAATTTCATGACATCAAGAATTGATGTCTTATCTAAACTTGGCATCTTCTACAGTGTTTGATTCAATGCTGTGGGCACTCTGTGGTTAACTTAGTGTATGTTTGTTGAATGGACAATCATAATGCAAATAAGAGGTTGCTTCCCTCAAGATTCAGTTTGCATATCATGTCAGCTCCCCCACTAGAAGGTGAGCTGCTGCTGCTGCTGCTGCTGCTGCTTCTTCTTCTTCTTCTTCTTCTTCTTCTTCTTCTTCTTCTTCTTCTTCTTCTTCTTCTTCTTCTTCTTCTTCTTCTTCTTCTTCTTCTTCTTCTTCTTCTTCTTCTTCTTCTTCTTCTTCTTCTTCTTCTTCTTCTTCTTCTTCTTCTTCTTCTTCTTCTTCTTCTTCTTTTTTTTAATAACTTTTTATTGACAGAACCCATGCCAGGGTAATTTTTTACAGCATTATCCCTTGCACTCACTTCTGTTTTGATTTTTCCCCTCTCTCCCTCTACTCCCTCGCCCAGATGGCAAGCAGTCCTTTACATGTTGAATAGGTTACAGTATATCCTAGATACAATATATGTATGCAGAATTGAACAGTTTTCTTGTTGCATAGAGAGAATTGGATTCAGAAGGTAAAAATAACCCGGGAAGAAAAACAAAAATGCAAACAGTTATATTCATTTCCCAGTGTTCTTTCTTTGGGTGTAGCTGCTTCTGTCCATCCTTGATCAATTGAAACTGAGTTAGGTCTCTTTATCGAAGAGATCCACTTCCATCAGAATACATTCTCAAACAGTATTGTTGTTGAGGTATATAATGATCTCCTGGTTCTGCTCATTTCACTTAGCATCAGTTCATGTAAGTCTCTCCAAGCCTCTCTGTATTCATCCTGCTGATCATTCCTTACAGAACAATAATATTCCATAACATTCATATACCACAATTTACCCAGCCATTCTCCAATTGATGGGCATCCATTCATTTTCCAGCTTCTAGCCACTACAAACAGGGCTGCCACAAACATTTTGACACATATAGGTCCCTTTCCTTTCTTTAGTATCTCTTTGGGGTATAAGCCCAGTAGAAACACTGCTGGATCAAAGGGGATGCACAGTTTGATAACTTTTTGAGCATAGTTCCAAATCGCTCTCCAGAATGGCTGGATGTGTTCACAATTCCACCAACAATGTATCAGTGTCCCTGTTTTCCCACATCCCCTCCAACATTCCGCATTGTCTTTCCCTGTCACTCTAGCCAATCTGACAGGTATGTAGTGGTATCTCAGAGTTGTCTTAATTTGCATTTCTCTGATTAATAATGATTTGGAGCATATTTTCATATGTCTATAAATAGTTTCAATTTCTTCATCTGAAAAATGTCTGTTCATATCCTTTGACCATTTATCAATTGGAGAATGGCTTGATTTCTTATAAATTAGAGTCAATTCTCTATATATTTTGGAAATGAGGCCTTTATCAGAACCTTTGATTGTAAAAATGTTTTCCCAGTTTATTGTTTCGAAGGTGAGCTTCTTGATGACAGGGATCATATTTTTACTTTTCTTTGTATTCCCAAGACTGAGTACAGTGCCTGGCACATAGTTATGATAACTAAATAGGTTGACTGACCTAATTTAGGTCACTTTTCTTCTTCTCATCAATGATGACTTATTGGAATGCTGTCATTCATTCATTACAGGGAATAACTATAAATTTGTGAATTGGGACTAGAAAAATAAGTGGACACTAGAACAGCATTTAGAACATAGTGGAGGGATGAATAGTTGTTGCATGAGACATGGAGTGAGAGGGGCATGAATGGGAAGAATACCTGCTCAGTAGGAAGAGTACACTTTTGGCATCTAACAAACTAATATATATGTTTCTTCCAATAGAGACAGAAGGGAGTGAGAACCTCAGAAGTGTTTTTCTTTATTTGCCTGCCATTCCAGGATAATTACTAGCTATGCCCATATTTTGAAAGATGCTTTTATTTTGTGATTGCCTCTTTTTAGCAACAATGCTCATTATCCTATTATGACATTTGTTTCATTTGTGATGCTCAGGTGGTAAACACACACACACACACACACACACACACACACACACACACTTCCTATTTAGACCAATAGAAAAAATCATTCTGTTTGGATTCTGGCGCCATGTATATGCTGCTTTTCCTTTGAATTCTGAAAGCCTGGACCTGATTGCCAATAACTTTTCAGGTATAGATGACTACACCTGCTTTGAGAACTGTAACCTTGAGATCTTTGATGGGCACTAGTTGTGGATGAGCTTCAAGGCGCTCAAGTTGTAATTTCATTCAGGAACTACTCTTGTAGATTTTCACATAATAATACTGATAGCACCTTACTTAGATTTTACAAGATCTTTATTGTCATTCCTGTGTTGGCTTACTGAATCTTCACAACAAGAAGTTTTTTTTACATAGACTGCTTATTCTAGAATTCTAATTCTAATTCAGAGACTTATACCAGCTGTGTGCAAGTCTTGTTGCTTCTTTGTGCCTTATTTTCTTGCTTTGTTAAATGGAGATAATAATAGTATCTACTTCATAGCATTGTTGTGAGAATGAGATAATGTATGTGAAGCACATTGTACACCATAAAATGTTATATGAATGCTAGCTATTAACAATGAACCTTGAACTTATTTTTGTTGGGGAATAGAAGCAGATAAGGTGATCTAAAGCTGTGATTTCATAGATAAAAGGAATCTTGGTTTGAAAGTCCCTCCATCAATGCAGGTTGGCAATTACTCTAGATTTTTTATTCCTTGAACTTTTATGTATTTTTATTTGGAGACCTAAAAAAATCACTACACACTGTTGAGTTTTCTCATCTGTAAAATGAGGGGTCTGGATTGGTTCTCTGAGGTAGCGTCTTGTTTTAACATCACTTGATTTTATCCTTTTACTTTTCTGCATTTACATAGTTGACCCCAGTTTTATGACAGGGACTAGGGTTTGGGAGGAGTGGGAGGTAGCCGGGTTCCAATCCTGTTTCAGTCACTTGTTAGCTAAATGGCTCCAGGCCAGATCTCTCTGAATCTCAAGTTCCTCATTTGTAAAATGGAAATAGTACCTGTCTTACCAACCCTTTGGGGGAAAATGAGGTACAGTAAACCTGAAAGTACTTTGTGAGTGGCAATGGACGAATGATTGGTTTTCTTGTCTCAACTTTTGTTCATTGTCTCTCAATGTTATTAGTCTCCAAGTTATTTTATATATATCTTTTTTGTACAAAGTTGTTTTGCATCAGATTGTGAACTCTTTGAGAAGAGGGACTATTTTTGCCTTATATCCCTGGTGCTTAGCACAGTGCTAAGTAGTAGCTTGTTGAATTTAATAAGTGCTCATTGCATGGCTAGTTGACTGGATGTTTTCTGGTTTATTAATCCATATTGTTCATAGAAGCAGGTACTAAATTAGACATTAGCAGTTATCATGTGATTGTGTGGTAAGATAAGGGCTCCTGGAGACAAGCTTGGGATTGTAGTGGCCGTCCTTGGAGAAGGACTGATGAAGATGGTAATGGTTAGAGGAAGAGCTGCCAGGAGCTGCAGAGAGCATGCTACTGTTTCTCAATGGCTATGGAAAAGACATGATTAATCTGCCATATAGGAATAGTTTTTTGTTAATTTAGTATTATTCTAATCTAAGCATTTTTCTACTTAGAGAAAATTCCAAACTGACATTGAGACTTTATGTCCTTGGAAGTCTCTCTAATATGAACCATTTTGGGATGGCCATTTATAGCTTTCTCAGCCATTAGACAAAATCCCCATTAAAATAGAAAGTGATAACAGAGCTTTGGTGAAAGTTCAGATGACATTTTGTGACACCGAATGGAACAACAGTCACTCAATTTTGGCTGTCTTCTTGACAAATCATTTTCCTAAAAACCATTCAATCCGATTTTGATAACTCCTTCCAAGGATCCTCCTTTTTAATTGGTTAAAAAGTAACTCCAGATATTTCCATTAGTTGAGTTAACCAAGGACTTCTTACTCCTCTTAGTTTAATTAACACTAGATTCTTTGGAGAAAAGGGAATTCATCTCTGCCATTAAATGAATCAGTCAAAGGCCACTGTCCTATTCTGGTCACTGCCCTAATTCTATGCTCAAGGAAGACAGAATTCTTCACTGAATTTTTACAAAGTCTACTTCAAAGACTGCTTTTGTTAAGAGTGAGAAAGAATTGCACATTGCTTCAGAATCAATAGTTAAAGACTGATAAGGATATCTTACTTGGTGGAGGAACTAAGGACTTTAGACTACTCTCCTAATATAGGTTGTCCTAAAGTCTTAGTGCAGTTTACAGTTTTAGTAGTTTAAAGCTGTACTAAGATTTTGGGGACGATTTGTATTATTTTGTTTATATGTGGCCCAAAGAAGAAAAAGGGAAGAAATATAAATTAGGCAGAGTGCTATTTTTTAGCATGAGTCTTAGGTTCACTGAGACCTCAGTGGTAATAACAATCACTTAGCTTGAAGGAATCATATAGTTTCTAGAATACTTTACTTGACCACTAGAAAGTGCATATGTGTACATACATACACACACATACACATATCCCATGTACACTTTGTAGGTCTGTATATGTATATGCATGTATGTGTATATGTATTATAGTGATCTCTGTACCTGTGCATATATATGCACACAAAATCTATAGTATACATCACTATATGTACATGCCTACATATGTACATGTATAGATACATATTCATATATGCACGCATATATATCTGTGATTTTTTCAGATAAGTGAACTCTTTCCACCAAAGCAGATCAGTAGCTTCTCTGTAAACTTTTAACTTTCAAGAGCTGCCTAACTTACTCTAGATCATACAATTCATATTTAGTAGGAAACTTGAAACTGACTCAGGCCAACTCTCTGTCCATTAGACCACAGTACCTCTCATATTTGTATCTCTCTTTCATCTGGATGTCTCTATGAAGAGGGGACCCCGAAACTCTAAAAATCCTTAAAGGAGAAAATCTCCTTCAACTCTGCCTCAGTGGGGGACCCTGCCCCGAGGGACAAACAGTTTCATCCTTGTTATCTGGGTGGGGTCTGCTCAGTCCTGAAACTCACTGAATTCAATTTGAATTCCAACTCAAGCTGAAACCAGCCAGGAACCAATTTGGGACTCCACCCACGAGCCCCCTTCTGTTTGTAGCCAAAACTCCTATTATAAAAGAGCCAAATTAAAACCTTCTCTTTGCAGAGGTTCCAAACATGCCCGCTATGCTATGCCATGCTATTCCAAGGAACCTCTGTCCACTGGAATACTCTTTCCACTGCCATCTTCTCTTTATCTTACCTATTTCCTAACCAGACTTTATGCCTCTTTGTCAGGATTTCTAACCTACTTCGAATCCCCATAATAAACCTCTTTTATCAATCTAGGTTTTTGGGTCTGTAAATTCTTTTACAGAGAACCTGTGGGCTACCAGAAGGGAGTCCCCAAAACTCCCTACCCTTGCGCCAAATCCCAAGGGGGTGCAGGAGAGCCAGACCTCTCCATTTGGTTCCCTAAAGCCTGAACCTGCCGCTAGACCTTATCATTTATCTCCCTAACCCCCAGAAACCCTAATCTCATTTTGGTTCCCTAAATCTATACCTTATCATTTACACTTCTACAATGTAGCAGACAAATGTCATATATATGGAGATAAAGCATTAAACACGTGTAGATAGAAATATGCATATATGTGCAATCTATGAGTATGCACACGTGAATCTAATAATATATGCAAATTTATACACTATGTAAACACACATTTATACATACGTGTAAAGATATCTTGATGTAAATTATATGCATATTTTAAATATAAATTTTATCTATGTATACATATGCATTTTACATATCCATTTTATTTGTATCTACATATATGTATAGTCGATATCTATATATAATTTGCAGCTGAAAAAAATCATTGAGATCTAGTTCAGCCCTATTATTTCTCAGTTGAGGAAATCTAGACTTAGAGAAATTTACTCAATTGTTTAAGGTCTCATAGGTACTAAGCAAAATTAAGTAGTAGAATAGAGTTGCCTTCAGTACAACATAAACTTTTTGAGGGTGTGGACCTTTTTGATCCTAATACAGTGCCCAGAATACAGTAGGTGCTTAATAAATGCTAATGGGATTAAATTTACAACTATTTGTCTGGTATGTTGTAGAAGGGATTTATTTTCAGGCATAAATTGAAGTATCTTCTCCAATTCTGAAATGCTGTATTCCTCTGAACCCAAGACTAGGTGAGCTCTAAAATCCCTAATAGCGCTAAATTTATAATCTTTGATATTCTGATACCACATAGAATGGATGACTGATTTAGTAAGGATCAGCTTAGGCAAACACTAAAATCCTTATAGATAATTGAAAAAAAAATGTGGCTTGACTCAAAACCTTGTGCCTATGCCCCTGCATTCCCCCTCTTCCCAATTCTACCACCTTTCCTACTTAACTCCTCCCTCACTCCCTCTTCATATTACAATCCTGAGGTCTCCCACAAAAAGACTCATTCTCCTGACAGAATTTCTTTTAGCTGTCCTCCAGGTGTGGAAGGCTCATCCTCCTGCATTCCCTGGCTTCCTAACTAAAATGCCACTTTCTTCTTAAGCCTTTCCTAAGCCCCTTTAATTCTCAAGCCTCCCTCTATTGATCATCTCTAATTGAGCCTCATATCACTTATTTGTCTGCAGGGGTTTTTCCCCCATCTTATCTTCCTGTAAATTTACTGAGGATAGGAACTACTTTTTGCCCTTTCTTTGAATTCTCAGTACTTAACACAGTGCCTGACACAGTGCAGGTGCTTAAAAAATGTTTATTGACTATTCAGGATGCTACAGTAGTTTGTATACCAAAACTGCTCTTGAAAAGTATTTGTGTCCTATCATTTTCAAGAAATCTTGCTTTTGCTGAATCTGATCTCCTGACTAGACTTCCAGCTTCATGGAAGCAGGAACTCTTAAAGAACCTTTGTACCTTCCCTGGAATCTAACCCAACACATTACGCACAGTGGGTACTTAATAAATATGTGTGAAATTAGATTTGTGTTGATTTCAAGCTACAGAGGGTTTTGGAGGTCATGACTTAGCTTCTTCCTCCAAATGGGAAAAGAACTCTCTTGAGGAGAATTCTCTCCTATCCGCTTCAGTTTCAAGAATCCTAATGCTGACAAATTACAGCCTCTGCTGTCACAGCACAAAAGTGCATAGAGTTAAAAAAATAAGAGAGTTTTGCAAATGAGCACTGTAATTTCCCTAATAGGAGGATAAAACAGAAACCATAGACTAACCACCAAGAACTTGGGTATTTCATCTAGTCAAATGTCATTTCCTTCTAGAGATTACAAACGTACCTTTTGGGTAGCTAATTATTAGTTACCATTAGGAAAATTGAATATGCTTGTTCACTCATATATAGAAATATGAGTTGCTTGACTTTTTTGATGCAGTGTATTTCTATAAAAACTTTTGTTAACTTTTTGTCTTTCAAATGAAAGTAAAACCAAAGTAAGCAAATCCTCCTGGGGAATACCATCTCATGCTATGCCCTTTGGCAACTGGATTGAGAGTTTGTAAATTTTAGTGAAAAGAACATTAATTTTGGAAGTCAAAGACTTGGATTCAAATCTAGTTCTGTTACTGATTGTGTGATCTTGGCACTTGGTCTCAATTGCCTTAATTATATAGAGCAATTATATATATATAGGTAGGATAAGCCTTCTAAAAAGCCCTTCCCTGTCCACATCCTATGCCCTTACATTTGGATCATCTAAATGATGTTTTCTGTCTCTACATCAATTTTTGTAATAATACCTTTCCTCCCCTCCCTTCTTTGCAGAAATGAAGGACTTGGATATGGAGCACTGTATATGGCCTCAGGATCAGTAATTGCGCTGGTTAATTTTTCTTTGTTACTGGAGTGAGGGTTCTAAGTGGGATTGGGATGGGGAAGAGAGGAATAGGTACAGAAATGAAAAAGTGAACAAAGGAGAGAAAATGGGACTTGTGACTTACAGAACTCCCAAGGAAGTTCCCTCTACCAGGTATAAATCAGCAAACTCTTCTGTTGCTTACATTCTTGAGCTGAGAAGTTAAATGATTTTCCTGGGATTGCTGAAGCACTATGTGTGAGAAGTGAAATTTAAAAGCAAAAAATAAAGTTGTTGTGTTTCGTTTTATTTTTTGTAAAAGAAAAAGTAAAAACAAAACAAAAGACACTAATACATTGTTGGTGGAGTTGTGAAATGATCCAACCATTCTGGAGAACAATTTGGTACTAGGCCCAAAGGGCAATAACCCTTTGATCTAGCAGTGTTATTACTGGGACTGTATCCCAAGGAAATCATTAAGGAGGGAAAAGGACCCACATGTGCAAAAATGTTTGTAGCAGCTCTTTTTGTGATGCCAAAGAATTGGGAAATTAATAGATGCCCATCAACTGGGGAATGGCTGAATAAGTTATGCTATATGAAAGTAATGGAATATAATTGTTCTATAAAAAAAAATGATGAACAAGTTGATTTTAGAATCATTTACATGAACTGATGCTGAGCAAAACAAGAAGAATGAGGGATGCATTGTACACAGTAACAGCAAGATTGCGCAATGATAAACTGTGAAAGACTTGATTCTTCTCAGCAGTTCAGTAATCTAAGGCAATCCCAATAAACTGGATGGAAAATGCCATCTGCATCCAGAGAGAGAACTATAGAGACTAAGCAAATCAACACATGCTTTGTTTACCTTTTTTTCTTTTTCTTGTTTTTTTTCCCTCTTGTGATTTTTCTTTTTTGTTCTGGTTTTTGTTTTCAACATGATTCATAAGGAAATGTGTTTTTTAAAAAAATGAATATACATGTATAACCAAAAAATATAAAAAACACAAAAGATCAACAAAAATTTAAAATTTGAAAAGGAAAAATAAAGAATTCTTTTATTGATAGCTTTAAAATGTATATATTAGTGTATACACATACACACTTGCCACATTAGTGAGGGAATTAGCATTTGATAAGTCTACTGTGTGCTAGGTACTTTGCTAAATGTTTTACAGATATGTCACTTGAGCTTCATAATACCACTATGAGGTAGGCAGAGTTAAGATTAAATTAAGAGGTTAAGACTTGCTCCGGGTCACACAGTCATTGTCTGAGGCCAGATTTGAATTCAGGTCTTCTAGATTCCAGACCCAGTGTTCAATCCACTGCAATAACCTAACAGCTTCATTAGTCTCTTGAGGAGGGATATTGGTCCAATAAAGAGAGAGAAACAGGAAGCTTAAGTAGTAATCCCTGCTCTCTGCCCACTGAGTTAATTAACAACATTTCATATAGATTCCCTTTCACTCTGGATGACAGTGACAGGAAAGCCAAGCTTTAAAGCTTCATTTTGGTTCTGGCCACCTCTGAGCCATAATTAAAGCCTTTGTAATACTGCAGATTGGCTTTGGAAGTGGAGAAAACCAAAATCGTGAAGTCTGTCTAATTGGAAAATTAGATATTTGCTGACCTCAAAATCATGCCTGAAAGAGGCTCTTGGATAGGTACGTGAGAGTTGTTTCCCACAGGATCCTTCTGATTGCTTTGGTATCAACCTCTCCTCAAAAGCAAATTCTTACCTGGGACTAAAAAAACTGTACTTATGTCTAAACTAGTTATAAGTTGAGGATGGGACAAAGTAGATCATTTGAAGATGCACAAAAGACCTATTATAATTGAGGGAAAGAAGAAAGGGCAGACTAACATCTGAAGCTTGATCTTTGAGTCAACTCAAAGAGGGAATAACTTAATCATTCGGTTGGGGTTAGAAATTTATCTTACCTTTAAAGAAGTAAGAGAAGAAAAGGGAAAGAAAAGGAAGGGGCTGAATAGAAGGAAGGTCAGAAACACTAGGAGAAAGGGGTAAGAGAAGGGAGGAGGGGTGAGAGGAGATAGGATAGGTAGAAGGCAGGATGGGTTAAAAACAAAGCATTATGAAGGGACAGGGTGAAAAAAGAACAAAAGTTTGTACAAGAGAGAAAATAGGATGGAGGGAAATATAAAGCTGGTAATCATAACTATGAATGTGAATGGGGTGAACTCTCCCATAAAACAGAAACTATTAGCAGGGTAAATTAAAAAATAGAACCCTACAATATGTTGTAGACAAGAAATATATTTGAAACAGAGATACAGAAGAAGGGTAAAAAGGCTGGAACAAAATGTATTATGCTTCTTCTGAAGCAAAAAAAAAATAATAAACGAGTAGCAATTCTGATCTCAGATAAAGCAAAAGTAAAAATAGATCTAATTAAAAAACATAAGGAAGGAAATTACATTTTGTTAAAGGATAGTATAAAAAATGAAGTAGCATCAATAATAAATGTATATATACCAAGTAGTAGAGCGTCCAAATTCTTAGAGAAGATATTAAACCAGTTACAGGAAAAAATAGACAACAAAACTGTATTAGTGAGGGACCCCAACCTTCCCATCTCAGAATCAGACAAATGTAACCACAAAAATGAAAAAGAAAGAAACTAGGGAAGTTAATAAAATCCCAGAAAACTTAGAGATGATCGATTTCAGCCCCTTGACTTAAAACAACAACAATAACAACAACAAAGCAATTATTCTTGATCTACATCTTACTTAGAATGCGATCATCTATTCAGCTTTTCAGGTTATGATATTGTTTTCTTTTTTTAAATAGTATTTTATTTTTCTAAATATATACAAAGATAGTTATCAACATTCACCTTTACAAAACCTTTTGTTCCAATTTTTTCTCCATTCCCCAAGACAGCAAGCAATCCAGTATAGGTTAAACATATGCAGTTCTTCTAAATTTATTTCCATATTCATCATGCTGTGGAAAAAAAAATCAGAACAAAAGGGAAAAACATGATAAAGAAAAAACAAACAAACAGCAACATAAAGGTGAAAATATTATGCTTTGATCCACATTCAGTCTCCATCTCTCTAGATGCAGACAGCTCTTTCTCTCACAAGTCTGTTGGAATTGCCTTGAGTCACTTTATTGTTGAAAAGAGCCAAGTCCCTCACAGCTGATCATCACATGATCTTGTTGTAACTGTGTACAAGGTTTTCGTGGTTCTGCTTACTTCACACAGCATCAGTTCAACTAAGTCTTTCCAGGCTTTTTTGAATATATTGTTTTCAATTTTATCAATTGTATTTATTATGGATGTGATATAAATCACCTTGACAATATGAATTCTGCTTTTTTATGAGCATGTCTAGACAGTTGCCTTTGTGCTATGACCCAGCAGTTCTGGGCCATGCTTGCTAATGACCATTGCAGCTTAAGTACTGACCTGTCTGTGATGTACATATTTTTCTGAGTATTGTTAACATAAATGAGTTTGTTGTTGGCAGCAACAATAATGTTGTGGAAAGAAGTGAATTGTTAAGAAAAAGTTAACCAAATGCAAAATGAAGATACCTGCAGGGAAATGGTAATTTTAGACTTAATTGAATTGATTGAGAGAAATAGACCAGGGAGAAAATGAACAGAAAGTGGTGAGTAATGGATGCTCTGGAATAGTCTTCTAATGGAAGGGCTATTTAGAGTTATCTCACTTAAATGGGTCTTTGACCATGTTGTTCTGTTTTGACATTGTCTTTCTTGTCAAAATGGGGATTTCAAATAAACTAATAATGTTTAAACAGTGAAAATAAAGTGAAATTAATTGCTAAGTACTTTCCAAGTCTTTCCCATATCACCCTACCTTCTTGTCACTGTTTTTGTCACTTAATAAAAATTAAGTACACATTTGAAAAATGCAGACATGAAAACATGTTTTCCTGTAGAAAACAGGAGGAAAGTTTAGCTTTGCAGAATACATTTTTGCCTACTATAGCAGCACAGTGGAGAGTTGGTTCTTGAAGCAGATATGTAGATTATCTGAGTAAGACATTGGAACTCCGTGGGCCTTTATTTTCTCATCTTTAAATAAGAGGGTCCGATTTGTTGATCTCTGAGATCATTTCTACCTCAAGGTTTGAATCCTATGGTTTTCTGATCCTGTATAGAGGGAGCATTGTAAGGACCCTAAAATGAGAGTAAAACAACAATCACAGGTAGTGGTGTTCATTCATTTGTCAGTGATGTTTGACTCTTAGTGACCCGATTTTGGGCTTTCTTGACAAAGATACTGGGGTAGTTATCATTTCCTTCTCCAGCTCATTTTACAGATGAGGAAACTGAAGCAAACAGATTTGAGTGACACAGCTAATAAGTGTTTAAGTCTAGATTTAAACTCAGGAAGAAGAGTCTTCCTATTTCTAAACTGATACTCAGTATGCCGTATACTGTGCCACCTAGTTGTTTCCTTCTAGAGATTACAAATATACCTTTTGAGAGCTTATTATAGAGTTATTGTTAATAACAATGACATGTTTGCCTACTTATACCCATGGAGTCCTATTTCCCTAAATGGTATGATTTCTTGGGAAAAAATTTATTTTTGAAATTCTTTTTTCTTTAATTTTAAGTTCCAAATTTTCTCCCTCCTTCCCATCCTTCCCTCACTCACTGGTAAGGCAAACAATATGATATCAGTTATATATGTTTAATCATGTAAAAGATGTTTCCATATTAACCATATCAGGAGAAAAAAAGGGGAAAAAGAAAGCGAGAAAATGATACTTCAATTTGTCCTCAAAGTTCATCAGTTCTCTCCCTGGAGGTAGATAGCATTTTTTTCTTCATACAGAATTCTTTAGAATTATTCATAATGGGATGGAATATCCCTTTAAAGTACTATTTAACCACTTGGGACAAAGGCTAGGAATGGATACTCTTTTCCACAAATTGAACCCTAACTAATTTGCCCCCTGAAAATGAAGCTTCATACTTTTTTTGAAATTGAGGATAGTGAATTTTTGGTTTAAACACTGGCTTCAGTTTGCTTAAAACATGAATGACTCTATTAAAAATTTCTTCTTCAGATAATTTATAAACTAGCACATTCTTATTACAAGTATTCCTTTAGGTTTAGAAAGTGATTCCATTTTTATGAAGTATCTGCTAGGTTTTGGAGAAAATGAATATATTAGTCCTGCCTGTCCATCAAATGAAAGTCCAATTAGGATTCCAAAACTTGAAGGGAACTTAGAGGCCTAAGCTTCATCTCGGATTATTCCTTTCTGGTCATTTTTTTTCTTTTTCTTTTTTTTTATAGCCTTTTATTTTTCCAAATATTTGCAAATATAGTTTTACAAAACCTTGCATTTCAAATTTTTCTCCCTCTTTTTCCCTTTGTCTCCTTCCCTAGACAGCAAGCAACCTGATATAGGTTAAACATATATAATTCTTCTAAATGTATTTCCATATTTGTCATGCCGCACATACAGAAAAAAAGATCAAAAAGGAAAAAAAGAAAACATGAGGAAAAAAAAACAAGCAAAGAAACAACAAAAAGATAAAAATACTATGCTTTGATACATATTTAGTCTTCACAGTTCTCTCTGGATGCAAATGGCTCTTTCCATCACAAGTCTTTTGGAATTGCCTTAAATCACCCTATTGTTGAAAAGAGCCAAGTCGATCATAGTGGATCATCACATAATCTTGTTATTGCTGTGTATAATGTTCTTGTGGTTCTACTCAGTTCATTCAGCATCAGTTCATGTTAAGTCTCTTCAGGCTTTTCTGAAATCAGCCTGCTCATCATTTCTTATAGAACAATAATATTACATTATATTCATATATCATAACTTATTCAGCCATTCCCCAAGTTATGGGCATCTACTTATTTTCCAATTTCTTGCGACTACAAGAATGCCACTACAAACATTTTTGCATATGTAGGTCTTTTCCCCTTTTTTATGCTCTTTTTGGGATACAAACCCTGTAGAAACATTGTTGGATCAAAGGATATGCATAATTTGATAGCCCTTTGGCATAGTTCCAAATTACTCTCCAGAATGGTTGGATCAGTTCACAATTCTTCCAACAATGTATTAGTGTTCCAGTTTTTCCCACATCTTCTCCATTTATCATTATCTTTTCCTGTCATCTTAGTCAATATGAAGTGTTACTTCAGAGTTGTCTTAATTTGCATTTCTCTAATCTATAGTGATTTAGAGCATTTTTAAAAATATGACTAAAAATGGCTTTAATCATCTGAAAAGTGTTTGTTCATTTTCCTTTGACCATTTATCAATTGGGGAATGGCTTGTATTCTTATAAATTTGAATCAATTCTCTATATATTTTAGAAATGAGGGCTTTATCAGAAACATAGTTGTAAAAAGTTTCGTTCCAGCTCTCTTCTGCCTCTCTTCTAATCTTGGCTGCATTGTTCTTTTTTTTTCAAAATATTATTTTCAATTCTAAATTACCTCACTCCCTCGACTTCTCCTCCTTTGAGATAGCAAGAAGTATAATACTTATTATACATATAAAGTCATGCAAAATATATTTTCACATTAGTCATGTTGGGGGGGAGCAAGAAAAACAAAAAGAGGTTTCAGTTCATACTCAGAGTTCATAATTTCTCTCTTTGGCAGTAGAGGGCTGAGATACGGGATGTTATATATGAACAAAAGCAAAGATACCAGCTTGTTAGACCATAGAATAGGGGAATGAAAAAAATTTGCAATGAATCTCAAAAGGTAACTAGAGCCACATATTGTTATTCAGTTATTTTGGTCATATCCAGCTCTTCACGATCTCATTTGGAGTTTTCTTGGCAAAGATTCTGAAATGCTATACCCATTTTACAGTTGAGGAAACTGAGGCAAATAGCTAGCAGGTATATGAGGCTCAGGTCTTCCTGACCCCAGGCTTGGCACTCTATCCATTGTGATATTTACCTGTCCTAGAGCCAGATGTGACAATCTTTCAGTGAGAAGTAAATGATCGCTATGTGCTTGCTAAGCACTAGAGATATAAATGAAAGAGAAACAGCTCCTGTCCACAAATATATGAAAATAGTGGTTGGGGAAAGTGTTTGTCTAGGAGATAGCAGGGAGTAGGCACTCAACTAGAGGCCTTTTCTTGAAAGATAGAATCGATTTCTGTTTCCAGAATTTCTGTTTCTGTGTTCCAGTTAGAACAGACTAAAACAAAGGAGTTGGTTTTACATCAAAAAAGAAACAAGGAAGGCAATAGATATTTTTGAGCTGGAGATGATAGTCAGACCTATGCTCGCAGAATGTCTTTTTTGCTACCAATGTGGAAGGATGGATTGGAGAGGGAAAAGTCCAATTAGGAAGTTTGACCAATAATGGGCTGAACTAGAATGGTGGCTATGAGTAGAGAGAAGACAGATGTAAAAACTGATATGGACTCAATGACATGGAAACTGATTACATAGTAGGGATGAGGAAGGAAAAAAAAGTTGAGGATGACACAAAGACAATGCTTCATAAATATTTAGTAATTAATTGAACAAAGTCAACCAGACATATATATCATTAGCACTATTATGTAAATCTCTGTTTCCTCCCCTATAAAATGGAAATACTGGATTAGATGACCTTTAAGACCTCCTCAATTTCATTTATGATTCATCCCAAGATTGTAAAGCTAGGTTACTGAAAATAGATGAGTCTGCTATAAAAATTCACTTGATTTCAACTTAAATTACGTATCTGTAATGAGTCTTCATAGCCTTTTGATCACATAGAAGGGGGTCTGATCAATTTAAACACAATTGAATAAACTCAGAAAGTTATAATTTCCCTCCTTGCCTTTCTATTCTCAACCTCTACCTTCTTAGAGCTGTAATGATAGAAATAATAAAATTCCTTGTCTGTCCTCACTTTCTCTTCCTCCTCTGTGAATAGCTATAAAGATCTGCTATATGAATTTAATGTGCCAAAAGAAAATGTTTGTTTTGTATCTCTGTTAAGTATGATAAACAGAATGATCATTTAAAAATATTGGCCTAGAAAAAAAAGATGTTTCCAGCTTGAGTAAGTAATTGGGTCAAAGAATAATTGGTTAATGAAAGTTTGAAGAGAGAGAGAAAGAGAGAGAGAGAGAGAGAGAGAGAGAGAGAGAGAGAGAGAGAGAGAGAGAGAGAGAGAGAGAGAGAATGGATCAGTAAAAATCCAGATAATGAAAGAATACTGTCATTTTCCACAACTGAGAACCTACCAAGGAACAGCCCATAATCCTTTTCTTGGTGTTGCCTACAGTTTGTCAATCTGGGATCCAGCTATTCAACAAATAGATATTTCTCTAATATGAAAATTATGATGTTAGGTGCTGAAAGGGTAACACTGGTGGATGATAGTCTTCATTAAGATATTTACAATTTAATCATTGTGGGGATATATACATAAATGAATAAATGCAGCTGGAGTTAAGTGACTTGCCCAGGGTCACACAGCTATAGGAAGTGTTAAGTGTCTAGGTTACATTTGAACACAGGTTCTTCTGACTTCAGGGCTGGTGCTCTTATCAACTGCACCACCTAGCTGTTCCACTCTAACACTGATACTATCAATCCTTGGTTATTTCCCCTATAGAACGGGCCTTTTCACTTAAGCAGCTGTCCAAGGTTCTATGGCTACAAGTTTTGGAGGGCCTAATTCGATCAGTGCCTGTTTCTTAAGTTTTATAGCCAGAGCAATGCTATAAGTATATAACTGGATACTCTGGTATTTGGAGAACAGAAAGAGCAGTGGTAATCATATTCCCACTGAATTCTGGGGGACTTTCCACAACCTGGTTCCCTTTCTGTTCCCCATACATCTTATCTAAATATATTTCAGTCATCATAATCATTATGGTTTTGAAAACAAGCTAGCTTCCCTATACTCATAGGTCATGCTGATGGTCACCCTTGAGATACTTTCCCCACAGCTTTTAGAACTTCCTCTTTGGGGATGGTAAGCACTCATAGGGCAGAGATTTTGATGCTGAGATGATCTAGGCCAATCTCCTCATGTAATAGTTAAGGAAACTGAGACTTAGGGACTTGTTAAGTTAAGGGACTTGCCCACATTTGTTCCCAGAATCTTTAAATCCCACATCTAGTGTTCTTTAGGCTCCCATTATTTTTCATTATTGATAGCTCTAGAGGTGAGTCCCAATTGCCAAGCTGGATCTCCAACATGTTCCAATATTAGAAGTAACTTTGAAAACCTTCAGAATTCTGATTAATACAATAAGTAGTCCTTTGATTCTAGGGGACCAATGATGAAGAACACTGCCTTCAGATAAAGAGGTGATAGAGTCAATGTACAGAATGAGACAAGCATTTTTAGATGTGGACAATGTGGGAATTTATTTTACTTAGCCTTTCCCTCCTATTTCTTTCCCTTCACTCTTCTTCTCTCCCCATTTCCCTATGTTGCTTAGACTATAAGTACATCGACTACCTTTAGGCATAATCCCTCTACTGATCATATTGATGCCAGATGTAGTATGGGTACTTTATCAGTTTTAACCCTACTGCAATTCAGAAATCCTGAATTCAAAGAATCCACTAGTTTCATCTTCCTTTATTAGCAGAGATTACAGACATGTGCAGCTACCTTAATTCATTACTTTTGACAAAGGTAATTCAACTTAGGAATTTTATTTAATTAATCAATCAGTAAGCACTTATTAATCTCCTACTTTGTGCCAGCTTCTGCATTAGATTCTGGGGAGACAAATATAATAAATCAAACAATCTCAAAATGTGAGAAATTCTAATAGAGCTTAGGTGAATCAATGTATAATTATGGTTACCAATGAAAATGAATTGAGTAATGGGGGGATGTGAAAGAATAAAGTTATAAAAGTGGAGGAAGGGTCTAGAAATCATTAAGAAATTTTATAAAATTTAAAGGAAATTTCATATCAAAATATAATTATTTGTAAAACTGGACATTACAAAATTAAAAATCAGTCATTTAATATGAAACAGTCCTTTTTATTTCTAAGTGAAAAACTAGATAATGATACATAGTAATGCTTAATAAATTTTTGTCTGTCCCTCTATCTTTCTCTCTGTATCTCTCTCTGTGCCTGTATCTCTTTCTTTTTCCCTTCCTTTTCTTCCCACTCCCACCTCTTTCTCTATCTGAAATGTTAACCAAAAAAGATAGGACAAATAGATGGATGTCTTTTAACCAAATGGATGATAGATTCACAATGGATTATTAAGAGAATTCTAGGCTGACCAGGGTAACCTTTGTGGTCAGCTTCATGTAAGGCAATTACCATGTTCTTTCTCAACTTGTCCCTTGGTGCCAGTATCAGAGACCACATATGGGACTAAATTGGTCTGACACAGTATGGTGTATCTTATGTTCTTATATTATGTTCTTATTTCAAGTCAAGAAAAAAAGGAAGTGAAACCGTTTATCCCCAGGCACAGATACACCTTAAGCCAATATAAAAGATGGTACTATGACCTCAGAAGAAATGGTACAGCATCTTGCTTCAGTTCAGACTACTTTTCATTGTATAGTGCTTAATGCTTTTCCAAGTGCTCCCTATTTTTAGTAGTGAAGAGACCATTATTCTTGGAGTCTTAGTATCAGCTCCCAGCTTTTACACTTAAATGACCTTAGGTAAGTAACCTTTACCTTCTCCAGTATAAGGGAAAGATCATCTCAGCTGGAAAGTTCAAATCCTTTCTCTGATACTTATTACCTGGTGACCTTGGACAATCCACTTAAACTGCCTTGATCTCAGTTTCCTCATCTGTTAAATGGGAGTTTACAATAGATGAATTATGAGATCTCTTACAGCTCAAGATTTATGCCTTTCTTTTCCTCAACTGAATTCATTTCAACAAACATTTATTGAGTATTCTATGTAAGATACTCTGGTAGGTTCTGGGATTAATGAACCCCAGCTCACTTCTTCAGCAGTACATTCCCCTTCATGACACAACATGTATCTGGGTAAGCAGTATTGCTGTAGTATTGGGCGGTAATGAAAAGAGCAGTGGATTTTCAGTCAGATGAGTTGGATTGAAATCTAGCTCTATGTGACTTACTACCTGTGTGACTTTGGAGATCACTTGACATTTCTGATCCCTTATTTTTTCATCTATAAAGTGAGGAGAATAGATGACATGACCCCCTAGAGTTGAGATCCTGTGATTCTCTATGAAAAATGAAGCTAATATGAGAAGGGAAAAAATATTAATGTCTCATGGATTTGTGGGGAGATCAGCAAAGGCTTTGCATATGACCTAAGCTGAGTCTCAAAATACTCTAGTGACCCTAAGAGGTGAGGGTGAGAAAGGAGTGCATCCCAGACACAGGCCAAGGCCTGTGCAAAAGCAGAGATGGAACATGAAACAGCAAGTTTGGGGAACAACTACCAAACCAGTTTGGTTGTAATGTTGAATGTGGAAGGAGAGTGACATTGGATATCTGGGAAAAGTTAGTAAGGAACTATATCGTGGGGAGTGCTATGTGCTAGGTGAGGCATTTATTTTCTATTCCAGAGACAATAAGGAGCTAGTGCAGAAGGGACATTTTCAGAGCTGTTTGGGAATATTTTTTGGACGGCTGGGTACAGAACAGATTGGAGAGAGAGACTAGAAACAGGAAGATCATATAGGAGGCTACTGCAATAGTAATACAGACCTGAGCTAGAGTAGTAGCCATGTTAGGAGAAAAGAGTGGGAAGATGCTGTAGAGCAGTGTTATGAACAAGCCCTAGCAATTGATTGGATAAGGGAGATTGGAGAGAAGAGCTAAAGATAAATTGAATGAGTATATAGGGTATACATCATGCCTTCAACAAGAAGAGAAGTTTGAAAGCAATGTAATTATAGTGTGTGTTTGTGTGTGAGTGTGTGTGTGTGTGTGTGTGTGTGTGTGTGTGTGTAGAGGGGTAATGAATTATATTTTGTACATGTTAAGTGAGAATTGTCTGTAGAAAATCCAGAGGAGATGTCCAATAAGGTAGTTGCTGATTCAGGGTTGTAATTCAGAAAAAATTAGAGTTAAATAATATATTGCTTATGTTATATATGGGATCATGTGAGTAGATAATTGCACCTTGGGAGAGTTGAGAGAGAGAGGACATAGAGAGAGAAAATAAGGGGTTCCTGAATAGAATTTTAGCCATAACTCCTAGTTAGGAGGCTGGAATGAATGATGGTTTATCAGAGAAAAAGATTCATCAGACAGGAAAGAGAGTATTTCTATTAGGAGAGGGAGTGGTATATGGTACCACAAAGTGGAAAGATGTCAAATAGATGAGGACTTAGGCTATCATTAGAAATTGTTGGAACGTTGCAGAGAATAGTTTCAGTTGGGGAGCTAGGTCAGAAGTTAGATGCATGCTAGAAGCTAGAAGTGGGCTCCTGTTCAGTGAGCATGTAACCATCTTTTGACTCGCAAAATAGGCCTTCTCTTCTCTCTCCCTGATGGAAATACTGTGACAAGTACTTTAACAGTGAAATCTTATCCAAATGAAAGCCCAAGTTTCTTCCTTGGTGGTTGTTAATGAAAGGTAATCAAGAGAGGAGCCAAATTAAATAGCCAAAGATCTTCAGATCATATCCACAGTTCTGGAAGGGATCTTCAAGGCTAATGAATGGAAGCCCTTCATTTTACAGATTAGCAAATTGAGGCACAGAGACAAAGTGATGGCCCAGGTCATCTGATTAGGGATTGACTGAAGCAGTATTTGAATCCAAGTCTCTCTCACCTCAATATTGACCATCCCATGAAATGTATAAGATATGGTTTCATTTTACTTTCTTCCTGTGTGACAGTCTAATAGCATAAAGGCCACAGGCTAAGTCCAAAGGCCCTAGCATATTTACTCAAAGTTTAAGGGAAAGCAACACTGAGTGAGCATTCGAAAGAAAAAACTGGGGCAGGGAGAGAGAGAACTATACAAAATGAGAATATGGGAGATACGGAAAGCATTTTGGGAAAATATAGGAATTGAACACAGGAAATGATGAAACAAAGTATAAAGTAGAATGTGGTCCCAAAGTTAGTTAAGATGCAAATCAGTGAGGTTCTCAAAAAAAATCTAGTTCATAAAAAGAAGAGAAGCATGTGTTAAAGCTTTCCAGGATTCAGCATTGGTCTGACTTTTTTTGCATGTTTTCCAATTGGGAGACATGGACAACTAGCAGATAGATTTCTGAAACCATTCACAATCACTCTAAACTGGCTTCTGTCATTCAGGTCACCTTCATCTGTTTTTGGAAGAATTACCTTGCTCTTTCTTAAATTTTATCCCCATCCCCAGGTTGTTTATCTGAGTCAAATCATGCATGATTCATTCACAAACTCAACCTAGGATTGGAACTTATGCTTAAAGTTCTTTAGGATCTAGGACCTGCCCCATTTTTTCCTACTTCCCAACTGGATTATTATTCCAGGGATTGGTGATCAGCTGTTCTCTTTCTCTACTGAAGGCAGAAGAGGAAGTAGGCTCTTTAACAAAGCTTTTAAAACTTTGTACTGCATCCCATATGGGGTCATGTAACTGTTGTTATCTTCAGTAAAGGTTTGAATTGTATACCCATATTATATACCTATCCCAGAGTCATGTAAAAATTTCTCAAGCAAAAAAGCGTTGTGATCAGTTGCAAGAACTTTCCAACAAGGAAGTCTAGTAGCTATTACTATATGAAGCTCAAGTGAGTTGTGAAATATTTATTTAGAATCCTTAAATATTTGGTTCAGTGTAGCAGTCTGGAGGCAGAGGAATGGCCTAAATGGTCCAAACAATGTCTTTGAAAACTCTTGAATCCATGGAAATCCATTGTTACAACACTGAATTGTAGAAGATTAAAAAAAAATCGGCTTTGTGAGTTATATAGGTTATATATAAGAACATAAAGAGCTGAGCTGTAATCTCTTGTACTTCCTCCAGACACATATGAGCCACTTAGATAAGAAGGTAGGATAGAGAACTGACCTCTGCCCAGGTGAATAAAATTTTATGCATCCATGGAAACCAGTGTCACTTTGAGTCGCATTTTTATTTGATGGTGAGAGGTGGAGCCTTTTAGACGTGGTGGTAGCAACTTATCTGACTATTCCTAGTAAGTTCTCGCACTCAATAAAATTCCAAGAGGTAGGGTTTCATGACCACTTTTGAATTCATACAAATCAGGCAATAATGGGACTGAAAGAATATTGTTAAGTCAGAGGCCATAGGTTCACATCTTATCTCTGAATGATTTGGTGCAAATTATTTAAGATCTCTAGACCTCTTCTGTAAAACTACATGGTCTCAGGTCTTTTGAGCTCTCCATTTCCCATCTGATAATCTGTAGTAGTATACCTTTAAAAGCATCCATTTGGCCTATTTCATTTCCTTCCTAGGCCAAGAAACTTGGTAGTCAGTTTATAATTCCAAGAACTAAAGCCAGAAAGCTGTGCTTGCATTTGTATGCTTATTATGGGTTAGGGAATGTTGTTTGGGGGGAATTCGGAAGACTGGAACCTGCAGCATTAGAAATCTGAACTGAGAAGAGGTGAGGAATTAAGCTCATTACACAAATTCATTTTAGGAGACTGGAGGGAGCAGAATGAGACAACTATCCGGCAGACAATTTGGGAGAGGCTCATAAACAACTCCCTCCCTGTTCACTTTTTTGCTGCAAGAGCTTTAACTAGGTTGATCACATGGCCTCTTTGAATAGGATAGACACATTTTTCTTCTAGATCTTGATTGTGAAGCCTGCTAGAGAAAGAACCACTGATCTGGTTTTTTGTTTTTGTTTTTAGGGAGACAAAAGAGGGGGGAAAGGCTGCCTGTTGGCTTTTGAGATGGAGGTGGAGATGGAAGTGATGAGGGTTCTGAGAAGAAAGTGATATGAAAGAAAAGGACGTGGGGTAGGGTGAGGTTGGTGGCTAGGACTGAAAGCCAGTGTTTCGTCTTGGGAAGAAAGGCCTGCCTGGCATTTTGCCTATTGAGAATCAAACTACCCAATCTTAATTGTAACCTCCTTGAAGAACTCTTAAATAATATAGTTTTCTAAGGTTAAAAAGGAAAAGTAAGCTATTGTTATGAAGTATATCAGAAAAACTTTGCAAAAATTCTAATCAGAGGAGAGATTATATCAAAACGAATTTAAAACTTAACTTTCTTTCAAGAACAGACTCTGAAATCTCTTTTTTCCCTTCCTCTTTTCTCCTCCCTCTTTCTTATCTTTTATTTCCTCTTTCTTTTTCAATTTTTTCTAAGCTTTTTCTCTTCTCTTTCTCTCTTTAATTTTCTCTTAATTTTTTTCTCCTTGCCTCCTTCCTCCCAATTCTTTTACTTACAGACATACCAGAAACCTCTACACAAATTTTTTAGGCCTTTATTTTGTACCTAGAATATTTCCAAGTTTAGAAGGACCCTGCTGTTGTCTTATCTTTGTAAACAAGGGAGTCTTGCTTTTTCCTAGAAAACCACTGAGGGCATTATAGATCAGATTCCAAATGAATAAAAAACAGTAGGTCACAGTGAATGGCTTAAAAAACAAACAAACAAAAAGTAGAGTGTTTACTAAACTGATTATAGAATCTCAATCCAGTCTTTTAAAAGAAATCAGTTAATTTTTCAATGGTTTCTCTTTTCCAGGGAACTTTTTAATATCTAATTCTCTGGGAAATGTGATATTGATTGTTAGGTATTAGGGAATTTTTCATCTAGTAGCAAGAGCAAAAATGGAACAGTAGAAAGAATGAAATGGCTCTTTCCCACTCTCTTTTATCCCATTTCCTTCACCCCCAAATAAGAGTGAAATATATCAGTCAATTCCCTAAGAGTAGCTCTGCCTCCCTTTGTTCAGGAGCCACTGTGGAAGGTAGAAAAAGCAAAGAAAAAAAAAAAAAAAGATAATTCTGGAACTAAGCAGCCCCAATCACGGGAGCTCTTGCACAGCACTTTCCTCTTTCCCCTGTCAATTTCTCTTCAAGTTCTTTTGGTTATGGGAATCATAGCCCCTTCTTACTTGGCTTAATGAATTCTCCTTAGATAATTCTTTATAGGATTTAGAGATGTTTTTGATGTTACATATCATTTTCAATTTTTAAAAGTACCTATTTTGAAAATTTGCTTTTGGGTTAAATTTGCATGCATTACAGAAATTTAGTTTCCCTATCTTTTTTAGATTTTGCACATTTTGTGATTTAAAACAGAGTTTTCAAGGTATAATATTGATATTTTAGCTACCTTTCTAGGAAAGCATAATTCAAAACAGTTAAAGCTATTTCCCACAATCTTTATTTTGTTATTCTCTTTTGTTATTCATCTATGCTATGAGGTTATGCTTATGTTAATATTTTCAACAATTAAAACTAAGCTACCAATTTTTAAAAGAAGAGAAGGGGAAATAGGAAGCCTTTTCCTTCTGTTGTAATAAAAACTCTCACTTTAAAAAAAAGAATTTCTTAAAAAGAAAAGAAATAAAACAATCCAGTATATACTACTGCATAAATACAAAAGCCAGGGTCATATAAATGAGACATTACTCTTCATTATAGATGTTACTAATTACTACAATGTTTTTGATTTACAGTTATTGTACTTGGGCTTCTTTTCTTCTCTAGAAACTAGGCTTTAATTATAATAATGTTTTAAACATTTGCTTTCTGAATAATCAGTCCTCTTTGGTTGGGGGAAGTTTTGCTGTTTTTCATTACCTAAAATCCAAGCTTTGTATGCTAAGAACTAAACTATAAAGTAAAACTAAACTTTGGTGAAGGAATTTGTTTTTTTTTTTAAAAAGTAAAAACATACTGAAGAAAAATATGCTTAACTATTATGTGTATATTTATAATCAATACCATTTGGAATTTAATGTTTAAAATGTTTTCTGTGAGAAAGCATAAAAATAATAAAGATTAGAGATTCTAATTCATCCTCTAATTATTGAAACTACTTTTAGCTGATCAATATTAATTATTTTTATCTGATTTTTTAAACCTAGACAAACAAGAAACTAATCAAAGCAAAGAGCTCTGATATTTAACATTATTTAATGGCAAATATCAGAAATTTAACTAAACAAGTCAGAATTATTCTTGCTTCTGCTTCTCTGGTCTGATTTTCTATTTTCACAAATATTTCAACAAAAAGCAACAAATTTTCCAGCAATGAGAAACTTAGTAAATACCATTTAGGAGAAAGTAGATAGGCTCAAGTGGTCCCAATTCTTCTATGGTCATGAGGCATGTGATTTTTCTTTGATTATAGAGAATAAATTCATGTTTTTTTAAAAGTTGAAAAAACTTCCAGAACCATTTAATTTTGTTTTACAACTCTGTGTGTGTGTGTGTGTGTGTGTGTGTGTGTGTGTGTGTGTGTGTGTGTTTGCTTGGGGATTTATCTATGCGGATAATAGTGGAAAATATTTCAGTGGAAGTTAGAAATAACCCTCAGATCATAATCAGCTATTATTAACCTCTTGTGACCATACAAAAATTTTGTCCTTTTTTTTTTTTAAGTATTGACTATTTGCAGTGTTGATATTCACTTAATATCCTAGTAATATTATTGCTCTTTAGGAGTGTTTTAATTTGGGTTAGAAATAGCATCAACTTTGTTTTAATTTGGGTTAGAAATAGCATCAGTTAGCTATTTGTGCTGTCAAATTGTCTATATTTTGCTCTTGCTCTTTCATATACTAAATACCTGTCAAAGTATGGGGAAGTTTTAGTTTTAAAATAGCTTTATATATGTAGTGAGTGCTGCAGAGATTCAGGATTTCTCTGTGGCTGACCAGTTTGCTAAAAATGTTAAGTCTTGGGGTAAATGATTGACAATCTCAGAACAGCTAATGATATTCTTATATTTTTCCTGTCTCTAATAAAGAATCCATCAATGATACTGTGCACAATGGCAAACTTTCCTGTTTCCTAATACTTGTAGAAAATCAGAAAGATTTCATCCTAGGATTTTACTCCCAAAGAACTGCATGCTTGTTAGATGACCCTTTGAATATTTTGTGCAGCTGCAACTCTTGGAGATTAGCTTTGTCACTTTCATGCATAGTTAAATATGTTGCCCACAGTCGTACTAATGTGTCTATGGACTGTTTGGATTTATCCCTGAGCCCTATATTAGGACTCTGTGTTTTAGTTTCATTTACTAGAAAGCATAAATAGCTTTCTTCATGTAGAACAGGGAATAAATATGGCACAGGCACACCCTAAACATTCCAAGAAAAATGTAAAATTCAAGAGAGGTGTTTTTGCCGCAAAAAGACTCAGAAATAAATCTGGGAACTTTCCCGTTTAGAGAGCCTGAAAAGTGGAAACTTACAATGAGGTGAAATTAACATTCTTCACAAAGGCTTTCTGTGTGATGCTGAAATGCGCAGCCGTGCGGTGCGGGACTCCTATCTTGGGTTGACTTGTAGCGAGCCGGGGCTGAGCACTGTCCTGCTTCTGTTTCTAACTCCCTGGGAACACTGTTAGGTCATTTTATTCCTTTGTGTTCATTAAGTAAAGAGCTTCGGGGACCCATCGCGCAATACAGAGGTCTCTTATTTGTAAAATGGGGGATGGGAGAGGAAGAAGAAAAGAGTGCGAAGCTGTTGAGTTCTGAAGTTTCTGACACTTCGGACAAAATCTCGGATTTTAAAATTCATTATTGCCGTAGCACATTCTTGTGCCCTCACCTTCTCCAGCCTGTTCTCCCTTCTCCCCCATCCCCCTTATTTGCAAGTCAAATTTGTGGAAAGTTTTGTCTATTATAACGCTCTGTTCTTCCTCCCTCCACTCTGCTAACTCCAGCTTCATCTCGACAAAAGCCCAAGGCACGGTTCAAACAAAAGGAAATTAAATTTTTTAAAATGAGAAAGACACACACACACACACACACACACACACACACACACACACACAGAGAGAGAGAGAGAGAGAGAGAGAGAGAGAGAGAGAGAGAGAGAGAGAGAGAGAGTTTTCTTGAGTAGCAACTGGCCCTGTAGTGTAATCCAATCTATTTTAATGTAGAGATTTTCCAAGAAGGCAGGAAACAGTCAAGGCGAAGGCTTTCAAACGTCTGCTGTTTCGTTTACAGATCCCTTGTGTTAATTTAATGTTTCTAGGGAAGTGGGGCTCTTTCTTTTTTCTCAGAATTCGTTCTCTAGGAAATAGTGAGTGTCGTGGCACTGTTGCAGAAGCCAGAGCTTACAACAGATAAGCAGGGAACTGGGCTTGAAGCACAGAATGTGTCCAGTGTACTTCATTTGTGTGAGAAAACACCATCTCACCAGCCCCACAGGGGTGGACTTTGTAGAATCAGTTCTGACTCAGTAGCCCATTGTTTCCTACAAGTTATGTAAAAGTTCTTTCCAAAGGTTTATTCCGGAGCGACTGGGATAGAGTTGAAAGAGACAACTGAGAAGGGAAAAAAAAAAAAAGAAAAAAAAAATGTTTATTTGCATTTGGCAGGTTTGGCCTCTGTGATCTCATTACACTGGGTCTGAAAGGTAAATATGAAATGATTGGTTCTCTCTCCCTACCCCCACTTTCATCCCCAAACCAGAAAAGTGAATCTGATGTCCTGGAAAAACAAAACAAAACAAGAAGCAAAAATGCAAAAATCCATGGATCCGAAGGAAATGCTACTCTTGCTAGAAAAAGATATTTTTATATCTTGTATTCTGGACAATAGTGTGCAGCTGATCTTTGGTTAAAGAAACAATTACAGGTTGCTGGGAAATTTCTTGATGAGATACAATGGGCAGATTTAGTGATTGCTTCTTGTTTTAACTATCCAGCAACAGGATAGAACTTATAGGTGATTCAAGAATATCAATACATTTTAGACTATGTTAACTCATAGGGTAGGACTTTCTCCCCTTCTTACTCTCATTATCCTAGCCAGATATATGGCTTTACTTTACATAGAGACATGTTAAATTATATATTGAAATTTAATATCTATAAGAAAACACTTTGAAAAAGGGATAAAGAGAAGAGAAGAGAGCATTTATTAAATACCTACTATGTACTTATTAAGCATTAAATATTAAACACTGCTTTATATTTTCTCATTTGATCCTCACAACACCTCTACAAGATAAGAGCCAATATTACCCTCATTTTACAGATGAGGAAACAAAGACAGATTTATCTTAAATGTCTGAAATGATTTGTCCAGGATCACACAGCTAGCTAATGAATGTCTGAAATGGGATCTGAACTCAGGTCTTCCTAATCCCAGGCCCAGCATTATGTCTGCCACCTAGTGCCACCAAAAAGGTTGATTATTTTTGCTGAAATCAGAATTTCGTGTTATTCATTACCTATCTTTTTAACCTCTCCAATTCAATAGGTTCATAGACCTAGAGCTGGAAAAGACACCAGAGAACATTTAATTCAGCTGCCTGATTTTTACATATATGGAAACGGACACCCAGGGAAGTCATGATGTTGAAATTCTGTTGATTAGCAATGGAAGCACTATAAGATTTGTTCTACGTACCAGATGTTAAAATTTCAGAGTGTACAGATAGCATATAGATTACAGTTTTTCTATTCAAATTGATAATACTCATACTCAATTAAAGAGCTGTTCCATCACTAAGTTTTTAGCCTTGTAGAATCAGAGGCTAACTCGATGCTGAGAAAGTTAGGAGAAAGAGCAGCTTTAAATTTTCAAAAAATGGCTTCCATTTTCAAATCACTTGTTTCCCCTTGTATCCTTTCCTCTTTTCCTTCTTCAAGGGCTATAAGAAGAAAAAATAAAAGAGGAAGAAAAGGGAAAAAAAATTAGCAAATTTTTTTAATATATTAAAAAAGATCATAGTATCTATTTTTTGTTTTTGTTTTAATTTTGCTTACTTCATTCTGTATCAGTTAATGTAATTCTTTTCATGCTTTAATGTATTTATATTTGTAATTTCTTATAGCATATTAATATTCCATTACATTCATGTACCCCAACTTATTTCATCATTCCTTAATTAATGAACATTTACATCTAGGTCTTTGTTAACAGCAACAGCAACAGAAGCATTGCTGTAAGTATTTTGGTATATGTGGGGGCATCCTTTTTTTTTTTTTTAACTAAAAACCTCCATGAATTATATACTAGTGAGTGGAATCTCTGGGCCAAAAGATGTTTTAGTCACTTTTTTTGCATACTTACCAGTTTCTTTCCCAAATGACTCTGATTCTCAGCTCGATCACAAATGCCCTAATATGCCTATATTCTTTCAACCTTGCCAATATTGACTATTCCCATATTTTGTCATTGGTGCTGATGTGAAATGTTAGGTTTGTTTCGATTTGCATTTCTTTCAGTAGTCATGATTTGGAGCATTTTTTCACATGGATATTAATAGTTTGCAATTCTTCTTTTGAGAACTGTTTGTTTATACCCTTTGGCTACTTATCTATTAGAGAATAGCTTTTGGTAGCAAGTATTTCTATTTCTTTAATGGGTCTGCATATCTTGGATACGAAATCCTTATTTGAGAAATATGATCCCCAAATTTTTTTTGCCTCAATTGACTGCTGCCTTCTTTAGATGCATTTTGTTTGTGTGGAAGCTCTTCAATTTCATATAATCAAAATTTTCTATTCATATAATCAAAATAAATATATCTTTATTATCTATTTGTAATTTCTTTTATCTTTTGTTTGGTTAATAATCTATCTCTTACAACTGTGAAAAGGATTACAATCTATTTCTCTTTAAATTTTTTTAATAACATATTATCTTTAATATTCAGGTTAAATATCCATTTTGAATTTGTCATTAATGTTGGTCTGAGTCCAATTTCTTCTAGACTGCTTTCCAGTTTTTTAGAAGATCTTGTCAAATAGAGAATGCTATTCTAAGTAATTTATGTTTTTTTCTGTTTACTGAATTCCATTGCTTTTTAAAAATTCTTCCTTATTTAGTCTGATCCACTAGTCTATATAATTTTTTTTTTTTTAGCCAATACTAAGTGACTTTGATGACTGCTACTTTATAATATATTTGTGGTTTAAAGAAAACAAGTTTTGAGGAGTTCAGTGTTACGTTAACTTATGTTATGTTAAGTTGAATGGGTTGGTAGGACAACTTGATGATGGAGCCCAGGAAAAGTGGGATTGGAATTCAGCACAATTCTAGGTATGTGGATTTGGCTATAATAATATATGTAAAGGTAACAACTGAAGCCATGGGTCTCCGTACCCAGCAGCTTCATAATCACCACGGAGAATCCTCCAACCTGATACTCTCTGATTCTGATTGGTGACTCTACCTCCAGAATCCTCACTTTATGATGGATGACCCTAGCTGTGCTTTATCTCACTCTTGCTTGGATGTTGTAAATGCTTCATTCTTTTCTTCCCCTGCCACATTGCTTAATGTGGGTTCCCTTTTCCCTAATCTTCTTGGTTTTTGAACCCTTCTTTTAGTCATCTGTTTTATTTGCTTATATTTGCATCTGTAGCACTTAGTACAATGCCTGGCATATAGCAAGAGTTTAACAAATCTGTCTATTTATCTCATCCATTTGTCTAGCATCTATCTTTCTATCTCATCTATCATTTATCTCAACTTTCTATCATTTATTTATCATCTTCTATCTATGTGTATCTATTTCAAATAATAATTTTTAAAAGAGGGTTAAGAACTATTTTCTAATATCCTCTGTCACCCAATAGAATGTAAACACCTTTCAAGTAGAGCTTTCACTTTTATTTTTGTATCTTATTGCCCAGCATAATACTAGGCACATAATAAATACTTGATAAATGCTTATTGATGAATAAATAGATTGAGTGAAAGAATTTTTGGGTTAGATATCTCCATATTCAGGAGGAAAAAATTGTCATGGAGATAGGAGAGCCAGGAAAACAGAGATTATAGAGTTCAAGGAAGGAGAGAATATCAAGAAAGAAAGGGATGGTCATTAATATTGAATGCCGCGTAAAGGTCAATCCAGATAAAGATGTGTTGTCTTTTCTGTCTTTCACCCAAGATCTCAAAGTGCTTTATAAATTTTAATTTGCATTGACTATTGGGCAATGACGAACTTCCTATTTGTAAAGAACATTTGTTAGGTGAAGATGTGGCAATAAATGTTACTCTGGCATTAAATTTTTAATACATCTTCCACTAATGAATTCAAATTTACTATGGACATATAGTTTATTTGTTCCTACATAATTTACGATTCTTTTGCTGAAATTTTTTTTATTATAACTTTTTATTGACAGAACATATGCATGAGTAATTTCTCAACATTGTCCCTTGCAATCACTTCTGTTCCAACTTTTCCCTTTCTTCCCTCCACTCTCTCCCCTAGATGGCTCGCAGTCTCATACATGTTAAACACGTTAAAGTATATCTTAAATACAATATATGTGTACATATTTATACAGTTCTCTTATTGCACAAGAAAAATCGGATTTAGAAAGGTAAAAATAACCTGGGAAGAAAAACAAAAATGCAAACAGTCCACATTCATTTCCCAGTATTCTTTCTCTGGGTGTAGCTGGTTCTGTTCATCAATGATCAGTTAGAACTGAATTGGATCCTCTCATTTCCGAAGATAGCCACTTCCATCAGAATTGATCCTCATATGGTATTATTATTGACGTGTATAATGATCTTCTGGTTCTGCTCATTTCACTTAGCATCAGTTCATGTAAGTTTCTCCAGGCCTCTCTGTATTCATCCTGCATCTCATTTCTTAGAGAATAATAATATTCCATAACATTCATATACCACAATTTACCCAGCCATTCTCCAATTGATAGGCATTGCTGAAATTGTTAATACAAAAGAACTTCACATAGTTAGCTTTGTTGATGTGCTTTGTTCTATTTTTTTATCTATTCGTCAACAATAGAAAATTACCATTGTAATTTTATTACCTAATTTGTTATTGCCCAAATGTTTTAAATGTCTTAGTTTTTCAGTGGTTTTCGTGCTAAAATGAACACCTCAAAATCCATCACTTAAGTAACGTATCAAATATCACCAGTTGCTGCTTGCTTTGAAGGGAGGAATCAAACGTTAATTATTCAACTTTAAATCTATGAACTCTGAATGTATGTCAGTGGATTTTTTTTTAATTGCTACAAATCCTTTTGTGGAAAGTTCTCCTCCATCTTTTCTTCTCTTACCAAAAGTAGGAAAAGAGTACAAAATGGCTTCTCTGAAAATCGTTGCCCCAGAAATGCCTTTATTGTACTCTTTAAGAAATTCCTTCTTTTCTTTGCTACAAGCATTTAAAATAAAAATTAAATGTCCAGCTTCCATAGTAATAATTTATATCGGAACTATAACTAGAGAAGCTAATGCCTGAAAAAAGTCAGTGATTGTAATGGTGATGATGATGGGGGTGGGGAACGACTATAAGGCAGCTTAACTGGCTGCACTCCCAGATGGCCTAGTATTTCCACCTCTGGCACCCCAGACCTTTATTTTCATTGTGCCAAGGGTGACTTTCATGTGAACCATTCACAGCTGTAACCAGCTGTGCCCAGGAAGGATTGTCTCAATCTTTAACATGTCTGTTCTGTGTGCAGTACAGCCAATTCTGACCTTTTTTCCCATTTCCCCAGAGAAGGTGACAGATAGAAAACATGAATATTGTCCCTTTAGTTCTGGGGTGTGCTGAGAATGTGACAGAGGTAGTGAGTTTTTGGTTCCCAGACAAGGGGAAGAACAGGAGCTTGTGGCCTAGAGGTTGGGGAAAGGAACAGGGGTGGTCACCGATTGGACACAAGGGACCATGATGTGAGACCAGTGGAAGAATGAAGTGAGTAGGCTATGGGTTAGAGGCCTGCTGAGATAGAAAGTACCAACCTTTACATTTTGGTGATCTGTCACAAAGCCTTGTCTGATGACGTTTCTATAGTTCTTTAAGATTTGCAAAGGATTTCACATACAGTATTAGTGAACTAGTTGAAATCACACACAGTTAAGTATTGATAAGTGTTTGTTTCTCAGTTGCTAAGTCATGGACAAATGTGCAAAATGTATTTGTAATGTGTTCATCTTCTTTACTATTATAGGCAAACCTTTTAAAAAATACTTGTGTTCCAGAAATTATATATAAATTGAATTTTAAAAATAATTTAATGTGCATTAGGATAGGTTGTTATTTAAAGAAAACATGTAGAGAATATTTTGAAAAATGAAATAATTAATTTGAATTATATAATTGGCTGGTTTAAATGAAGCCACAGAAATAATTAAAGTATAATTTTTGCTTAGGATTACGAATAAAAATACCTTTGTTTTTATAATGACAGTGGAAGAAGGGTTGGAATGGTAATAAGGATGTCAGTCAGGTAGTCAGCAAGGATTTATTAAGCACATACTCTGTGGCAGGCAATATGCTATGTTCTAACAAATATTCACAAAAAGATAGTCTCTACCCATAAGGAGCTTATATTCTAATGCAGGGTGAAATGCCAGAGAAGTCTGGTGAGTCAGAAGCTGAGTGAGAAGAGAAATGAAGGAAGCCTATACCTGTCAGGAGAATGGAGACCCTGTTCATTCACCAATGGGAGAAGGGTTACCACAAAAGGAACAGGGCAGAAGTGTGAAGGCAGCTGAAGTGTGATAGTAAAATCTGGAGTCAAAAGCAGAATCAAGAGGAGGAGGAATGACTGACTACTCCTTTGCTAAAGTGGACACCCTGGGTAATGTACTCATGGAAGGAAGGGAGAGTATATTCCAGAGTGAAAATGCAGCCAAGACACGGTGGTGAAATCTGGAGAGTCTAGACCAATGTCTGGTGAGAAGTAGCTGTGTGACCTTTGGCAAATGACTTCGGTCGTCTGGGTCTCTGCTAATTTCTAAAATGAGGGGGTTAGACTAAATTATCTCATGGTTCACTAGAAATAAGAAATGGCTATATTTTTTATTTAATTGGAATTTTATTTTAAAAGTTATAAAGCATTAAGATCTTAGAGAAGTAAAAAAAGTTGGAAGTGATGCTCAACAGAACGGGTTAAAAAAACGAACAAACAACTAGGATCATTGAAAATTTAGTTGGTTCAATGAATGCATACTCTTGAATTACCCTGGCAGTTGGATTGATCTAGCTCCCAAAGCAAGAATCAGAGTTCTTTCTTCTTCCCGCTTAGGTTAATGCCTTAGGGGAGAGCCTGGGGTGATGAATGAGGTTTCTTAACCCATACACACATTGACACTGTATGCTTGGATACATCCAGCCAGTAGGGGGCCTCAGATGAGCATGCAGTGACTTGAATCAGATGCCTCTTCAATTCAGCCAATGGATGACCCCAAGAATTTAGCTGTCTTCCTTCTGGTTGCTTTATGTGAATTATGCCATGTACTGGGGCTGCCTTTTACTCATTTATAACCGTTTTCTCTATAAAATGGATAATAGTCATGATTTGGAAGCACTTAATTATCGCTCATTCAATTGATGAAGCAGGGTGATTTTGTGTCCTGTTGATACTTAGATAACATCCCCTCCACAAACCTAGAAATAAATGTCAATGCATTGTGTGTGTGAAATTGGGGTTAGTTGACTTGCCCAGGGTCACACAGATAGCACGTGTTAAGTGTCAGATTTGAACTCAGGTCCTCCTGACTCCAGAGCTGATGCTCTATCCGCTGCACCATCTAGCTGCCCCCTGTCAATGCATTGTTAATTATGATTTGGTTATAGTTTAGTCAGATCTTGATTTCCCTTGGGATTCATTTTGAGTTGCAAAGGTACACTGTTACTTCTCACTGCCCTTATGCTAGGAAGACTAAGTCCAGACTGTGGTGCGCCATCAAAAGCATGTATATATATTTTGCAGAAATGCAAATAAAATAAAATGGACAAAATGGAAACAGGATAACAGTCACTCTACATTGTCTCTCCTTCTCTTTTGTCCTATGTCCAGTGTATATTGCAGAGATCAGTGTATGCTGGAAAATGTATAACTACTGGCTCTCAGGAAGAAAAAAAATTACATAGGACACACTTTTGATTTAAACTGCATTATTAGCATTTTTCCCATTACTTCCTTAAGTCTAGATAATCAACAAAACAATTCACCAGTCCCAGTTTGTAGTGTTTGGCCTGTTTCCAAGATCTAAATGTCTAAACTGCCTCCAAGCTGGTGCCAGCATATCCCTGTAGACATTACAGAGATATTGTTTGTTTGTTTGTTTTCATTTTCAGCAATCAGTTCTATAGATGCAATGGGAATATAGGGGCAAAAACAATGAAGCATTTTTGGATTCAAAAGTTTGTTTATAAGCTATTTTTTTTTTGAAATTTGAAATACTCCCTTTCTTTTCCCCCTCTGTCTTCCTCCTTCCCCCAAGAAACTTTGGTGTAAATGGTGGTTTAGGTCCTAGACTCACCCTTTAAATATTTTTTTCCCCATCTTTGTGGGTATAGGGAGTGTCTCCAAGTGGCTTCAAGAAACTGTAGCACATTCAGTGACTACAATCCAACTATTTTAACAGGCTACACTATGTTGAGGGTAACTAACAGGTCTCAAACTCATCAGTGAATTAGACAAGATGTCTACCCCCAAGCATGTGAAGGCTTCCCTAGTAGAGTGGGCAAATGAAAACAACTTGTTCGAATATCCATGAAAATGGCTGAAGCATTGTAGAGCACTTAGAGCTTGGTCACACATCGACAATGTGTTCCAGGCCAACACTAGTTGTCTTGATGGGGTCTTGCCACTGGACTTTGATGACTTTGGAAGAGAATAAGGCTGAAGACCATGAAACTCTGAATCACTTAGATTCAATTCACTCAAAAATCAGGATGTTGATGTCATTGATTCTCTTCTAAAATGAAGGAGGATCAACAACAACAGCTTTTGTGTATTAGCTGGGGGACCTAACCACCATTTGTAACAAAGATCCTACAAAGAAGTGTCTTCTAAATTTCAGTTTAGAATATGTGCATCTGGATTAGGGGTTTCTCCCCCACCTGTTTGGCTGTGGGAGTAGGGGAATTTCACAGCTTTGAGCTACTAGTGGGGCCTCTGAAGATTTGGAACAAGAGCTTCCCTTAGCAGTATTTTGGGAAGGAGGAGTGCTGATGGGGGATGAGGAAACCCAGAACTGAGATATTAAAGCCAAAGTGTTGACTAGAAGGCTCAGGGAATGGTGAAGAATAGGAATGAGTTGGCTGCTGTCCTTAATTCTTGATGAGGACCAAAATGACATCCCTATGCTAGAGTCAAATGACAGTTTATGCAACTGTGGCTGATCAGACTAATATGAGCTCAGAATATTCTATCACATGTTGAGCACAAATAGTCTTTGAGCAAGAGCAAGGGAACAGCACCTAATCTACCTGGAGTTGAAGCAGCCCAAGTCCATTGGAAGCACAGGCAACCCTTCTTTCCCTTCCTAAATTCAGGGCTGCTCTGCCTCCAGCCCTGAGGACTTAGCTCCTGGAGGGGGATCTTTAGCCTCGGGGACTGGAAAGAGCCAGCTGCAAGCAGCAGCGATTTCTGGGCCGGAGGCTGTTCTCTGGTCTGGGGACTTTGGGGAGAGACTGGAGCCCTTCCATCTCACCTTACTCCTCTGGGTTCTGATATTTGAGCCATGGCCTTTTTAAGTATTTATGCAAAAAATCTGCTTGACTCCAGCATCCTTCCCCCGATGGTGGGGTTCAGTCTGGGGGGAATAGTGAGCTGTAGATGAAAGTCTGGATAGAATCACTCTCAGCTTTGAGGGCCTTCTTTAAGTCTGAGCATCTGCATCTCACTTTTCTCTTGAGTCGCTTCTATTGTGCTTTGCTCGTAAAGCATAACATCTTGTTTTATGAAGACATGCCATACTGGGGGGTGAGGAACAGTGGTAGATGGATTTTTCCTGTCCTCTCTCTCTCTCTCTCTTTTTTTGGAGGATATTTTCTAGAAGACAATCCCTGACTTATTTCCTCCTTATATAGGAATTCTCCTATAGCTTAGTCTCCTATTGTAGGAAATTCCCCTTCTATCTGGTACTGCTGGGTATTTTTCATCCCCTCCTTTCTTTTGTCTTCTCTCTTCTTTCTCATTCCTTGGGAAATCCCTTGAAGACCTAGAATACAGAGAAGCTGTAGAGGAGCAGACTGGGACCAGTGGGAACTTGAGGGATCCACTCCAGTTCCTTCTTTTGGTTGAAGCAGATTTCTGGCATCTGGAAGTTTCTGTAATTCTGGAGCCACTTTGAATGTGAGGATTAAACCCACACCCTTTCTATGACTCTGGCTTCTTGAAGAAAGTGGCAGGGATTTTTGTTTGGTTATTTTTTTCCTGTACCCCATTCACTCCTGCCAACTTACATTAAGGGATACTTTTTTTTTTTTGGCATCTTCCATTTTCTTGTTAACCTCTGAAGTAATTTTCTCTCATCTGGTTATCAGTTACAGAATTGGGATCTTTTCAGCACTGGAACTCCAAAGCTAATAGTTGGCTTAGGACAATGCCTCTTCCCTTCCAGGCATCCTTCCTGACCCTTCAATCTTCAGGCAGCTGGGGGTGTCATTCTACATATGTCAACATAAATAAAGCAGATACTTACTCAGTTTCTAGGTGATATATGACAGCCATGTCTATCTTACTCCCAGGTCTACCAGTGCAAATGATTTCTTGCTGTCTTTTGCTACTTGGGACAGCTCAAGTTGAGTACTTTGACAGAGCAAGATTTGGTTTACAAATGAATGCTATTTTTGTGATGCATTTTCTATCCTTTTTGAGGATGTTTGAATTACACTTACACTTTTTTAATGGCAATAAGTTGCAACACTCTAAGTTATAACTGAGTTATTAATCTGCATTGTGGAATGAATCAATGTTAGACTTGAAGTTATAACTGAGTTGTTGTTCTACATTGTGAAATGAATCAATGGCTTAAACTTGATGTCATGAAGATCTAAATTTTAATTCTGCCTTAAATACTAGCCTTGTGAGCCTAGGCAAGTCACTTAGCCTCTGGAGTCTGCCTTGGTTTTCTCATCCTTAAAATAGTGCTAATAATAGCATGTACCTCCCAGAGTTGTTGTGAAGACTAAATGAGGTAAAATATGTAAACCTTTTTATAAACCTAAGTAATAATAATAAACAATAAACCTATATAAATGATGTCATCATCATCATCATTAGATATACATAAAATATAAAGCAAAGAATGCTATGTAGAGAGTATTTAGAGCTAAAAGTCTTTAAGATCATGGCATCCAGATAATTCATCCTACAAATGAGGGAAAGAGGGAGGGAGGGGAGAGGGAGGAAGTGAAGGAGGGAAGGAAGGAGGGAAGGAGAAGCAGAGAGAGAGAGAGAGAGAGAGAGAGAGAGAGAGAGAGAGAGAGAGAGAGAGAGAGAGAGAGAGAGAGAGAGATGAAGTGATTGGCTAGAGGTCATAAAGCAAGTTAATGGCAGACCTGGGATTAGATCTTGGTCTAAATGCTTTCAGTCATTTTCATCAAGGAAAACAGTATATGTAGGACTAGAGTGTGAAGAGCCTAAATTTGTGGTCTCTTGTATTCCTTTCTACTTGTTTAGAAATGGAAAACTGGATGGTTTTTCAAGGAGAAAAGGATTTGGTTATCATTCAAAGAATTATTTATAGATTTAACAAAGACCTCTTATGTGCTAGAAAATACAAAACCAAAAATGAAGCAAATCCTGTTCCCAGAACACTTGTATTTTATTGAGGGAAAAATATAGACACATAGCAGTAAATGTGATATAAATAAAATAAATGTAAGTTCATTTTCAGGAGGCAGAGGGAACCAGTAGATAGGGTGGGGGTGGGGTTCAAAGTGAGGGAATACTAGAACTGACTTTTGAAGGAAGGTAGGGATTCTGAGAGATGGAATTGAGGGAGGACTCTGCATCCCAAGCATTGGGGACAATCCAGACAAAGCCATGCAGAAAAGAGATCAGAGGATGTTAGAGGAAGTAAGGTATAAAAAGACTGGAAAGGTGGGAAGAGACTTTACAAGCCAGAGAGGGGATTTTATATTTGTTCTTGAAGGCAAGAGGGAGTGGGATGATACATAAAGATCATTATTAAAGAATTCAAATAGCCAGTTGCCATTTGGTACCGTGCTCTCTAATCCTTAACTGTTATTAATTGTTGCCTAATCCAATGCTGTTTTATCCACAGCCTCAAATAAAATACGCCTGGAATCTTTAGCTGAAACTCAGTGACTCATCTCTGCCCACAACTGTTCTGGGACTTAAACATTATTAGTTTATCCTTATTCTGGCATCTTTTCTCCACCTCAACCAATGGCAGGATATTTTTTCAGCTTGAATTGTTGAAATTAATTAAAGCATGATCTTTGTCATTCCCTCAGAACTTTCTTTTCTTTTGTTTTCTTTTCAATATAGAGTAGAAGTTGAGAGGGAGAGGAAAAGAAAGAGACAAGGTGAAAGAGAGAGAATGAGAGAGAAGGGAAGGAAAAAGGGAAGGAGAGGGAGAAGAGAGAGAGAGAGAAAGATGGAGGGAGAGAAAGAGGGAAAAAGAAAGGAGGGAGAAAGAAGTGAGGAGCAAGAAAGAAGAGAGAGAGAGGGAGGGATATATACCTATATATATATTTATCTATATCTTATCTCTATGTGTATATGTGGGGGCAGCTAGGTGGCACAATTGGATAGAGCACTGGAGCTAGAGTCAAGAAGAGTCATCTTGAGTTCCAATGTGACATTAAATACTTAATAAATATGTGACTCTGGGCAAGTCACTTAACCCTGTTTGCCTCAGTTTTCTCATCTGTCAAATGAGCTAGAGAAGGAAATGACAAACCACTTTGATATCTCTGCTAAGAAAACCCCAAAGGGATCATGAAGAGTCAAACACAACTGGAATAGTAATAGATATGAAGATAAGATTTTAAAAATTTCATTGGATAATATTTGTCTTAATAGAGCATTCTTATCTGCTTGTTATTTTACACCCCATAAATAATTTTTTAAAATAAGGGAATGTCGAATTTCTTTTTAAGTTAGTAAGGGAAAAGCCCGAGATAGCATAGTATAGTAGAAAGAGCATTGGCTGTGGAACAGAGCATTCTGGGTTCAAATCATGCTTCTGATGCTTATTACGTTATGTTAGATGAGATTACTAATGAGGTGTCTTTGAACTCTGCCTATTACCTGTCATCCTTACTAAGACTATCTGCGTCTTTTGAATTGGGATCAAGTGGGTAAAGTAGAAGGGGGCCAACCTTCCACTCCAGATATGGTCATCCACTATCTGTTGCAAACTACCTGTTACAAGTCCCTTACATTCTGGCATGGCATAATAAGATATTTAGCTGAACCCTACCATAAAATGATATTGCTGGGAACAAGTATTTAAGAAGAACTAGAAATGCAGACTTTTGAGGAAAGGGAAGGATTTCTAGCTTAGTACAAGCATAAATTTTAGTAACATTTTTCATGTTTTATTTTGTTTTATTTATTTATTTTTTAAAAAAGACTTGGTTCTTCCAATCTCACTGATATTGGAAATAAAAAGGTTACTATGAACCCAGCCCCATACTTTAGCATAAGAGGGTTGACCTGCTACATTTCTAAACTGGAATCCATGCCTCTTTTATCACTCCTAAAAAAAATACTTCTAGGCTTTTATATCACCATCATTAGCCACTTTATCTTTCACAAGTTGTAGCCTTTTTGTGGTTCTAAGCTCGATTATTCTTTCTCCCAATGGAGCTGTCTTCTTGTTTATCTTGGTTACTGCTGTCTTTGTCTTTGTCAGTGTTTTTATGTTAGGAGGTAACCTGAGTTAACGAAAGTGTGACCCTACCCTGTCAGTTAGAGAAAACCCAACCTCTGCACAAAGACTTTGGTGCATTACAGAAAGCGTCATATAAAAGGCTCCTATCATCTCCTATCATATCCTGTCACCTCCTACTATCAGAAAAAGGTCAGAAGCCAAGAAACTTGTGCTGACTTTCAAAGGGAAGATGGACTTCTGGATCCATAATACAAGAGGTGTAAGTTCAGAAAAGCATCAGTATTGATTCATGTGCCTTGAGTAATACCAAAGCCCAGAAAGTCTTTTTTAAATGTAAATTCTCATGCCGCTCTTTGAGGATAGGAACTACAAGGACTATTTTTTTTATCCCCTATTCTTAGTAGAGTTCTTGGCACATAATAAGCGCTCAATAAATGATTGTTGATTGATTGCTTTTGCCTAAAGTAGAATACCAAAGCTATCTATGTGATTTGCCATGAGATGATCTGAGGACACCCTTATTTATTATCTCTGATATATTGTTCATTGGAAAGGCAAGTTAATTTTTTTTGTGAGCAAGCAAGGCTGTCTTTGACATTTCATGCTAAGCTATGACAAGAGAAAGCTTGACACACCTGGTAGAAAAAGACAATTCATGATACTTTGAAGAATTTTGTGTTATTTTTCAGGGAACTCGTTACTGATCACAGTGTATCCCCTGAATAGTTTTATAGTGTTATGAAATGACTCTCTTTTAATGATTTTGCTGGCTTTTTCCCTAGAAGATGTCATTTGAATATGTGATCCCTTTTTAAAAATAGATTAAAGGTAGGTTGATTGAAACCTTTTGGTGACTGTAAACTTGTTTTAGAGATTTGCAAACTGTCTACAACTAAATTTATCTTACAGGCCAGAATCCTGGGCTGACTCTAATGAAATGAAATTTAATAAGTTAAACATAAAGTTCTGAGCTTTGATTAAAAATGAAATCAAATGTATAAATATAGTTAGTCAACTAACATTATTAAGCACCTATTCTGTGCCAACCATTGTGCTAATAAGCACTGGAGATACAAAGACAAAAAGTAATTCCCATCCTCAAGGATGCTCAAGGAGCTTACAATCTAATGGGGGAGATAACATGCAAACTTTTGTGTACAAATCATGTATATAAAATATAAATTGGAAGTGGTCTCAGAGCGAAGGCAGAAAGATTGAGAACTGGGAAAGGTTTCTTGTAAAAGGTGAGTTTTTAGCTGAGACTTGAAGAAAGCTAGAAAGACTAGGAGGTAGAGATAAATAGGAAAAGCATTTTAACCATGGGAGACGGCCATGAATATGCTGTCAAAAGTCAGTTTGTCCTATGTAAAAATAGTAAGGGAGTCAATGTTACTGGATCTTCAATGAGGATCAAAGAGGAGAGTAATTTATTATTTATTATTTATTTAACATTTATTTATTATTTATTATGTTTATTTAGCACCTAATAAATATTTATTAAGCACCTAATATGTGTCAGGCATTGTGCTCAATTCTGGGTATACAAAAACAAAAGCCCCTAACTTCAAAAAGTTCATAATCTAATGGGAGAGATAATAAGCAAATAAATCGGCAAAATAAGATATATATTGGACAGTTAGGAAATAATTAACATAAGGAAGGTGCTGGAATTAAGAGGAGTTGAAGAAGGCTTCTTGTAGAAGGTAGGATTTTAGTTGGGACTTACAGGGAAACTAGGGAGGTCATTATTCAGAATAGAGGAGGGAAAAATTCTAGTCATGTGAGACAGCCAGAGAAAATGGCCAGAGCTTAAAGGTAGAGTGTTTTGTTCCTGGGACAGCCAGGAAGCTAGTATCATTGAATCAAAGAATATGTATGGGGAGTAATAGGTAAGAAGACTGTGAAAACAAAAAGGGATCAGATTTTAAAAGGACTTAAAAACCAAAAGGAAAATTTTATATTTGTTTCCAGAGGAAAGAGGGAACCACAGAAGTTTATTGAATAGAGTGATACTATAGTCAGATGTTATAGTCAGGATAGTTGAGAAGTATAAGAATGGGTGAATAGTTCTTTAATTATAGCTTTGGGTTGTGTTAATAAAATGTAGGATCCAGAAGATGACAGTCCTATGAAGTTCTTCCCTAATCATGCCATATATAGAATATATGGAATATTGTGTTTACTTTTATTTTCTACATTTTATTCCAAGGAATGGGCACATTTAAAGGAGGATAACAGGATGGAGAGGGACCAGGAAATCATGTTGAAGGAGGAATAATGAAGAAAACGGGGATGACTGGTCTAGACAATAAAAGGTTTGATGGGGTCCTGAAAGCATAATCAGCTATCTGAAAGGCTGTCATTTGCAAGAGTTTTTTGCTTGGATTTTAGAGGAAAGAATAAAAACCCAGTCATAAGTCATAAGAAGGCAGATTTTGACTTTAAAAAAAAAGAGAACTTTTCATTAGACCTTTCCAAAAATGGAATGACTGATTTCAGAAAGTAAGTGATTCTGTGAGGAGCTGAGAAGGGACACATTGTTGGCAACGAGGATGGCCAGGGCAAAAGCATGAACATGGGAGATGGCATGCCACATGTGAGAAGCAGAGAGACCAATGTGAATAGACTAGGGAATATGGGAAGCAGAGGAATTTATAATGAGACCCAAAAGATAGGTTAGGCCCAAGTTGTAAAGAGTTTTCATTTGGGGCTACTCATTTGATCCTAGAGGCAATGGGGAGCCACTGCAGTTTGAGTAAGAAGAATGACATGGTTAGATATGTGCTTAAAAAAAAATCACTACAGCAGCTTGAGAGAGATGGATGGAGAGGGGAGAGTCTTAAAACTAATTAGGAGCCATTTCAGCAGTCTAAGATATAAGTGATGAGGATTTGAACCAAAGTGATAGGTGTTATGACTAGAGAGAAGTAGATAAGATTCAAGAGATTTTATGGAGGTGGGAACAATAAGATTTGGTAGCCAATTTCATCTGCTGGATATAGAGTAAGGGATTAAGAATGATAGTCATATCACAAACCTGGGAAGAAAGAAAGTAGAATAGTACTTTATTAGATACAGGGGCATTTGGAAGAGAGATGAAGTTAGTGGGAAAGACAAAGAATTAAGTGTTGGACCTGTTGTGCTTGATGATCTTTGGGCCATCCTGTTTGAAATGTCCCACAGGCTTTTGGTGATGCAAAACCAAAACTTGGGGGAGGGTTTTCTTTGTATCCCTTTTTATTCATTGTGGTGCCTGGTGCAAGGTAACTATTTTATAAATACTTGTTGATTAGTTGATATCAGTTTTTGTGAGTCATCTGTAGAGAAGATAAGCCTGTGGAACCGATAGTCACAGAGTATTAGGTAACTGGAGTTTTACTTTATGTTCTCTTGGAATAAGAAAGACTCCGTGGTTTCTATGGGTATAGAGCACAGCCATTAGATAAGAACAAATACAAAAACTGCAGATCAGCAGCTCCACAATTTATAGTTTGGGAAAGTTGCCTGGACAAAGACATTAAGTGAATTATCTAGGGTTATACAGTCAGTGTATATTAAGAGGTGAGGCTTGAACTTGAGTCTCTTCCTTATTCTGATGCCAATTATCTATCTACTTTTCTATGCTGCCTATGTCCTGTTAAAAGTATAAAATGGTAAGGCTGTCATATTTCGGTTACATAATTAACACGATTGGTAAAAAATGATGAATGTCTTTAGCATTTCAAAATGTCTCTGATTTCATCAGCATGAGTACTCATCCTCAGATGTAACAACCCTTGCTGGTGAGTTGTCATGCCTAAAACAATTTGTTACTTGCTACCTAAATCCAATAGTGTTGGATCTCTCTAAATTTAGCAAGGCTAAGTCTTAGATGTCTAAGAGAAAGTTCAGAGCTTATTCTAGATATTTCCAGGTTGATTGAACCTGCTAAAGAGTAACCCTTTGTACCTCAAAATGAGCAACCTTCATGCTTCAATAAGGTATTGAATAGGAATGAGACTTAGACCAATCTTTCATTGCTTTGAATTTCACTAAGGAGGCTTTGTAGTGTTCCAGCTCTCTATGTATTACCACTTGCAAATATTGTTTATCCTTTGTTCTTGAAGAGGATTGATGAAATCTATAGGGTGATGTCTTGACTTGAACATGATTTGGATTTAAGTGAGGCAGAACTTAAAAAATTCATCTGTCTTATTCTGTCCTCCAGGGTCAAGGGCCATTCTGAGGACCTTGCATACATAATTGTGTGTTTGTGGGGGTGGAGGGTTAAGGAGGAAAGGAGAGAATGGTCCTTCTTTTGGTTTCTGTATAGGACACTATCCAGGATGCTATTGAACACCTTAGGTGTTCATATTTCATTCTTTTTCACTTAGTCACTACCTATTGAACAAAATCAAACCCACAAGCATTTTTATTATAGTATCTTGTGTTATGAAATGTATTATGTTTTTAACTTATGAAATAAAACAAGCATTTCCATTATATAATACAATAAAAAAGATAATTGCACATGAAAATGCAAATCTATTATGTGCAACTTGCTATTTCTTTTAAATATATATAATAAAGTTATCATGTAGATTTCTTTTTTTTCCTTTTTTTTTCTTCACTCTCCCCCACCATTCTTTTATTTATCAGTTCTTTCTCTGGATGCAGATAGCATCTATCTTCATAGTCCTTTATAATTAATTTGGGTATTTATAATAGTCAAAATAACTTATTTGCTCAAGGTATAATAACTTTGTATATGACAAGAGTAAATAAGAGTTTGTGATAATAATTCATTATCTGGTAAAAATTTTTGGAAAACTGGAAAGCAGTATGACAGAAACTGGATATAATGCCCTGTATAATTTTAGCATGTGCATGGGAAATACCTTGTTGGAGAAGAGACTTCAAGTATACATGATTTTCTCCCAAGTCAATTTTTTTTTTAAAAATATTAGTCATAGCAGGATTTAAAGTTCTCTAAAGTTTTCAATTAGTTGTATGATGGGCTACTGTAGAAAATGATCTTTCACCTGCTTGTTTTCCATGCATTTTTTCATTAAGAACATATTTGATGCTTGAATAGACTATTCTTATAAATTATATATAGAGATGAAAAAGCAGACACATGAATCAATAATTATAGGTGTCTTATTGATTGCTATTGATTGATTGTTGTTGTTTTTAAGAGCACCTTTCATCATCTTTTATATACTTTGCAGGCTTCTTCTCTTTGAAATACTTGGAAAATAAAATTGAACACCTTTTAAAAAGTATATTACCTGTGACACATTTTCCTCAGATCTCTGCAATTTCATGCAAGACAATGAAGGGAGAAACAATTAAATCAGGAAGACCTGAGTTCAAATCCATCCTCCGATACTTGACACTTACTAATTGTATAATGATGAGCAAGTTACTTGATTCCAATTGCTTTGTCCTCCTAAAAAAGACACTGAGGGGCAGCTAGTTGGTGTAGTGGGTAGAGCATCAGCCCTGAGGTCAAGACACTTAACACTTCCTGGCTATGTGACTCTGAGCAAGTCACTTAACCCCAATTGCCTCAGCCAAAAAAAGTAAAAGACACTGAAGAATAATAGAAAGAACATTTGATTTGGAGTTATAGGCAGAGGGCAGTGCCAAGATTGCAGATTAAAGGCAGGGACTCACTTGAGCTTCCCCCCCCAAAAAAAAAAAACTTCTCTAAATACCTTTAAATAATGATTCTAAACAAATTTTAGTGTTAGAAGCTACAAAAAGATGAAATGAAACAGTGTTCTAGCTCAAGACAACTTGGAAGATTACACCAGGGTAAGAGTGGAGCACTGTCCAATGCAGGTCATGTCAGCATAACCTGCGCCTCAGCCAACTAGAAACAGGTTTTAGGGCAACTGAATCAGTGGTTTCAGTGGTGTTTTCCAGAACTCTCAGCCTACAGATATCAAAGACAGTTTAGAAGGTCAGCAGGAAAGGGTTGTCTCATCTGAGTGAGACTGGAGCACAGTCCAGCATAGGCTGTACCAGCTTAGCCTCAACCTAGCTTCAGCCCAACTCCAGCCCCAGTAAACCAGGATCAGTTATTGGGAACTACTGAACCAGCAATAGCAGCAGTGACAGTGGCACCTTCGAGAGCCCACTCAAAGTAAGGGGATCAAACAACTTGTCAGAAGGAGATTACAGGGATCTTTTTGTCAGTACTGAGGCAGCATTCTGTTGCTTTACCCAGACTCCAGTCTGGGTCAAGTCCTGGGTGGCGTCCCAGAGTGAGAAGAAGCACTAGCACACCAAAGCTTTCAGACTCTTCTCATAGTTCCATAACAGAAAAGAGTACTTGTGGTACTCTTTTAGTAAAAACACAGTGTTCTCTCCTTAGATCTTACCACCTTGGAAGAACTAAAAACTTATAGGTCTCTAGAATTAGCTCTGAAAACAGCGGCACAAAAGTCTGAAGTTTGGCGCAGTGTACCCTCAACCCTGGAAGCAGAGTTTACTTTACCTAGTTTAAAAAAGAGGAGTCAAGGCCTAGGCTGGGAAAATGAGCAAACAACAAAAAAAGATTCTGACCATAGAAAGTTATTATGGTGAAAAGGAAGATCAAAAAACAAACTCAGAAGAAGATAACAAAGTCAAAGCTCCGACATTCAAAGCCTCCAAGAAAAATAGGAATTGGTCCCAGGAAGTGGAAAAGCTTAAAAAGGATTTTGAAAATCAAGTAAGAGAGATAGAAGAAAAATTGGGAAAAGAAATGAGAATGATGAAAGAAAATCATAAAAAATAAGTTAACAGCTTTGTAGTAGAGACATAAAAAATACTAAAGAAAATAATACCTTAAAAAGCAGACTAGACCAAAAAGTAAAGGAAGTACAAAGAATCAATGAAGAGAAGAATGCCTTAAAAAGATTTGGAGTTAGAGGACTCTACTATTTTTTATGTCTCCAACGCTGAACAAGTCACTTAACCATTCTAGGCTTCTTTTATTTCATGTATAAAATGAGGGAACTGCTCTAGAGGATCTTTAAATCATAAGATTATAAATTTAGAGCTGGAAGCAACGTTGGACAGCACCTGGGTCAATGCCCTCATTTTACTGACATTATGATCTCACAAGTATTAAGGGGGCCTGCATTTGAACCTGGTCCTCTTGTTTGAATGCAATATTCTTTCCATTATCTCACCTTGTCTTTCTTTTCTTATTATGTCAAGTGCTTATGTGCTAAAAGTCCAAATGTGCTGTGTTTCCTCTTATCCCAACAGAAAATATATCACTATGAAAATGATAGCATATTTAAATGCTTTTGATTTGTTTATATCTGAGATAGTTTCTTGGGTCTTTTAGCAAACTCTTGGTAACTTTTGCATCTATTTGAAAATTGCCATTTGGGGGCAGGAAGGGAGAAGTTAGTGTCTAAGTTTTTTCATTTTCCATTTTTCAGAGCACAGATTATTTAAATTATGATCCTAAGACTCAGCATAGGTCTAATTGCTTACACTTTTAATGAATACTGCAAGGTCAGATGACGTGTCCATGAAATACTATTTCTTGTTGGTGTTTAGATGCTTCCATAGACTATTTCTACCAAACCCTTTATTTGCTTCTCTCAGGAGAGTATGTTAAAATCTTTTTATTTATTTAGCTACAACATTTTTATGGCTTCTAGTTTCATTTACATAGAGATGTTAATTTTAATGTGGCTTTATTCTTAGATTTGTGGTAGGCCAGGTATTCCATTACCTTCATATATTGTAGCTTATTCAGCCATTCCCCAACTGATGGGCAACCACTCAATTTTCAGTTCCTTGCCACTATAAAAAAGAGCTGCTACAAATATGCATACATGGTCCTTTTCTCTTTTTAATTATCTCTTTGGTATACAGAACCAGTAGTGAGACTGCCCGATTAAAGAAAATGTACAGCTTGATAGCCCTTTGGGCATAGTTGTAAATTCTTGGTTGGATCTGTTCACAACTCCACCAACAATGTGTTAGTATTCCAAGCACTATTTTATTCTTAATGTTCTCTACCTGATTTGTTACCATGATTCCATAGTCACCGTGAAGGAGAAGGGAGGATAACTGCATAGAACTGAAAATCAACTATATTTTTATTTGCTTCAGTGATCCCTCTAATCTAAAAAAAATTACTATTTGATAATGAGTAATGATTTTCTGTATAATTAGGTAGGCTAATTGTTAGGTAGGTGCTTTGTCTGAACATTGAAGACTTTTTGGCTTAGTTGAGCTTGTCAGTTTGTGGACTGGGATAAACTTTGAGGGATCTGTCATGAAAGTCTCCCACACACCAGAGAGTGTCATTGGCATAAAAACTGTTGTGAACTCTAGATCTAGTCTTCTCAGTAAATTTATTTGTTCAGCTGATTAGTAACTATATATCCTTATTGGCCAACAAGTGCAAAAAATAAAAATGTATTTGGAAAATAAAAATGGCTACATTGGTGCCAACAGACTTAATCTATTTCTTGGCCAGACTACCTCTAGAGTATCGTGTTTGGTTCCATGCATACCACATTTTAGGAAGGACATTGGTACACTGGAGAATACTCAGAGAAGAACAACTGGAGTGGTGAAGGCTTTGTATCATCATACCTTATAAAGCTTATTTGAATGAACTGGAGTTGATTAGCCCAGACAAAAGAAGGTTCATGATAGCTGTTTTCAAGGTGTTGAAAGACTGTCATATGGAAGAAGATTATATTTGTTCTGTTATAATTCAGAGCAGAGCTAGGAAAAATGAATGGGTGGAGGTGGCAAAGAGGCAAGTGTAGGCTCGATGTTAGGAAACTAACACGAATTGGAATGGGCTGCTTGGGGAAGGAGTAGGTTCTTTCTCATTGGAACTCTTGAAGGTATGTTATAGTGGGGAATTATTTCTCATGAATGGGATTGGGTTGGATCATAATCAAGAGTTCTTAACCTGGTTTCTGTGAACTTTAAAACTTTTTTTTAGTGATTATATTTCCATATAGTTTGTTTCTCTAGTAATCCCATGTCTATTTACGCATTTAAAAACATGATTCTGAGCAGGGGTTAAATATGCTTCACCAGACGGGCAAGGAGGTGGGGGGAGTGTAGCACAAAGATTAAGAACCCTTCAACTGGATGGCTGCTATTTCCCTTCCAACTCTGAAATTACTTGATTAGAGGTTTCCTTCTTACACACTTTTTCCTCCTATGGTCTGTAATTCTTGGCCAGAAAGACTTTATTTTTCTCTAACTTGACATCTTTTATTGCTCTGTGTTAATTTTCTGCTTATGGTGGCAGAAATTATCTACAGACTGAGTTGACTAAGGGGAGGCATGAAATTAGGGTCAATGTGAATTTGGAAGATTTTGGATTTTGCCTGGTTTGCTAGATCTCTGCTTAGGTGGTCAACAAATCTGTTCATTAAGCTGAGACTGCTCTTTTCGGATTTCAGTTGCTTCTTTCTTTAATTGCCAATTGATTTATAAGCCAGGAAAGATGTAATTCTTCCACTTTTTTTTTTTTTTTGCTTTGTTTTGTATGGTAATGTCCCATTTAACCACATTGCTAAGTAAAATAGATATGCTTAAATAAATTTTGGGGTATAACTGAAGCTCATTTACCAAAGCACTAAAACACTACAAAAATTTAACCATTTTAGGTGAAACTGTTTTAAAAATGCATTACATACTTTTCTGCCTTTTAAAAACATAGTATGCATGAGTTGTACTAGGGTATGATTACATAGGATTACTAAGGAAACTAAGTATGTGGAAATAGCCATTTTTTTTAAGCTTATAGAACACAGGTTAAGATTACATTTATTTCACTAAATATTATTATTTAAATTATTACTTATCTAAATATTATTTTTAAAAGCTACCTTTGATTCTGGTGCAATCTGTATTTTGGACACATTGAATTTGAGAAGTCTGTGGTAATTCATTTGTAAATAACCTATAGTAATTGGTGACATGGCTAGAACTCATGGGATAATCTAGGATTACATATACATTTCTGAAGGTTATCTCAGTTTATTGAATCCTTAGAAATGGATGAGAGCACCAACACAAGGAAAAGAAGAGAGAGAATAGAATAGAGCCTTGGGATGTAGCTATAGTTTTGATCTGGAATACAGATGATGATTCTTCAAGAAAGACCTTTAAGAAGTGGCTGGATAGGTAAGAGAACTGAGAATAATGTCACAAAAAATGAGGAAAAAAAGAATATCCAGGAAAAGAAAGTAATCAACAATGTCAAAAGCAGCAGAAATACCAAGAAGGAAGAAAACTGAAAAAGATCACTGGTTCTAGCCACTGAGATCATTAGTAATCTTGGAGAGAGTAAATAAGAGTTTAATGAGGTCAGAAACCAGACTAAGGAAGGAGAAGTGGGGATAAGGAAGATAGGCAGCTTTTTTCAGTAGTATCATTGAAAGGGAAGAAAGAAAGAACACAGGAAAGGAAAGTAATATCAAATGAAAACTTTTCAAAAACTTGGATCCATTTGTAGGTAATTTGATACTTTTTGTTTAGCCTTGGTAGAAACTTATTTGCAAACACCCAAATCCAGTAATTTTCCTCAAGCAAAATAACTGTTCAGCAAAACAATCTAATAGAGTGCTGTTGATTGCTGGTATGTTATTTTAGAGTTTACTTTTTGGAAGCAGAAAGGAAGACTGTGTGCTTTGACTTTCATATTTGGTGTTGTCCTTACCCATTATACCTGACCTTATTTTTATTGCCATTGAGAACTGTTTTCATTTATGTTGTTATAGTCTCTGGCCTTTGTATGGTTTTTGATGAACCTATTTTCTTTCTTCTACATCTGTTCCAACAAGTCTTCCACCATTTCTCTAAATTCTTATTGCACAATAACATTTCATTATTTACATGTGTCACAATTTGTCTGGTCTACTGGTCAGAATTTAAGATCATTGTTATGATAGCCTTCAGTTATTATGCTGTGTTGATTGTAATGTGCTGATGAGGGTCCATCTCCATACTGTGGCTACTTGTTCTTAGATTGAATGGCCCAAATGTGTTGGTTTTATTGAATCTTTGGATCTGCTTTTTAGGTTCTTTTTTGTATCTATTCTCTTGAAGACTTTTAGAGGTCGTTTTGTACTTCTTCCCACCCCTTATTAGTTATCGTTTCTACTCAGATATCAGACAACCAAATTTGTTAGAATTGCATCCAATATAAAAAGAATTAAAATTTCTTGGGCCCATTATGACTTCAAAGCCTTTTTTGCACACATCTCCAGTTCATTCTTACAACAACCTTGGGAAGAAGGTAATGTAAGAATTAGCATCCTAATCTTGGAGATAAGGAAACTAAGTTCTAGAGATGTGCTTGCAGAACTAGAGAGCACCAGCATTGAACTTGGAACCCAGACTTTCCATCTTCAAATTCAGAAGGGGAGAAGAGGAGAGGGGGAGAAAAAGTGAAGAGAAAAGAAGACAACAGCAAGAGATAAAGTCATTTAAATGTAGGATTGGAAGGAATCTCAGAAGTAACCTAGTCTCCAACCCTTCCCTTAGTTATAGTTTCCCCAGGGGTATAGCACCAGGTATAGCTGCTGCCAGAAAAATAGCTACGGGTGAAAATACATTATATCCCACTCCCTCCACCAAATGGCTATTCATTAAATTGGTCACTATAAGGTGAGAGCACCTTAAAAACTGAATGAAGCCTAGCTAATTAGAATCCCAGTGGAATGAGGAAATAAACTGTTCTGATTTATTCCTTTTAGAACAGACAGCAGCAACAACAAAAACAGCATTTATTTAGCACTTTTAGGTTTTCAAAGTACTTTACATGTTTTATTTTATTTGACTCTGACAACAAACTCTATGAGGTAGATATCTTTGGTAGACAGAAGCTAACAGACTTTCCTCAGGTTGCATAGCTAGTAAGTCTCTGAGGAAGGCTTTGAGCTTGTTTCCCTGATTCCAAATTTGTCTACTAACCCTTGTGGTAGACACAGAGAAGAATCAGGTAACACCAGAGACTGGATGGGGAAATCAACCTTTGTATTTGGGTTTTATACATTAAAAAGAGAGCTAGTTAGCTTGACAAAGCAGCACCCTCCAACAGTTTAATTAGACAATTTGGAAATTCAGTTCTGTGAATCTCAATGAAAGTTTATCTAGTAATAATATTTAATAAATTCCTTCTTGGGAACTTTTTCCCTCCTTGGCCAGCATTTTGGACCCTACAAATGAAGATACTATATTATAAAAAAATTATTATTTTAGTATTAAAATAATCTTGTGCACAAGTGTATTCCCCTTTAGTTAAAACAGATTTTGTTTAGAGTGCTATTCTTTGTTTTACAAAGGGATTCTTTGTAGAATTCTTTCAAATAGCAAATTTGTCTGCCATATTTTAAAAAATACAATCTATTTTCTGAATATGCAGTTTGCAGTTAGAATTTTATGAATATATCTACTACATAAAATAGGCAATACATGTAAATGGACTTCCATATAATTTTTCATGTTGTATCAAGTTACATATTGCTGTTAGAGATGTGTTTGACTCATCACAAGATGCTTTGATGCAAAGTCATTCGTGATTCATTTTTCCTCATTATTGTTATAATTTCTGCTGTTTGCATTGATGTTACAAATGTTGCAATTGCTAAATGGAGCAGTTTGTGCATGTGTATGTATGTCTGTATGTGTATGATATACATTTATACACACATACAGACATACATACGTTTATATGGGGAGAGACAGACACGAAAGGGGAGAGAAAGGGAGGGAGGAAGGGAGAGAAAGAAACTGTTACTACTATATCAAGCTACAAAGGGTCCTATAGCAACTGAAGAACAAAATTAGCCCCTAATCTGTACGCTAACAATGAATGTGTTTAAGATTAAAATCTACCATCTGCTTGTGCATGTGCATGCTTAATGCTAAATGTAAATGATTCCCCCTTTACAGTTCTTATTACTGAAATAATAATACTGAAAGTATTAAAGTGAAATAGATAATTAAAAATTTTTATTTTGTAGGGGAACGAGAGAAACTATTCACAAAGCTGCTGTGTGTGACATTCTTTGTTGTCAAGTCTCCAAAGGGCATTTGGTGCAAAAACACAGTTTTTATGCAAATAAATAAAATCCTCTGAACTGAATAATAAAGTATTTTTAGATAAGGCAAAAAAAATGCTCTTTAACTTTTAAGCATTTGAAGGAGAATATATTTAAAAGAAGTTATCTAATCTTTATTAAAACACATTTTGAAAGAAAGAAAACCTATCCAGTATTTCCAGTTTGAAATTAAAGTGAGAGGATTTATTTTGGGCCTTTTGCATGAATGGATAAGAAGAATTACTTGGCTTAAAAATATTATGTTGATGAAATCTTCACTTGAAGCTTTTGATGGCTTGTCAGCATTAGTTTTGTTCTTGATACACTAATGTACAATTTGTCCCAAAAGTCATAGTGAAGTTTTAATCTCTAGCAGTTTGAGAATAGCCATTATTTTCCAGAAACTGAATTGCCTATCTCCACAATCTAAATGCCAATTTATGCTACTAAAAGTCATCCAGCCAGCCAGGTACTAATGTTTTTAGCAGCTAAGAAATAGTACTGAGACTTTTGGGACACTGTGCAGTGTCAAGCTAAATAATTTTTTAGACGCATAATAGCATTTAGATGGTGAGCATGTGCAATTCAGTTTCTGGAAATTAGTGTCTAATCTTGAAAATAGTTAATGAAAAGTTAAAAAAAAAGGGGGGGGAAGTTATGGAAAGTTAAAGCTGTGACTCTCTCCTAGCCAAGTCTTACTCAGGATGAAATCAAGGAGGTTATTATAATCACTTAACAGCTGCCATTTGTTGTGATTTTGCTGTACCTGGTTTCTTCTGAGTTCTCCTTGCTGGTTTCCAGGAATTCAGGAACTAAGAACTGTTCTACTTAGAATTGGAAAACCAAGGGCATTTAATTCTGTGGGTGTGGGCGATGTTTTTTAAGGTTGGAAGACCAATGACATAGAGAGCTGTATTGTGTTACACAACACGCCGGCTTCTAAACATGTCTAATTACACATTATATAATCTGAATAAGGAGGGGGAAAAAAAAACCAAAACCACACATAGAAATAACAATTGTTGATATAACCTTGCCCCTAGGAGGTGAAGTGGGGAGGTCTCATCCATAAAAGGGGGGAAAATCTTTTACTAATTATAGGTTTGAGAAGTAGAGTAAGTGAATAAATAAAAATAATAACCTTTTCTAGTTTATTTGCCGCCATTTTGGAATTTTTTTTTTTAATTCCTTCCATATTCTGAGGAAGAGAAAGTAATTCCTTAAAGGTCATTCCCACCCTCTCAGATATGTTTTAGTCCTCAGAGAATTCTGTTTGGTTGTTTCAAATCAGTTTTTGCCTTTCCCTTTTTATTTCAGTATGTTCCAAACAAGTTTTTTTCCTTCTATCTTTTCTCATCCTTCTATCCTTTGCCATCCTCCATTTCCAAAGCCGTGAAGGACCCTGTGTCCTGTTCTTTTATGAAATGCTTCAAAAGCCCCTATTGTCCAGATGGTTTCCCAGATGCCTTACCTCTGTCTAATTACAGAAAAACAAGCAACAGGAAACACATCCATGGTTGAATTCTACACAGATGGAAAGGGGTTGCCAAAGAGAAATAGGAGAATAACAAAGACACTTCCCATGGTTTCCAGGAATGAAAAGTATTGGTTTTCTGTCTTTTTAAAATCAACTTTGACTTGGATCAGATTTTCTGGTTGCCTCTCTTCTGATGTCTGCAACTATCCTTATTTTATCCTCCCAGGCCATTTAAGAGTGCTGGTCATTCTTGTTACATGGAGCACTGGGGAAAGGTTGATGATGCTTTGAAGGACCTAAAAGGTGCAGTGGATAGAATACTGGGTTTGGAGTCAGGAAGGGGAAGAGAATATGCATTCATTAAGTGCCTATTGTGTGTCAGACATTGTGATAAGCACTTTGCAAATATCTCTTTTGATCCTCAGGATAAGATATTGTTATGATTTCTAATTTAGAGTTGAGAAAAATGAGGCAGTCAAATATTAAGTGACTTGCCCAGGGTCACACACATCTACTAAATTTTAACATATGCAAGTACTATAATAATAGCAAGATTGTGGGATAATCAACTATGATAGACTTATTTCTTCTCAACAATACAGTGATCCAAGATAGTCCAATTGACTTGGAATGGAAAGTGCTATTCTCATCCAGAGAAAGAATTGTGGTATTTTCACCTTTTGGTTTTTTGTTTTGTTGTGTTGTGTTGTGTTGTGTTTTCTTTCTTGTGGTTTTTCCCTTTTGTTCTGATTTTTCATTCCCAAATTGACTAACTTGGAAATATGTTAAAAAAAAAAAAGAGAGAGAGAGAGAGATTGTACATATAAGGGAGAATAGGAAAAAAATTTGGAACTCAAAATCTTACAAAAATAAATGTTGAAAACAATCTTTGCATGTAATTGGAAAAATAAAATACTATTAAAATTAAAAAAAATCAAAAATCAAAAAATATATGTAAGAATTTAGTGCAGAAGCTGGGATATAGTAAGCATTTAATGCATCTTTTCTTCTTTCCTTCCTCCCTTTTTTCCTTCCTTCTTCGCTTTCATCCTTCCTTTATCCCTTTCTCCTGAGAGCAAGGAACAAAGTTCCCCTGGTTACCTATATAGATGTTGAACTGATACTGAGAAAGAGAGTGAAAAGAAGAAAGGAAAGAACGATGTTCTAGGAGGAAGAAGCAAGTTTTTCCCCATTCTACAGTAGGATTACTTAGAATCCCCTAGTAAGTGTTTTTATGGAAGCTTTCACTCACTTTCTAGCGGTTATTTGTTGATGTTTTTTAGTCCTATTTAAATTACATCTGGGTTTTGATGCCTTGGTGTGGAAAACTTCAGTGATACAGATGTGTGATTCCTATATAATTAGCAGTAATAGAAAGTTTATAAGTCAGTATGAGGTTAAATCACTTAATCATGAACTCACATAAGGCATGTGTCAAAAGAGCAATGACCAGAAGTCCTGCCTCATTCAGAAAAAGCAGTATGTTTGGTATTTAATTCTCGAAAAGATGAACTTTAAGATACAGATTCAAGAGCAAAATCAAACTATCTACAATTTATGTATTTTAATGCAAAAGTTGAGGCATGTTGGTAGCTTTTGGTGTCATTAGTAAGACTAACCAAGGTTCCATAGCTGGTCTATGACATGGGCTAGAGGAAAAGGGGAAACAAAATAAAAAATAATTGCCAAAGTGCATGAGGAGTAGCCTACCTTTGCCAATTATCTTCAGTGCTATCATCAATGCCCACTGGCGGCCTATCCCTGATCCTGCAGATAGATTTAGAATGAGGAAGCCAATATTCTCCAATTCTTTTCTTCTTTTTAAAATAACAGTTAACCTTTCTCTCACCTCAGTTTCCTGCTTTGTTTAACAGGAGCAATTATAGTGATATTCAAAGAGAAACTTGAAAGACAGAATATTATTCATGGTCAGTATTTTGCACTCAGGCTTGTGACTTTTAAAAATAACATATTCAAAGACACAGGTTCTTCAATAGGCAAGATGCCCTCAAAATATTTGGGAAATTAAAATATATTAAGATTGGGTTCAGAAAACTTTTGTCATTGACTATACTATTAAATCTCTGTAAACAGAAATGTCATATGGAGCAGCCTAATGAGTATCAGATGAAATGGGATCAGAGATGGAATTTAGAGGTGGGATTCAAACTCAGTCTTGTCTTAATCCAGGATCTCTTATTACATTTCTGAGAAGTGAGAAGTGAAATTCACTTAACTAACCATTAGTGTATTAGGCAAAGCTGAAGGGTGAGAAGATGGAAATTTCTGTGTACAATGTATACAATTATTGTATACAACGAGGATTTTTGTGCATTAGGGTTTCTTATAAGTAGAGCACATGTACCTAAATTGCTTGCTAGGAGGTTTAAATGTTTCATTTCCAAATACTATTCTTCAAGCTTTGTACCAGGACTTGTATCTGTCCTGAAGCACTGATTAATATTGTAACTGGACGCCTAGAACATCTTTGATCAACTTTCAGAGAAAATCAGCAAGGATGACTATTTGTGAATGTCAAGTAGAAAGGAATGAATCCTGCAGTTTCTCAAAATTAAAGTTATATTTAAGGGACAGGCAGTATGGTGCAATGGATCAAGAGCCAGTATAGATTTAGAGAGATTCATTTTAAGAACCTACTTCCTGAATTTTGTGCGACCACCTTGCAGCACCCTAGGCAGCTCTTTAAGATTGTAAGTTATCAAATAGTCACTGATCTGTATTGATTGAAGGAATTTCCATAGTGGAAGTTTCCTACCCGAATGAAATCATGTCTGGACCTAACCCGCCCCACCCCACCAAAAACTTAATGAAAAACTTAACTTTCCCTCCATATTCTCTCACTTCCTTATCTGTTCCCTTCAACATATAAAAATTTTAAAAACCCAAATTAAAAGCCAGAAAACAAAAACTTAGAAAAAAAATGAAGCTTTTAAATTCAGCAGTTGAACATTTCTCCCTATCCTTCTGTTTTTCTTTTAAAAAATATATCTATATATGTGTATATATATGTATACATATGTAAATATGTATACATATATATATATCTGTACACACATATACATACATATATGTGTATATACAATCACCCAGAGACATGCCAGTCCTAATTTGAAAGAATTACATTAATGATGTCTTGTTATTAGTAAGACTTCATTCTCCATTATATTGTTCGGTTCCTTTCCCCAGGAGACAAACAGAGGGATGGCCATGGAAGCATTTATGGGCAACAGAAATAAAGGTCATCCTGGAAAATATTGCTATAGTGTTATACATTATGTTCTTCGATGAGACTGAAAAGGATTCTTCATATTGAAAAGCATAATTATATTTAATCCTTAAATATTAATTGTGAAAATGAGATTACTGATGGGTGTAATGCTTTGCTTACATTTTTTCTAATTTGAGCACAAAAAACTTTGTGATATGTTACAAATATTATCTTTATTTTATAGATGGGACAACTGAAGTAGTGGTTAAGTGATATACACATAGTCACAGAATTAGTAAACAAGGTAGCATTTGAATCCTGCTCTTTCCTGACTGAGGATCTAACAGGTTTCCTATAAGATGAGGCTATTTTAATACTTGTAAGAACGCTGCAATTAAGGTGATAACAAAAGGAGGAGAAAAGAGCACAGAAGAAACAGGAACGATAAACAAAGGCACAATCCAATTACAGTCTGCAAGCATGGCTTTGTAAAAGGTTAGGCAGTATAATAGAGTGCCAGTCAAGAAGACTTGAATTTTAATCCTACCTCAGACACTTAAAAGCTATGTGAACCTCTGCCTATCTCAGTCTGCTTTTCTCTAAAATGGGGTTAATAACAATGACTAGCTCACAGGGCAGTAGGCATCAAATAAAATTACATATGTTAAATGCTTTATAAGCCTTAAAGGGCTATACAGATGCTAGTAATTTATTACTATTATTATTTTCATTATTGTTGTTATACAATATGGTTTTCTGAGTTCTTCCAACATACTTGGCAGCCAGAAAGAATAAGGAAAGTGGATGATGAAGATGACTCAGTGTTGTGGATATGCAGATGAATGATGGGGGAAGGGCAAGGAATTGGAAGATAGAAAACAGTGCCTTTTTTAATGGTTGGCTTATGGGAACAAGACTTTGAAGCAAAAGTTCTTAATCTTTTTTTGTGTTCTAGATCTCTTTGGCAATCAGTCTGGTAAACACCTATGGCTCTTTTCTCAGAATTATGTTTTAAATGGTAGGATTACCAAAGAAGATAGGGAAGGTAGGTGGCACAATGGAGAGAGCACCAGGCTTGAGGTTGGGAAAACCTGAATTCAAATACAGCCTCATACATGTATAGGATGTATGACTGGATAAATCACTTGACCCTGTTTGCCTCAGTTTTCTGATTCTTAAGGAGCTGGAGAAGGAAATGACAAACCATTCCAATCTTTTTGCCAAGAAAACCCAAATGGAGTCACAGAGAGTTAGACACAACTGATTGACAACTAAATAGCATCAAAGGAAGCTAATTACATTGAATTGTAATTGTCAAAATTTTAAAAACAAAAAACAATTTAACAAACTTCAAGTTAGGAACCCCTTGTTGTTAGGCAAGAAAAATGAATTCAGAACAGGACTGAGAGAGTAGGAAAAGAGGGTAAGACTGAATTATACCCAGGAAATGATTAGGGATTCAGGCAAGGAAAACAGTGACTTGGAGAAGTTGCTAAACTCTGGGGTCAAGATTATAAAGAGAAGAAGGTAAGTCAGGTTAGGAAGGATATTCTCTGAGTACAGGGAAGATGATTAATTGGTCGGAGGTTGGAAGAGTCATTAGCAAAAACATCAAAATCACTGAGGGTGGTGGAAGGATTTGGAATGGAGAGGGAAATCCAGCTGTTGACTGAAGGTAGTGGCAAAGTTGAGAATGTGTTCTGAAATGAAATAGATAATAGTGATAAGGGTCAAGAGAGGATTATGGCATCAGATAGTGTGAATTTCAGTAAAGAAGTGAATTTTGAATACTGGCAGCAGCACAAGGTTGTGGGTTATATAAGAAAGTTTGGTTTTATAGGAATATGCCTACTCTTCTTTTTGGCGTGGAGTCAGAGGGCATTATTGAAACAGAATTTACCACTGAAGAGTGTGATGGAGATGTGTCTTTTGGAAAAAGCCAGGTTTCAGAAGACAGACTGAGTTTGGTAACAGTAGAATGAGGGCACCAGACAGCATACTGGAAGGGACAGGCATAGGATGAGAGGGACTAGAAAGAGGTAGAGCTTAGGTGGGGCAGGATGGGATAAGGAGAAAGTGGGTTTTGCCCAGGCAGGCTATTCTTCTGAATGACAAGGATTAGGGAAAACAGAGGGTTAGCATTTATCAGCCAAGTTGGCAGAACCTCAGAGAAGATCAGAATAGATGAATCCAAAGGTTGTGAACAGAATGTTGTTGTGATGGAGTTTGCAAGTAGATCCTGTCTCCCAGGTTATTTTGTAATGGGCTGAGGCTTGAGTTGATGCACTGAGGTCCCAAGCACATGAGGCTAAATAATAATTGGACCATACTCTATTAATATATAAGCTTGGAGAAAGAATGGTCCCTGCCCACTCTTTGTGCAAGTCCTGATGTGTTAATTGACGTTTTTGGTGGGTGGAGGCAGGAGGACGGAAAGGGAAATGGAAAGAGAGACTGCTGGCTGGCGTCTTGTCACAGCTGCTCGCATTGCCATTGCGACGGCCCTTCATCTCCAATCCCCCTCTGCTAGCTGGCTTCCTGTTGCAGCTACCCATAATGCTATGGCAATCCTTCTTACCCATATTGCTATTGCAATCCTTTTTCACCTCTTCACTTCAATAAAGATTGAAGATTTTCCCCTTAACCTGAATTCCTGACTCCCGCTGATTTTAAATACGCGATCATCACATTATTTCTTGGGCTTAGTCAATCAGAGTGATTCAGGACCAAATGGAAGGGTGGTATCCTGGGGTTTTAGCACCAGTATTACTACCATATTGGTATTTTTTAGCACCAGTATTATTACCATGTTGTTATTTTTAGGTTAGCTACATTGTGAATAAAATGGGCTTTTGTGAGCTAACCTAGAAATCTAATCATTATTTATAACATTATTTTTATGGGGAAATGTGTTCGTAATTCTAATACGTGCCTTATAAATGAACTTTTGGTATATAATAAGTTTGTAATTGGTAACTGGATTCTGTTTTCATTAAAATAACAATTTATTGCAATTTGTTCCAGACTGATGATAATAATACCTGTAATACTGTTTGTGGTATATAACACTATTTAACATATGTTATATCTATTTTGATTTCACAACAAATTCCTAGGCAGAGTTGTCATATTGATTCTTTTTTTTTTTTAACAAATGATTTATCCAATATTAGACAACTAATAAATAGCAAGAATTGTAACTCAACTTTTCTGACTCTTACTCTGCTTCCTTATTACAGAACACCCTTGTAGCCAGATTAATTTTTATTCCATTTGTTTGATGGAAGAAGGAAAAAAAAATACATTAGAGGAAATCCTGAAAAAGCTCAGTTGTTAAGTTTTTTGAGGATAGGGATATGTCTTAGATACCCTTAGGTTATTTAGCACCTAGGACAGCACATTAAACTATTCTATTGTAACATCTCCTTTTTGGAACTATCTGCTTTTTACTCTGGGTTTTTGGACTCTGGGAAGTGAGTTTTCACTTTATCTTACCCAAAATCAAACCTCCATTTCATTTCTCAGCTTTTTCCAGACCATACTATACTCACTTTATCCTACTTTCTATCTCCCCTTTGTGTATTGCCTTCTTTCATCATCAGGTAAGCTCCTTGAGGGTAAACACTATATTGCTTGTTTTATATCTTTAGCACTTAATATGGTGCCTGGCATATAGTAAGAGCTTAATTAATGCTTTAGTTTCAGTTAATAAATATTTAATAAATTCCTCCTGTGTGCCAGGCACTATGCTAAGCACGTGGAATACAAAAAAGAAGCAAAAAGACCACAAGGAGTTTATAATCTAGAGGGAAAGACAACATGCAAACAAATATATTACAAAGCAAGCTATATGACAGATAAGTGGAAGATAATTACCAGAGGGAGAACACTAGAACTAAGAGGGGCTGGGAAAGGCTTCCTGTAGGAGGTGGGATTTTAGTTGGTCCTTAAAGGAATCCAGGAAGCTTTTTAGTAAGAATGGAGGAGGGAGAGTATTCTAAGCATGGGGAATAGCCAAAGAAAATCTGGGAAGAGGGAAAATGAAGTCAAGATGGCAGAGTAAAGGCAGGGAACAGCTGAGCTCTCCCCCAAACTCCTCCAAAGACCTTTAAATAATTACTTTAAACAAATTTCAGAGTGGCAGAATCTGGAAAAAGACAAAGTGAAAGCGTTTTCTACTTGAAGATAACATAGAAGGTCTGATGCACGAGGGTGAGAGTGACTTGGTGTGGACTAAGCCTGTACAGATTGGGCCCCAGCAAACCAGCAACAGGTCTCAGGCCACTGAATTAGAGGCAGCATTGGCAGTTTTCAAACCTCTCAGTTCATGAATAACAGGGGATCAGAGAACAGGTCAGAAGGAGATTTACAGGGGGCCTTTTGCTGACACTAGGGACAGGACTTTATTGCATTGCATATACTTGTATCTGAGGTACAATCCTGGGTCTTAGTCCCAGTGTGAAGATTAACACTAGCACAGAAGAGCTTGCAGTCCCAATGGATTAGGGACTCCGGTCACAGTGTCAGGGTGAAAAAGAGTGTTTGTGATTACTTACAAGCCAGTGCATAGTATGGGTTAGATTATACCCATACTTGGGTTGAACCCAAAGAACCAAAGGGTTCTAAGTCCCCAGAATTATCTCTGAAAATAGCTGTACCAAAAAAAAGCACTAAAGCTTAGGACAGTGACTGACCCCTCTGCTTGGGAAGCAGAGCCCTACTTTCACATAGAGTTAAAAGTTATGAAATAAGTTATAAAATGAGCAAACAACAGAATGTTACAATGGTGACAAAAAAGATCAAAACATATACTTAAAAGAAGACAACAAAGTCACAATTTCTGCTTCCAAAGACTCAAATTAAAATATGAATTGGTCTCTGGCAATGGAAGAGCTCAAAAAAGATTTTAAAAATCAGTTAAGAGAAGTAGAGGAAAAATTGGGAAGAGAAATGAGAATAATGCAGGAAAATCATGAAAAAAAGAGTCACTAGCTTAGTAAAGGGGGCACAAAAAGTACTGAAGAAAATAATGCCTTAAAAAACAAAATGTAAATGATAAAAGCAGCACAAAAATTTCATGAAGAGAAGAATGCTTTGAAAAGCAGAATTGGCCAAATGGAAAAAGATATACAAAAATTCACTGAAGAGAACTTAAATTAGAATTGGCCAAATAGGAAAAAAGGCATAAAAGTTTACTGAAGAAAATGATTCCTTTAAAGTTAGTATTGGGCAAATAGAAGCTAATGACTTTATGAGACATTAAGAAACAATCGAACAAAATCAAAAGTAGATAATGTGAAATATCTCACTGAAAAAAACAACTGACCTAGAAAATAGATCCAGGAGAGATAATTTAAGAATTATCAGACTATCTGAAAGTCGTGATTGAAAAAAGAGCCTAGACATAAATTTTCAAGAAATTAGAAAACTTCTCTGATGAACCAAAGGATAAAATAGAAGTTGAAAGAATCCACCATTCATCTTCTGAAAACGATCCCAAAATAAAAATTCCTAGGAATATTATAGTCAAAATCTAAACTTCCCAGATCAAGAAGAAAATACTAAAAGCAACCAAAAAGAAATAATTCAAATATGATGGAATCATAATCAAGAGAAGTAGAAAATTTGATTTTCAAAAACAAGATGCAAAAGAAGCATTAAAAGATAAATAGGAAAGAGGTATCATAAGGGATTTATTAAGGTCAATCTCTTTATATTCCTACATGGGAAAATGATATTTATAGTTCCTAAAAACTTATTATTAGGTTAGTTAGAAGGAGAATACATAGAATGCAGAGGTGTGGGTTGAATGTGATGGTATAATTATCTAAAAAACAAAATATAATCAAGGGAGGAGAAAGAAGAATACACTGGAAGAATGGGAAACAGAGAGATAAAATGGGATAAATTATCTGACATAAAAGAGGCCTGAAAGATTTTGCAATGGAGAAATGAGGGAAGCAGGGAGAGGAGTATGTGAACATTATTTTATTGGAATTGGTTTAAACAAGGAATAATATACAAACTCAGTTAGATGTACATACAAGGAAGAAGGGGACAAGAGAAAGTAGGGGAGCTGATGGAAGAGCAGTTTGGGGGACATAAAACTCAAAAGCAAAATGCTTTTTAGAATGGGCAGGGTAAAAGAAGAGAGAGAAGGATAAATAGGGAGAAATAGATGCAAGGAAGTACATAGTTGGTAATCATTATTGTGGGAAAATATTTTACAGTGAATTCCAATAAAGACTTCATTTCTCAAACATGTAGAAAATAGAGTCAAATTTATAGAAATAAAAGCCATTCCTCAATTGATAAATAGTCAAAGAAAATGAATAGGTAGTTTCCAGACAAAGTAATCAAAGCTATCTATACTCACATTTTTAAAATGCTCCAAATCACTATTGAAGAGAGAAATGCAAATTAAAGGAGCTCTGAGCTACCCCTCAGATGATTAATATAATAAAAAAGGAAAATGACAAATATTGGAGGGGATAAACACTAACACACTATTGGTGTGTTATATTTAGCCATTCTGGTGAACAATTTTGAATTATCCCCAAAGGGCTATAAAACCATGCATAACATTTAACCAAAAAATGTCAGCATTAGGTCTATTTCCTCCCTCCCTCTTTTTGTTTTTTCTTTCAAAACATGACTATTATGGAAACATTTTTTGCATAACTACACATATATAATCTATATTAAATTGCTTGCTTTCTCAATGAGGGGGAACATAAGGAGAAAGTAAGAGAATTTGGAACACACAATTTAAAAAAAAATGTTAAAAATTGCTTTTACATGTAATTGGAAATATATATAAATTTCAAAACGGAAATTAAAAAAAAAATCCTACTCCTCATTATTTTTCTGCTGAGATGCTGCTGCCGTCTTTAGATATTGTGGAATGATATCATATAGCCTTTTCTTCCACCAATCATCTATAGCTACAGTTTTGTTTTTCCTCCAAGGATTGTCAAAGCCTTTTTGTGAAGCTGTCCTGGATTCATTCAACAAGTTCTTAGCTCTTTTATTTTGTAGGACTTATCTTATCCAGTTGACTTACAAAAGGCTCCATCAGCTATCTTGACTTTTTTTTTTTTTCTTATTTGGCCCCAGAATCTTCAAATGGAATAATGAAGCCCCATATCTCATTTTTAGCTGAGTTCAGATGAATAAATTTCTGTTATGTACCTGCTCCATATAAATGGCTCTATGGATCTGATTAACCAGAAAGAGGCATTTAGTAAAACTGAAGTGAAAGAGGCAGATCTGTTTCTCCTCTACTAGTTCTGTCCTTCACTATAAAATAAATTTAGTGTATTTACACCATCTGATCCTCAGTATCACTCAATACAGTAGATACTACAAGTATTATTATGCTCCTTTTAAAGATAAGGAAGCCTTAGTGAGAAGAGATACCTTACCAAGGGTCATATGGTTAGTAAGTGTAAGAGATGGTATTTAAACTCAGAAGTCTCCAAATTCCAAATTAAACATTTCATTTGAATGCTCAAGCAAGTGCTTTTTTTAGATCATGGTAGGATTGCAATGTCACATATTCTGAATAAATATTCTGTACTAAGTGCTAGAGATAGTATATTCTGAATAGTCTTCAAAGATCATAACAATAGCTAACATTTATATAATGTCTACTATGTGCCAAACATTGTGCAAAGTGCTTTGTAATTATTATCTTACTTGATCCACAATGATCGTGGAAGGTAGAAACTCATGTTATCCTCATTTTATAGAAGAGGAAACTGAGATTAAGTGACTTGCCCAAGATTGCACAATTAGTTTGAATTCAGATCTTCCTGACTCCATGCTTAGAGCTCTATCTAGCTGCCTTATAGTTTATAAATAAGTTCTGTGTTAGATTATAAATAAAGAATTCTGGACTGAATGAAACTAATAAGCATTTCTATTTCTCTCATCTGTAAGATACTTTGCATATACTCCAGGAACTGGGGAAGTATGAGGCATATTCTGCCCTGGGATTTATATGTAGTCTATTTGGGAGATCTGGAATAACACAAGATTCAATACACCAAGAAAGTGATAAAAGGATCCAAGAAGACAAAAGCTCAGTCCAGACAGCAAGAAGTATGCAAAGCCTGGCTCTAATATAAAATCCAAAATGAGAAAGTAGAGTGGAAAAATGAGCAAATAAACAAGCAAAAAAGAATCCCTGGTGACAGGGATGTTCAAGATGCAAGCGTAGAATAAAATGACTCTAGACAACTCAGGCATAAAAGAAAGAAGATTTAGAAAGCGAATTAATAGATTGGCATAAAAGATATAAAACCTTATCAAAGCAATAAACTTCCTGAAAACTAGAATGGATCAAATAGTCAAAGGTTGTCAAAGACTACACGACAAGAAACATTAAAGACCAAAGACTAAAAATATAAAAGAAAATGTAAGGTATCTCAAAGCAAAAATCTGGAAAACAAATTAAGTAGAGATAATATAAGAATCATTGGACTACCTGAATGGCTTGACCCTTCACAAAGTCTAGACATCATGTTCAAGTGAAAATGTCAAAATTAATGTTATTTCTAATTTCTTTTGTAGGAATTTAACTGGTTTTATGCTGAATTAATTTTATGAATTTGTCAACTTTTTCTCTGAGTTAATGTTACAAGCTAACATATTCAAAATTTTACTGTCCATCCGTGGCTATCCTTGTACAATTAAGGGGAGAGGAGGAATCGAATAAATCCTTTGAGGTACCAGGAAGTTTGCAAACTCAGATCCACTGACAAAATTTACAATATGTGGATAGGTCCCATAAAACAATTAGCACTCCTTAATTGTCAGCAATGGGCAGTTGCTAACTCCAAATCCCACTTTCTTTAAAATAACCATTTATATTATCCCTGATTCCATATTTCATCTATCCTGTCATCAATCATACTATCTTTCACACTTATCCAATTCTGTACTCCCTAAAACCATATTCCAGAATCTCAGTAACAGCTTAAGCTAGAGACATACAAACATTTAGTATAGGCTGATGTAAAGCAAAATATAATCACTTCCCTTCTAGTCTAAATCCTGAATTCTCAATCTGTGATTGGGCAAAGAAGGCCTTCCTTTTTTTTTTTTTTTTTTTTTTTTTTTTTTTTAACCTTGTCCAAGAAAAGAAAAAAAAAAATCAATCTGGGTGCAGTGGCAGTTAGCATCTGTTACTTCACTCTTCATAAGGTCGGGGTCCTCTTGTATGAATCAGGGATCTCTTCTTGCCCTGGTGCATAGCCTGCTACACTGGAATGTTGTACACAATTCTCTGTTCCCCTTTGTTAACTTGGGCTGGAAATATGATTCACTGTAATTTTTTTCTTGGATTTCTGGATAAAGACTCATGCAGGTGCATTTTTAAGCTCTTTATGGAGAAATAGTGTTAGGGACACAGCTGTATTTCTTTGTGATTAATCAGTCAACTTGGCTTGGCTGAGAAATTAGTCTTTTCCAAAATTCTCCCACTTCCCTGCAACACTCAAGGGGAAATTCATAAACAAGAGAGCTTTTAGATCGGCATAGCACTGTTTCTTTCACAGCATAATCACCTTGATCTCTAATTCTGACTCATAGCCATCACATTGCAGATATTTGCTTACATGTTGCTTACCATGATGCTTCTTATTCAGCAGCCTGCAACTTATGAAACTTACTAATATGTTGTGAGCACAAACTTAGGCCAGGTCTTCTCCCCCAAGATTTCATTTTATTTTTTTACTAGTAAAAGAGGCTGTTCTCTGTCTCATTTTTTATCTAGCCTTAGTCACTGAATGGGAATTACCTCAATTAAACTGGGACCTAGAAAAGGTCTTAACCTAAAAAGGCCAAGATGTGTCACTATATCCAGGGCTATCTTCAGTTGTCCTGATTTATATCTTTTTTAAATAATAGTTTTTTTATTTTCAAAATTCACTCTTGCAAAACCTTGTGTTCCAGATTTTTTTCCCTTTCTTCCCCCAGCCCCCTCCCTTAGACAGCAAGTAATCCAGTATAAGTTAAACATGTGCAATTCTTCTAAACATAGTTACACATTTATCATGTTGCACTAGAAAGATCAGAAAGGAAAAAAGTGAGAAAGAAAAAAAGCAATCAAACAACAACAAAAAAGGTGAAAATACTATGTTGTGATCCACACTCAGTTCCCACAGTCCTCTCTCTGGGTGCAGATGGCTCTCTCCAGCACAAGTCCATTGGAATTGGCCTGAATCACCTCGCTGTTGAAAAGAGCCAAGTCTGTCAGAGTTAATCATCACATAATCTTCATAATCTTGCTGTATAACTTTCTGTTGATTCTGCTCACTTCACTTAGCATCAATTCATGTAAGTCTCTCCAAGACTCTCTGAAATCTACCTGATTTATATCTTGCCACTAGGCCCAGATGACTCAGGAGGGAAAAGTGAGGTTGGTGACTTTGCATAGCCCTTCTTCACTTAAAACTGATTCACTTGCATGTCATGGCATCATCTTCCTGATATCATGGCCCTCTTCAAGAATGAAGGACAAACAAAATATGGGAAATAAGATACTTGGTCACTTTTACTGAAAGTAAAAGTAAATACTGTGAGAATTCTAATAATAGCTAGAATTTGGATCATACTTTCAGATTTGCAAAGCATTTAAAATGTATTATGTCATTTGATCGATTTATAATAGATACTAATTACTATGTTTTGTGATACAGACTCAAAATTCTAAAAGTTTAGAATTTTAGAAAAGTCACTGATGGCTAGGAAAATGCCAGAGGCTTTTTGGAGGAAGTAGGGATTGATTGGGTCCTTGAAAGTTATATACATTTTTGTCAAATTGCTCAATCAATAATTTATTAAGCATTTACTATGCATCAAACACTGTCATTTAAATAAGGCATGTCAAATCAATAAGCATTTATTAAGCACCTATTATGTGCGAGACACTGTGCTGGTACTGGGGTTATAAAGTAAAATAAACCAAACCTTTATCTGCTCTCAAGGAGCTCACAGTCTAATAGGAGAGGTAAGACACAAACAACTTAGGACAAACAAGCTATGTACAGGATAAATTGGAGATAATCACAGAGGAAAGGCACCAAAGTCAAGAGGGATTGGGAAAGACTTCTTGCAGAAAGCAGAATTTTAACTAGGATCTGAAGGAAGCCAGTGGATAGAAATGAGGAGGGCAAGCATTTCAGGCTTGAGGGACATCCAAAGAAAATGCAGCTGGCCTTGGAGTGTCCTAAGAAGATCAATGTCATTACATTGAAAAATATGTGGAAGTAAGTAGAGTGTAAAAAGGCTAAGAAAGGGCCACATTATGAAGGCCTTTCAAAGACAAAATGAGATTTTTATGCTTGATTTTAGAGATAATAAGTAGCCACTAGATTTTTATTAAAAAGGAGTATAATAAAATCAGCTCCAAAACAGGGGGGGAAATCAATTTGACATCTGAGTGGGTACCTTCTAAACCTTAAAATGTTTTATGAATGTCAATATTTGCTATACTACCTGTTCATTAAACCTTTTTCAGTTTTTTATTTTTTCCATTCTGGTTGCCAAGGTAATATAGATAATTGGGTAGTTTTTTTTTTTTTTCTAAAAGTCATGACTGTATTCTTCTTTAGATCTGTGCAGTTCAAATTGTTGTTCATTGGTGTTTGAGTTTTGGTTCCAGTGGGCAGCTTAATTTACATATCAGAGATAGTCATGAAAATCTCTAGGACTTGGAAATTCAAAACCTTGTGCACCTAGAAAAAGGGATATTAAACTTGCCAAATAATCCTTCTCTCTATCCCAGTCAGCTAGTTATCAGCTATTTGCATGCTTACATCACCATGTTGATTTTTTCTTGGCCTTAAGATGAAAAGCACTGTTGATAAAACATGGAGAAAAGAAAACAGACACATACACATTTCTGACCAATAGATGTATAAACCCACAATGTTGTTTTCAGTAGATGATAATTCAAGGCAATAACTTTTTTCAGCTATATATACTAGGAATAGACCGCATGGACTAGATAATAGTAAATATAAGTTAATTCAGAACTGGTTAAATGACTAAGTCCACCCAAAATGTAATTCCATTAATGGATTGAGATCAACCAAGAGGGATCTATCTGGCCTTAGGAATCCATTGTCATTTCCCTTTTTTTCTTCTCAGCATTTTAAATTATAACAATAATTAAAATTTAATCATTTTATAGCACTTTGCAAAGCACTTTATAAATATCTCTTTTTGTCCTCACAAAAAACAACCAACCAACCAACCTTGAGAGATTGCTGTTTTTCTTCTTCCCATTTTGCAATTGAGGAAGCTGAGGGAGACAGAGATGCAGTGACTTGCTTAGGGTAATACAGCTAGTTAAGTGTCTGAGACTGGATTTGAATTCAAATCTTTCTGATTCCAGGCTCAGTGCTCTACTCTCTGTGTTGTTACCTATCTCAGTTTTATAATGAAATTGTATGATGGTGTGGATGACTTGGCATAAAATTTGTAGCAAAAATAATTGGAAGGGATCATTCACATGAATGACAGTCAAGACCTTCCCCCCCCTCAAAAAAAAAAAAAAAAGATCTACAATGGTGGGGAAGTCTAATAAAATGAAATTGCATAGGGATGAGTGAACCTTTTAAGTAAAAAATCATCTACATAGATATAAGACAGAGGTGTGTCCAAGCAACATTCATATAAAAGAGTGATTACAAAATTGACTATAAAGCCAAGGGTGGGATATGATGATAAAAAATGCACAAAAATCAGAGTGTCTAGAACAAGGGAGGTGGTAGATCTGTGCCTTGGTTAGATCTCTTATGAAAAACCACATCCATTTTTGAGATTCACATTTTATGGAAGGATGTTGAGGAACTGTTGCATTGGTACAGTACCAAGAATGGGGGAACCAAGATAGTTAGGGGAAGAGAAAAGATTACTTAGGAGATTTGTCTGGTGTCATTTTAATTTTCCTCTCTCTCTCTGACATGAGTTTTGAGTAAGACCTTGTGAAATTGAATAGTTATAGTGTTCTTGCATCTCAGAAGCAGTGGAGTGAGAATCATTGCCATGTTTTTTTTAAAAAATCTGTTATTTATTCTAGTCTTTATAACTTTTTCATAAGCTTCATGTTGAAATATTATGTGGGTATAGGGTTGGGAAAAGACATTTTGGTGAAATCCATACTTTTAATTTTAGGCTTTAAAAAAATTACTAATTAGTAGGATTGAGGAATAAAATTGTTGAATAAATACGTGGAAGATATGTATAACATTGTAGAAAGAGAGCTAGGCTGGCAAATAGGAGTACTTGAACTCAAATGTGGTCTCTAACACTTGGCAGTGTGACCTTGACAATTAATATTAATCAGTGCTTCATCAGGGGACTTTCTAAGACTGTAATTTTTAAGGAAAATATTCCTATATTAATAGAGGGATATTCCTTATTTGGAGGTTCCCTTATTTGGTCTAGTCCCTATCTTGCCACTGGAACCAGATGGCTCTGGAGGGGAAAGTGAGGCAGGTAACTTTACATAGTCTTCCCTCCCATTTTCCAATTCACTTGCATGTCATGGCATCACCTCCCAGATGCATGGTTCTTTTTGAGAAGGAAGAACAAACAACAAGAAAAAAATAGGGGCAGCTAGATAGTGCAGTGATAGAGCACTATCCCTGAAGTCAGGAGAATCTGAGTTCAAATCTGGTCTCAGACACTTAACACTTCCTAGCTGTGTGACCTTGGCCAAGTCACTTAACCCCAATTGCCTCAGCAAAAAAAAAAGAAAGAAAAAGATAAATAGATAGGTGATAGATTGATAATAAATTAATTGATATATGATGAATTGGTAGATGATAGATTATTTGATAGATGATAGACATATGGATGGATAGAAGATTGGTAGATGATAAATTAGATAGTTCAAATGCAACTGAAAACTTTTTAGTCTATGGCTATAAATACTTCCTGCAGAATATAATTCAGGCCAATTTAGGGAATGGGGCTAGAAGATAGAAGTGAAACATTTTAAAAATTAATGGTGGTTGAAATAATGAGCCTATGGACAAGTGTAATTTCAGCACAATTTACTTGTTGCTTGACCCAGACTTACTCAGAGAAATCAGGGAGGAACTACAGAGTCTTCTAGTTTCTGGGAAGTTAAGATTGTTATGTTATGGTTATCTTCATTATGCTATAGGTCCTTTAGCAAAATGAAAAAAAAGCTTTTATGTCACCATGTTTTTCCTGTTTTTCTTGGGTGACAGTTAATTTAATAAATTTCCCAGGAGCTCTGGCCTCCTGTCATCTTGCTCTGTCCAATACCACTCACTTTTGCCTTTGTTCCCCATTCTATTTGTGGCACGCTGATAAAACTACCAATTTTACTTTGATTTGGTGCTTTCCTACATAGGACTTAATTCCCTAAATTTAATTTACATTCAGTAATCTTAATTGATTTTCAATGTTACATATTGCTTGTGTATGGAGGAGTACTGAAGGGTTTCTATATCATCTCATGCAAAGAAAGATAAAGACTGTCTCTGCCCTTAATGGGAGAGACAGCATACTAATAATTATATATACATAAGAAATATAGACATAGACATAGAGACAGAGATAGATATATAGATAAATAAATGGGTATACAAAGAAACACAGATATACATACACTTATAGACACAAAAACAGAGTAGATGTAGACATGGAGAGAAATAAAGATAAAATTATAAATACAGAAACAAATGTAGACATAGACATTGATATAGATTGTTATATACATAGAGACAGAGATAAGTATAGACAAGGAGATAGAGAGAGGTATAGACAGATATATAGACACAAAGAAATACAGATATAAAAACAATGATAGGTGTAGATATCTATATTAATAATGTAAATGGGAAGTAATCTTAGAGAGAAAGTATCTGCAATGGGGGAAGATAGGTGGTAAGGGGCCTCCTATAAAAGGTAGGATTTGAATTGCATCTTGAAGGAAGTCAGAAAGTGGAAGTGAAGAGGGAGAGCATTCATTCCTAGGTGCCATCATCCTGTGCAAAGTGACAGAGTCTCAGCCAACACATGGAGTGGTGTTTGAAGAACTGAACTGGATGGTACACAAGTGGCAAAAAGCAAAAGAAGACTAAAAAGGTGGAAAAGGGCTCTTAAATGCTAGAGGATTTCATATTGATCCTAGATATAATAGGGCACCATTGGAGTTTATTGAGTTTGGTGGGGCAGGGAGAAGGTAAAGATGACATGTTCAAACCTGGGCTTTAGGAAAATAACCTTGATTGTCCAGAAAATGATTTGGAGTGGAGTAGGGAGAGAATAAGGGAGGGATTTCAACTGGAAGGTTATTTCATGACCATAGACATGAAATGAAGGGAGCTCTGCACCTGGCAATGAAGGTGCTATCTGAAGGAAATGCAAATTTTGGCAACAAACAGAATATGTTTTGAATCTGGGTGACAGGATGGTGATGCTTTCAATTGTAATTAAGAAAGTTGGGGAGAGGGCAAGAGTTTTTGTTTTTCCTGGAGAAAGATAATGATATCTATTTTGGACACATTAAGTTTGACAGACGTATGGGACATTCTATTCAAGATTTTCTCAAGATTTGTTTTCTATGACTCTTTTGCTAATCAGGCCCTACTTTGTTTAGGGCAGATCTAGAGTATCTATAGCATTTGGCTTAGTGCTACCCACATATTGAGCTCTCCATTCCTCAGGGACCCACTCTCTAGTCCAGCTTCCTCTTTTTGAAACAACTGAGGTCCAGGGAGGGGGAAAGACTTACCCAGAGTCATGTAACCTTATTTTTCATTAGCTGGATATGAATAGAGATCCTCTGACTCTGAGTAGATATACTTTAATTATACCACACCTGCCCTACAAGAAACTTTAGCTCACAGGATCATCAATATTACATGGTAAGCCCTGGCATTTTATAACTGGGAGACCCAGAGATGTGAATTGATGATTAAGTTCACATAACTCATAAATGGCAAATCCCAAATTCAAGCCCCATTTCTGTTTCCAGCTCTCCTTCTCTTTCCAGTATAAAAGAATCCAACCACAGTCATGTACTGAAGTTAAATCATCATGTCTTGCTTCTTTCTTAGCCATACTTCTGGTAAAGACTCCTTTCAATCTGTGGGAGTATTGTTAAAAGGACACTGAAGATGAAGATCTATCTTTTGGTCCTTTGATTAATATACATTCTTCAAAAAGAGATTCTATGGATTTTAAAGGATAGAACAATTCCCTTGAAAAATCTTGAAGGGAGTTAATTTAATTATGTCTCAGCCTCTGCCTTTTATCTCTCCTGGCAAAAGAACTCCATCTCTTTTTGACACTTCACAGAGAAAGCAGATTCCCTTAGCCTCAGAATTAATTAACATGCAAATACTTATCTATAAAAGGAACACAGTTTTTCAATTAGTATTCAAATGCCCTTTTAATGATTCTTAGATGGAAGCCTTTAGAGGAAAATAAAATGGAAGATAGTCAATTTCTGAGTATGTATTGGCGGATCATCTAGAGCAACTGGGAGCCATTTCTGAGGATGTTGAACCAATCAATTCAAATCTGGGGCCCCATTTCATAGCTAACTCTTGACACCCCTACAACTCACTGCTCCTCAAACAAATATACAAAATCTGCCTTGACTACCAGCACTTTTTAGAAGCAAGCTTACCCCCACCCCCCTGCCCCACCATGTCCTAGAGAGCTGCAGGAAATACTGGAGTTATTCTGGTAGTGCATAGGATAGCAGTAAGCTAAAAAACCACACAGAGCATATCACTTATAATAGTAACTCAGATTTATATAGTAATAATAACTCACATTTATTTGATGCTTTGTGGTTTTAAAAGTACTTTTCTCAAAATAATCTCTTATATTGGTAGAATCAGGAAAAATCTGAGTTCACATCTTGCCTCAGATATGACTTAGCTGTGACTGGGCAAGTCACTTAACCTATTTACCTCAGTTTCCTGAATGGTAGAATGAGGATAATAATAACAGCACCTTATCTGAGACTTGTGTTGAGTCTCAAATGAAATAAAACTGGCTCAGAAAAGTTAAACCACTTTCTAAGGTCACAATCTGGTACCTTAGGCAGAACTCAAATGCCTTTCTCTTGATTCCTAGGTTGTTGATCTCCAAAGAAAGATAATGAGTAGCTCCAAATGATTTAATTACCATTATCTTTGATATTATCCCTTACTACTGTTGTGACCTTGGACAAATCAGTTAACAATTATAAGCCTCAGTTTTCTCATCTGTAATTTGAGCCTATTGATAACCCATTTCTCCAGATGATCAAATGAAATACTGTATATAAAGTGCTTTGCAAACCTTAGGGCTGCTAGAAAGGTGATGGTGGATGGTAATGGTGGGTGTTGGTGGTCATTATGATGATAATGACCATGATGATGATAATGACCATGATTTCAACTACAGTGACTGTGATGATGGGGGAAGATGAAGTTGGAATTGGATCTATAGTTTCATTTATTTAGGGAACGTTAAGCACCTGCCTTGCCATTTTTAGAGTTTGCCTGGACACCAAGAGGTTGGTTGAGAGTACTTGATTTGTCCAGGGTAATAGAACCAGAATAGTCATAGGTGAAGCTTGAATCCAGTCTTTTTTTTTTTGCCTCCCAGGCCAACAATTTTCTTGACTCTAATATATTGCCTTACTTTGTGTTTCTTTTGTTTGTAATGTCCATATTGTCCTAGGTCTCTTTCTCTTGTCTCTTTCCATCTCTGCCTCTATCTGATCTCTTCCTCCAGTCACCTAACTTTATAATTTCTTTCCTTGCAGTAGCTCTTGTACTATGACTCCTTCCTTCCTAGTTCAGACCTTCCCCTCTCATCTAAATGATTGCAATAGCCTTTAAAAATTTTAATATTATTTTATTTTTCCAAATACATACAAAGATAGTTTTCATCATTCACTTGTGAAAAATCTTTTGGTCCAAATATTTTTACCTCTTCTTCCCTCCTCTCCTCCCAAGACAGCAAGCAATCCAATATAGGTTAAATACGTATAATTCTTCTAAATATATTTCCATATTCATCATACTATTCAAGGATAATCAGCTCAAAAAGAAAAAAAAACACAAGAAAGAAAAACAAACAAGCAAGCAAACAATAAAAGGTAAAAACACTATGTTTTGACTCACATTCAACTTCCATAGTTCTCTTTGGAAGCAGATGGCATTTTCCATCTCATGTTTATTAGAATTGTCTTGAATCATTTCATTGTTGAAAAGAATCAAGTCCATCACAGTTGATCGTCATAATTTTCTTGTTGCTGTGTGCTATATTCTCTTAGTTCTGTTCACTTCATTTACTATCAGTTCATGTAAGTCTTTCCAGGCTTTTCTGAAATCAGCCTGCTCATCATTATAGAATAATAATATTTTATTACATTCATATACTATAACTTATTCAGCCATTCTCCAACTGATGGGCATCCACTCAGTTTCTAGTTCCTTACCACTACAAAAGTGGTTCCTACAAACATTTTTGCACATGTGGGTCCTTCTCCCTCTTTTATGATTTCTTTGGTAGACCCAGTAGTGACACTGCTTGATCAAAGAGTATACACGTTTGATAATCCTTTGAGCATACTTCCAAATTGCTCTCCAGAATGGTTGGATCATTTCATAACACCAGCAACAAGCATTAATGTCTCAGTTTCCCCACATCCTCTCTAACATTTATCATTATCTTGCAATAGCCTTTTAATTACTCTTCTTGCCCAAATCTCTCCCAACCCCAATCCATCCTCAATCTACTAACAGGACTGTAGGTCTGGACATATTACATCCCTCTACAGTAAGCTTGAGCATCTCCCTTTTCAGGAAAAAAGTATCAAGTCCTTTTTAGGCATTTAAACTTCATAATCTTTTTTTTATTATAGCTTTTTATTGACACAACATATGCATGGGTAATTTTTCAACATTGATCCTCGCAAAAACTTCTGTTCCAACTTTTCCCTTCCTTCCCTCCACCCTCTCTCCTAGATGGCAGGCAGTCTCATACATGTTAAACATGTTAAAGTATATCTTAGATATAATATATGTGTACATATTTATACAGTTCTCTTGTTGCACAAGAAAATCGGGTTTAGAAAGATAAAAATAACCTGGGAAGAAAAACAAAAATTTAAGTAGTCCACATTCATTTCCCAGTGTTCTTTCTCTGGATATAGCTGGTTCTGTTCATCACTGATCAATTGGAACTGAATTAGATCCTCTCATTGCCGAAGATAGCCACGTCCATCAGAATTGATCCTCATATGGTATTGTTGTTGAAGTGTATAATGATCTCCTGGGTCTGCTCATTTCACTCAGCGTCAGTTCATGTAAGTCTCTTTAAGCCTCTCTGTATTTATCCTGCTGGTCATTTTTTTATAGAACAATAATATTCTATAGCATTCATATGCCACAATTTATCCAGCCATTCTTCAATTGATGGGCATCCATTCAGTTTCCAGTTTGGGGCCACTACAAACAGGGCTGCCACAAACATTTTGGCACATACAGGTCCCTTTCCCTTCTTTAATATCTCTTTGGGATATAAGCCCAGTAGTAACACTACTAGGTCAAAGGGTATGTAAAGTTTCATAACTTTTTGGGCATAATTCCAGATTGCTCTCCAGAATGGTTGGATTCGTTCATAACTCTATCAACAATGCATCAGTGTTCCAGTTTTCCCGCATCCCCTCCAACATTCGTCATTATCTTTTCCTGTCATCTTAGCCAATCTGATAAACTTCATAATCTTCATAATTTTTTTTCCTATTTTTCTACCCTTCTTAAATTGCATTCACCTCCACTCACTTAACTTTCCAGCCACATTGGCCTCCTGGTTACTCCTCATAGGTAGTTCCCATTTCTCTCATTTCAGTGGCTAGTTCTCATGGCCAGAATTTCCTCTCTTCCAACCTTCAACGTTCTTAAGATTTAGCTCCAGCACAGCCTCTTCCAAACCTTTCCTGATTTCTCCAGCTGCTAAGATTACCTTCCATTTACTCTCTTTATCTAGTCTAGGTTGTCTCTTCCATGAGAATGAAAGTTCCTGGAGGATTGACATGTTTTCACTTTTTTTTTGTATCCCCAGCCTTGAGACACTGTAAGTGCTTAATAAATATTTGTTGATGGCATTAGAATTATGAGATTTGGGAGCAGCTCTGTGGTTCAGTAGATAGAACACTGGCCCATGGTCAGGAGTTCAAATCCATCCTCAGCTCCTTAACACTTAATAGTTGTGTGACTCTGGGCAAGTCACTTACCCCCAATTGCCTTGCCAAGAAAAAAAGAACAATTATGAGATTTTTAAAGGTTTTTTAATTGTCCCTTAATTCTTTATTTTGTGAACCATAATATTAAAGCTCAGAGAGATGGATACTAGTCTCACAGCTATATATTTAAGTACTTCAAATACTCCAGGTAGTTAGAGAATTGGGATTAAAATCTTTTTGTGTCTTCTTTTCTTCACTCTATCTCTTTTTTCTTCTCTTTTTTTTCTCCTGGATACAGTAGTATCTGGGTCTTTGGGGATCCCATTGTGAGGCTTAAGGGGACAGTTAGATTAAAGGGTGACTAGATATACAAATTATTTTTGATGACTTTTCTAGGAAACAGCATAAAGTAGAGAAAAGTCTGAATAAGGCGAGGCTGAGCTCTGGCTTTCATGAGCTGTGATTTATAATGGTAATTTACTGTGGCCTGTTAGTCATCTGCAGTAACAACTAGATGGGCTCTTTCCTATGCTCTCTGTGGGGCCCAGGGCATCATTCATGCTCCATGTGCATTTTCTCATTGGGAGGCATTGCCATGACTCCCATGGACACTCGCCAAGCTGCTTTTCAGTGTTCAAGAACAGGCCTGTGTGGGGATGGTTCACATTCACCAACTGTAAGGGTCCCTTCCCAGAGCTTCTAATACTGCTTACTGCTTCTTGTGTTAAAAGAGTCTGAGGACTTTGCTTTCTTAAGAAAATCTCAGAGGAAGGGATTTAGGTGGAAGGGAAATAAATAATTTGTGGTCTCAGGTGGTCTAAGTGAGATGGGAATTAAAGAAGAGGTGAGAAAAGTTTTGTTTAATCAAGAAGGAAAAGGCATTAGAGGTTTTAACATGACAGAATATGCCTTGGGACAACTGGTTCTAGTTATTTACATATACACACACACACACACACACACATATATATATGTGTGTATATAATATACATGTGTATATGTATCTATAATACACAGTACATGTTATAAAGTATAAGTTATAAAATATAAAGTTATAAATATCTAATATTCAGTACTTAAAAATGTAATTTATAGATATATGCACACACATGCAATGTACATTTATTATTACACATTATTATTATTACATGCATTAGTACATATATTATTACAACATGTAGCGTGCTTATATATTATTATCTGCATATCTTCATGCATATTATATTATTATTCATAGCACACAGAGCACTGAACTTGGAGGTAAGAGGACCAGAGTTCAAATCCAGCCTCAGACATTTACCAGCTGTGTGACCCTGGCAAGTCACTTAACTTCTGCTTCAGTTTCTTCACATCTGTAAAGTGAGGATAATGACAGCACATGCATCCCATGTTGTTGTGAAGATCAAATGAGAGTTTATTTGTAAAGTGCTTTGTGAATCTTAAAAGGCTACACAAATTCTAGATTATTATTATGTGTACATAATATAGAATGTGTGCATGTATGTGTGTATATGCACACACAGAAACAGAGAACGAGCAAGCAAGAGAGACAGACAGAGACAGAGAGACAGGAAGATAGAAAGAGAAGATTATAAGGATGATTAAAGGATTAAAAACCGATATGGGGAATTCTGGGTGAAGGAATGTTTCTGTTCAGGCTGATCTTGTACCTGCTTTGCTGCTGCTGAAGCCTTAGAGGACTGCCTGAGACAACTGAATCATTAAGGGACTTGTCCTCCATACCACAATCAGTGTATGTTTAGATGGGACTTGAACCTTGGTTTTCCCAATTCCAAGTTTATCTCAATAACAACTGTGCCGTACTACCCCTCATCCCTCTTCTCTCTATATCCGTGCAATACACATATGTGTATATATAAACATATGCACATGGACATAGAGATGTGCATATGTATATCCAGATTCAAATGCATGTGTATGTATGTTTAGACGGACATATATACATGTGCGTACATGTGTTTTGTTATATTTTACAAACTGCCTAGGTTCAATTTTATTCAATGAACATTTATTAAATGTGTATTATGTGGGTTCTGGGGATGCAAAAATAAAATGAGACAGACTCAAAAGAGTTCTAAACCACTAGTGGAGACAGTATGAATATACAAATAAATATAATACAAGTTGTAAAACAATCCATCCAGGGGAGAGGTCCAAAAAGAGTGGTGCAAAAGATCTACAAAAGGATTAATCCTTCTAGTTGGAGCAATGGGGAGAATCATGAGAAGGTTTCCTGGAGGAGATGATGCTCGATTTCAGCTTTGGAGAAAGGGAAGGATTCCAGCATGGAGGAGGGAAAGGTTAGGATGTGCTCAGAGAAAAAAGTAAACAATCTGGTTTGCTTAGAAAACAGAGTATGATATGACTGTAAAGGTACACTGAAATCAAATTATGAAGGAACTTGAATGGGAGCTGAAGTCATTTGTATTTTACTCCGTAAGTAATGGGGAGCCACAGATAATTTTTTGAGTGGAAGTGTAAAGATGTTCATCTTGCATTAGGAATGTTATGATAGTAGCAATTTGAATGATGGACTAAAAAGCAGAATCTGGAGCCCAGGAAGTAACTAATAAAGAGATTATTGACAGTACCAGCAAGAGGTAAAGCTACTTCCCCTGAGGGAATGGCAGTGAGACTAAGAAGGAATGGAAATAAGCATTATTTCAGAGGCAGTCTTGACAGGACATGGCAACAATGGACCATGAAGATGTGAAGAAAAGTTTCAAGCTTGATTGACTAGGAGTATGGCACCTTCAACCTCAGAAGCAGAAATGGATGTGAGGCAGGCAGAGCAGGTTGCATAGAGATGTGTTGAGTTTGGGGGACAGCAGAAGATTCAGCTGGGGCTCCCTAGCAGAGAAAGTAGAAATGGCATCCTAGAGCTCAGGGGAGAGATTAGCAGAGCTACAGATTCTACCTTCAAGAGTCATATAGATCAGAGGTGTTAAACTTAAAACCATAATAACATACTATAATTAACAAAATTAATACAACATAATATAATAACATCTGTTATAAATATATATTATATTATATATATAATAAGGATCCCAACAGGCCACAGATTGACTTAGAAAACCACATATTAACATTATCTATGCTTTATTATATTTTTATTTATTTTACTTAATATAGTAAAATTTCATTTTACTGTAATGGGTCTGACTACCCTTAGAATGTTGTAAGCCACAGAAGGACCCCTCACACACTTTACTAGCTGTGTGAGCAAAGATCTATCCTTTTTGCCTTTGTTTCTGCATATGTGAAATGGAAATAATAATAGCATCTGTCTACCAGAGTGCTTGTGAAGATAAAATGAAGTTATATTTGCAAAGACCTTTGCAAACTTTCAAGTATCATATCAGTGCTGTGGTGTTAATTATTTTGCATGACACCAGAGGGAAAACAAGATGAATAGGTAAGAGTTTTGGAAAACCAATTACATCTCAATGTAATACTGAATTTCTCAATAATGGTAGAATTGGAAGTAATCTCAAAGATCCAGCTCCTTCCCAAATCATGAGTCCTGTCAACATTGTCCCCAACTAGCCTCTGCTTGAAGACCATGAGAAATAGGGAATCAGAACTGTTTGAAAATGAAATGAGCTTCCTCTTGAGAAAGTGAGCCCTATGATACTAAAGGTATTCAAATATAAGCTAGATAATCACTTCCTCAGGATATTTTGGAAAGGACTCAGGCAGATTGTGAATCTCAGATATGACATAAATAGATTGAGTAGGACAGTGCATGGAAAGCTAATACAAGCTTCACATATACTATGTGGTCTCGACCAAACTTGTGATTTCACAATGTTGGAGACTCCCATTATAAAAATCTTTTTCCTGAATTTGATCAGCAATTCCTCTGCTTCTTATGCCAACCCTCTGGCAGCTAGATGGCATAGAAGACAGATGAATAGTGTTGGAGTGAGAAAAACCTGAGTTCAAAACCTCTCTAGACACTTAATAGCTGTGTGACCCTGAGCAAGTCACCTAATTTCTACCACAGTTCTCTATACAATAAAGTTAATAATAATACCTACTCCCTAAGGTTGTTGTGCAGATCAGATGAGATAATATGTAAAGCACTTTGCAAACCTTAAAATGCTGTATAAATAATAGTTACTTAACCCAGGGTCAAACGGTTAATATGTGCCAAAGATAATATTCTATCTCCAATTCTGACTCTCTATCTATGTCACTCTGCCTCTCTAAATCTCACATATTTAGGCCAATTAAATCTCATTTTGGATATGGGAATAGTTAGCTCAAAAAGCTTCATTTGCAGCATAGTTTTTTATGTATATATATATATGTATACATAAGTTATTTTATTTTTCTAAATACATGCAAAGATAGTTTCCAATATTCACTTTTGCAAAACCTTGTGCTCCAAATTTTTCTTTCTCTTTTCACCCTTTCTCCCCTCCCCAAGACAGGTTAAATTTATGAAATTTTTCTAAACATATTTCCATGTCTATCATGCTGTACAAAACAAAAATCAGATCAAAAGGGGGGAAAAAAACACGAGAAAGGAAAACAAACAAACAAGCAAATGAGCAACAACAAAAGGTGAAAATACTATGCTTTGATCTACATTCAGTCTCCATAGTTCTCTCTCTGGATGCAGATAAGAGTTTCTATCAGCAGTTTATTGCTATTGCTTTGAATTACCTCATTGTTGAAAAGAACCAACTATCACAATTGATCATCACACAATCTTCTTATTACTGTGTTCTTGTTCTGTTGGTTCTGCTCACTTTACTCAGAGTCCAGTTCATGGAAGTCTTTCTAGGATTTTCTGAAATCAGCTTGCTCATTATTTCTTATATAACAATAATACTCTATTACATCCATATACCATAATTTATTCAGCTATTCCCCAACTAATGGGCACCCATTCAATTTCCAGTTTCTTGCCACTGCAAAAAAATACAGTTTAGCTCTAAAGGAGTGTTAGATAGAATTGCATTTTCTAGGTATTGCTAAAGCTTAAGTAAAAGCAAGAGCTAGAATCTTCCCTGGAAAATGAGAACATTTTTGCTTACATTGAACATAATCTGGAAGCATGAGCAGAGCAAAGCAGATGAGGTTAGCTAGGTAGCAAAGTAGTGGAATGTCTTTAAATCCATAACTAGACGGTTCTTAAATTGAAGGAAAATAAGCAATGTGACTCCTTTTGAGTCAAGAAAATTATGGAAGTAGAGTAACTTAAGCATTGTTCTGTTAAGTTACTGCTGAACAAAATGTGAGTTAGTTTCAATCTTTTATGAGAAATGTACCCGCCTCTTGAATTGTGCCCCTTTTGGAGCATTACAGCCACCCAAACTCTTTCTGATCCATATGTGATTACAGAGGGCCATGGAGCTGATCAGAGGAGAGACCAGTGATGGCTGAACCATTCATTTATTTGTTGGAATTGAACACTGAAGAATAAGTATTTCTTAAGTGTGTATAAGGCACTGAGTAGATGATAAAAGGATGAATAAGATTCTCTAGTCTCAAGAAACTACATTCCAGGGATAAATGATTCAGAGCTAGAAAGAATGCCCAAATATTGCTTTACGATAGAAGCTTTAAGTATCACCAGTGCTGCTAGGGAAATAGAAACAGAAAAGGACAGTGAGAGCAGAAGTCCATTGTTTGCCATGCTGAATTTTCTAACTGCAGAGGAATATTTATTTGGACATGGTAGATGGCATTATCCCTGCTTTTAGTAAGCGGAATGAATACTCAGAAGACACTCGATGTCTCTAGCAAATTGGGGTCAAAAACTGAGGTTAGTACATTTTGGTCACACCACATGGAAGACATTGTATTCTTGGAAGCAATAAGACTTTCCTTTTCTGATCTAAAAAAAATCCTGTTATTTTCCATTATTAAGAAAATGGAGGTCAGGCAGAGGAAGTTTTGAACAGTTAGATCAAAGTAAAGAAAAGAAAATGCAGGATTACAGATTGCAGTTACATCAACACCTATGTCTGAGTGCAAATGTTCAAAAGGCCAGTGGAAGGTTCCACACCTTTATTTTGCTCTGGCAGTAGTAGTGATTGTCCTCTTAGAACGCAGCTCTTTGCGAATGTTGTCTTTTACAGAATATCAGTGAAGGTCTGGAACAGGGTTAAGCTTTTAAAGTAACTTGATTCTGCAGATCAATAAAATGTCATATATATATCTAAAAGACCAACAGGACTGAGCTCAAACCATTTGCCTTAAAAGAAAATCAGCACCTATCTGCCATGGCCCACTTTTCCTTGTGATCATGGCTTTTTCAAACACAATCTTTCTCTCATCCCCCACAATTATTGCTCAATAGCCCAGATTAGATGAAATTGTAGTATCTGAAATCTTTCCTATTACTTTTCCAGCCTAGAATTTTTGCTTTTTGCTTTAAATAGAGCCCAAATTTCTACTGTTTTGTTGTCCTGGCTGACATTTTTAGGTGGTTACTGCTCTTTTATGTGTGAAGTTCATTCAGAAAAATTTCTGGCAGCACATCAGATCAGTGTCAACTTCCAAAAAGTGACAAAAGTCCTTTTCTGTGCCATAATATTTAATTAATTACTCACAGGAGCTCCTTTTCTCCCCTAAATCTCTGGTAAACTTAGTCTGACTTTGAAATTTTTGTCTTGCCTGGTCCTGTTTAGGATAAGTCGGGATGTCTCACCTATTCCTAAAGTGAGTAGTCATCTTTCCAACTGATTTTATTAGGATGAAATTTAGCTCTTCTGTGTACTAAGGCAGTATGTGGCACATTACCAAGGAAACTTCATGTTGCATTGGGAGGCAAGGGGTTGAGGGTAAGGAGAGGAGGAAAGCTACTGAGAACGTACACACTGGTTGGATAACAGCTGTTAGATATTTTAATGTTTATGACTCTTCTCCCTGATGGTCTGCAGTTAATGAGGGCGTTGCTCAGACCCTAGCCTTCTAGCTTTTGCTTTGCAAATGTCAGCTTCTAGGTTTTTGGCCAAGCTCCAGCATGCTTAATTTAATATTGAAAACACAATTGGTATTGCATGGAATTTCTTGCTATTTAAAAAAGAAAATCTAAGATGTTTTTTCAGATTTGGTTTCAAGAGATGTACACTTACTGTTTCTCATTGGCAGTAGACCAAATGTTTACAACTACAGATTGCCACAATTTTTATTAATTTCTCGTAAGCACGCCCACAAGGGGATCAGCTGTCTTATGTAACCAGAATTCTGGATTACATCTCTATTCTAGAAGTGTGAGCCACAGTTAATTCACTGAGGGAACAAAATACACACATGTACAAGGTGTTTCCACTGCTGTTGTTCATTTGGGGGCCTGGACTTTTATCCTCTTCCAGATCCCTTCGAAGCAGATGAGTATGCCCTGACAAGGGTCAGACCAGAAGCATAGCGTGTTCTTTTCACAAGGATACAAGCCAAAATATTTTAATTGTTCCTGAAGAACTTGAGATAGCTCAGTGCCTAGGTCTAACTAAAGACTGATCTCATTTGCTGAAATGTCAAAATTGGCACAGAGCTCAAATATGGCAGAGATGGAAGAATTTAACTGGTAAATATTTATAGATCTTATCAAGACAAAGTATTTGATAAATACTTGCCTTGGTGAAAGTATTTCTCAGAACATCGAGAAAGCAGTGAGAGAATATGACTTGCACGCACTTAATGTTGCCCAGTAAGGAATAATAATAGCTAATATTTATAGAGAAGGGAGGACTCTGGACTGCTGTTTCACTGAATTAGATAACTCTCAGGTGGGAAATACCCTCCACAAATGCAGGTTGGCACATTCTCTGAAATTTAAAGCTTACATTATTGAAATGCGTCTTGCCCTGGATCACACAGTCCTGAATGTGCCATAGGCTGAACTTGAACCCAGATCTCATCACTTCTAGGCCTACTCTGCTATTTCTACCTTGTAATGCATATGGTATTTTACATACATTATTACTTCATTTCAACCTCATAACAAATCAATGAAGTAAGTATACAGATGGCATTATCCTCATTTTCTAGATTAGGAAATAGAGGCTTATTAAAGTTAAGTGACTTTGCTATAGACCCAGAACCATTAAGTGTCAAAGGCAGGTTCTGAATTTAGATTTTTCCTTTTTCCTCTACATCTGCTTTTCAACAAAAACTGGTTGATATGTACCATTTCTTAATGTTTTCATTAGCTAATGGAAATTAATCTAGTGATCCTACCAAAACAGACTTCAGAAAGTCCAGAGAAATAATAGGCATGGTGTCATGCCCTGAGATGCCAAAGAAGGAGAAAGATCAAGAGAAATGGGAGGCTTTCAGAAATGAAGTTTTTCAATACATGTCCTCTCATGCACCCTCCTTTACTCTGATCTTTCTTCTTGGCATGGCAGCCACCCTGGGTTTTTGAAGGCTGTGCCAGCTGTGGCAGATGCTGGCAGACTGGAAAGACTTTGACAATGAACTTGGAATGGAATACCTGACTATCACTGGAATGTGTCATTTGAAGACGCCCTCACCTGGTCAGGTCGCTAGTAAGGATTTTTTTCAGCCAAGCAACACACGAAGACAGTCTGCCAGGGTGAAGGTGGTTGGTGATTCATGTTGGTTGAAGGTACATCCACTCTTGCTAGCACAGGTTTTTGGATTTAAGCTTAGTCATGCATCATCCAAAAAAGGAAGAAAAAGGCAGTGGCTGGGGTGGGAGGGAAGGGTGGAGGATAGAGAGACATTTAAAGAGACTCACTTGTCTACATAGGGAACTTTCCAGGAAGCTAATATTTTTAAAAGACATGGACAAATTATGGAAACAGAGGAACATGACAAAGTATGAATAATCAGAGACCAACAAGCATAATGTCAAGAAGCTAAAAACTCAGAATGACTTTATAGGTTGTAGACATAGAGTTAGAAGAGACCTCAGAAGCCTTTGAATTAATTCCATATTGTACAGATGAGGAAATTGAGGCAAACAAGTGACTTGCCCAGGGTCACACAACTAGTAAAGTGTTTTAGGCCAGACTTGAACTCAGGTTTCCTGACTCCAGGCCTGGCACTCTATCTGTTGTAGCATTCTGGAAAATGTTAAAGATAAGAAAAAGTGTATTTTTAGATATAACAGAGGAAATAGAACAAGATGGGTGAGATAGGCTCATCACACAGGGACAGATGGTGTCATCATCTTAACAGATGAGAGAGACAAAACAGAATAGCTCAACTCCTACTTGACATCTGTCATAAGGAGAACACACTTAAAAAAAACCCCATTATCAACAACAAATGGGTTTTGGAGGGAATTGAAGAAAGCCTAATGTGAGAGAAGAGATAGTTAACAGAGAATCTGCCTGCTTTAAATGCCCTCTCCCAGATAAGTTATGTCAAAGAGCTTTCAAAGGTCATCTCAGAACCCCACTTTTATCTTTGATAATCTTTGAAGAGTCTAGAAAGATAGATGAGGCATTGGAATAATGGAGATGGGCAAATTATGGTCCTAAGTTTTTTTTTTATTTTCACAATATATGCATAAGTAATTTTCAGCATTCACCTTTTTTTTTAATTTTGCTTTTTATTTACAAGATATATGCATGGGTAATTTTTCAGCATTCACCTTTTTTTTTAATTTTGCTTTTTATTTACAAGATATATGCATGGGTAATTTTTCAGCATTGACAGTTGCAAAACCTTTTGTTCCAATTTTTCCCCTCCTTTCCCCCACTTTCTCCCCGAGATGGCAGGTTAACCAATACATGTTAAATATGTTAAAGTATAAGTTAAATACAATATATGTATACATGTCCATATAGTTATTTTGCTATACAAAAACAATCGGACTTTGAAATAGTGTATAATTAACCTGTGAAGGAAATGGGATATAAGCCTAGTAGTAACACTGCTGGATCAAAGGGTATGCACAATCTGATAACTTTTTGAGTGTAGTTCTCCAGAATGGCTGGATGCATTTACAATTCCACCAACAATGTATCAGTGGACCTGACTTTTAAATGGAGAAGGCTGGAATATGGATTCTAGAACCTGCTGATCAATGAGTTTGTTGTTGGTCCATGGTAGAATTCTACAATGATTAATTTCACAAATTATATCCTTCTAGACATCCAGGTAATGAGAAGATAAACCAGGAGAAGAAAATGGGTGGGTGTTATTCTTTGCCATACAATTTGGCCTAATCCTTTTGGGATGTGGACGATAGAGTGCTTCAAGGTTTTCCTTGTTTAGTAACACAATGATATTCTTTTATGCTTCAGAAAATAAAAATATTACTCTCTACAACTTTCTACTCTTAAATCACCATGAATTTTCACTTTTTCTTTCAAAAGAAAAGCAAAATTATGAATGAGTACCTAGTTTACAAAAGGTTCTACTATCTTTGAGTTAAAATCTTGACCAGGAATCTAAACCAAGAGGGAAATAATCTTTCTTGGTAAAATGATAGAAGTCAGTCTTAGTGAGATTGTAGTGGTAAGCCCAGAGAGATGCAGGTCAAAATGAGGAATTCTTCCAAATGGCTCATCCTTTTTTAAAATAACTTCTTTCTTATAGGTGTACATCATTGCTTAAAATAATGAGAACAACAGAAAAAGGACCAAGTCAGTGTTATTCCTATCCAGGAAACAATGCTAACTGTAGCAATTTTGTATAAAAGAGCTGATTTTTGATTCATGTCTTTTGGTTGAGAAGCCAGGTGACCTAGTGATTAGAACAAACTCAACTTGGAGTCGAGTCCCGGCTTTAAATGATACCTCAAGTTGTTACTATGACTGAATCAATAACTTTATCATGAATGATGTGACTAAGAACAATTCACTTAATATCTCCTAGTCTCAGTTTCTTTGTTGGAAGATAACAGCAAATCCTGTTTTTTCTTACTCATTGAGCCCTCCAATATAACAAGAAATAAAAGAGAAAGGAAAAAAAAAATTTTAAACTAATCAATGTATCAGTTGATTCTGACACCATATGCTCTTGTGCTCATCTCTGAAAAAAAGAGAACTGAATTTTTTCATCTCTTCTTTGAAGTCATGTTTAGTCATTCTAATTGTATGGCATTCAGTTTGAGTTTTTTTCATTCTTTCCTTCATGCTGTTATAAGCCTTGTGCAGATGTTTTCTTAGTTCTGCTAATTTCACATATGTTATTTCATCCAATTCTTCCCATGCTTTTCCAAATTCTTCATATTCATTCCTTCTTATAACTCAGTGATAATTTTGTTACGTTGATTTACCATAATTTGCTTAGTCATTCCCTTGTTGATGGGCATACGTTATACTGTTTTCTTAATTTGGCTCATCTCTAAAATGATCCAAATAAAAAAATGGAAAATTGCTCCTATATCTTTATCAAGAAAACCCCACATGGAGTCATGAAGATTCAAGTGTGACTGAAAAACGACTAATTGACAACCACAATAACAGTATTTGATTTTCTATTAAGGGCATTTTCCTAAAGTATTCCTCTCTACTTGGTGGTGAACTTCAGGGACTCCCACTGCCTCAAGAATCAAATGTAAAGTCCTTTGTTTGGCATTTAAAGTTTCTTATATGACCTGATCCTTTCTTCCCATCCTAGTCTCCTAATACTCTGCTTCCCTCCTAGCAATGGTCCCTTCCTAGACCTACTTGAAAGGGACATTGCACCTTTACTTCTGGGATCCCTTCCCAGACCTACTTGAAAGGGATATTGCACCTATACTTCTGGGACTTTCCCCTGACTCCCCCTGTCAGGGGAGCTCTCCTTCATTACCTGTGCTTCCTGGCTCTCATTAAGACCCTGCTCAGACCCTTCCCCTACTGGGATCTCTGGATTCCATCAGCTGCTTGTGCCTTCCCCTTTCAGATTGCCTTCATCTGCTCTGGAAATAACAAGCATGGGCCTATTTATTTGTATTTTCTCCCCTTACTGAAATGTGAGTTCCTCTAGGACAGAGACTGATTTTGTCTTTGTATCTTTGGCACTTAGCCCATACAGTTCCTAGGATACAGTAAGAGCTTCATAAATGCTTGTTGATAGATTGAGGTCTTCTGACTCCAGATCCAGTGATCTTTCCTTTGTATCCACTGATTGGACAAGAGTGATGATGAGGACAAAGTTGACATTTAGATGGTGCCAGGCACTGTGAGAAGTACTTTACAAAAAGCATCTCATTTTATTCTCACAATAATTTTGGGAGGAGGTGAGATTGTTACTCCTATTCAAGGAGTAGAGGAAGCAGACAAATAGAGGTTAAATGACTTGCCCAGAGACACACAGTAAGCATCTGAGACAAGATTTGAACTCAGGTTTCCCTGACAGTTGGGCCCTCTGCTCTATTTACTACTTTGCTCATTTATCTCCCTTCAATAATCCGTCATCTCCAGTCAGCAGCTGGCTAAACTTTCTATCAAACCAGCCAGTCTGGTATGACAACCAATGAAAATGCTATCGGCTGACTTCTTGCTGTTTGTAAATCTCAGCCAGGTAATGAGATTGGTGGAAATGTGGACAAGGAATGATGTCCTCTCTCACATCCAAATCACAGAATCCTTCAGGCTGGGCCCTCATTTTTTGTGTCCTATAACTATCCCCAAAGCCTAGTAGGCCAGAATCCTGCATTGGTCCTGTGTCCATACCATATTTCTCTCTCTCCTACATGCTGCCTATTTTTGTATTTTTGGAAAAAAGCAGTTAATAAAGACAGACCTATGCATTCTTGGATAAAGTGGGTATGTAATATTTTATCACATCTGATACAACTGAAAAAATATGCTACAGAAAGCTATTCTAATTTCTCAATCAGGGTTAACTGATGAAAACATGTTCTGAGAGTGCAGCTTGAGTATGTATACTTCCTTTTCTCTACTCTTTCCCTAAAATGAGGTAGGGAAAATTCCTCCCCTCTTCCCCCTCCCCCCCCAACCCTCCTACCAGCCCAGATTATCCCTAGAACTTCAGATTCTGTTTTGGTAGAATGCCTTTCATAAGAAGCAGAAACTGTTCTGCAGACTTAGAAAAGTGTAGGCTGCTGAATAGTGCATATTCTTTGTCCTTGGAAAAATGACAAAAAAGGAGAATGGTTTGCCTGTCATTTAAAAAATAAACACTCTTCGAACCTGTCTGGATTTATTGGCATCACAGAATGGTACCGAAAGTACACAGTGCACCAGATTGTGATGGCGCCATCTTCTTGGGGATAGTTTATGGAAGTTGGGTTATTACTATTTTTTGGTACCTTAGTCTTGGCAGGACTTCTAGAAGCATTAAACTTCTGCCACCATCATTCAGTATTAATCCAAGATGGGATTGGAGTTGTCTTAAATTGATCAATTCATTTTGTAACAGCTCACTGTCAGGATGACCCGGATGGAGGAAGAGGGCATTCCTCAAGAGCAGGGTTCATTTTATTTAGAATGTTTCAAAATCAGGCACAGAAGTCAATTCGCTTATAAATCTTTTTTTAAATCTTAATCTTAAAAATATTAAATCTTTTAAAAAAATTTTAAAGGGGAAAAAAGAAATTTACTTGATAATTTTATTGTATATTTGATAGAAATAGCAAGTTGTGCATAGTAGATCTACAATTTCATGTACAATCATCTTTTTAATTGTACTCTGTTATGGAAATGCTTGTTTTATTCTATAAATTAATTTTTTAAAAGAAAGGTTAAAAAATATTTGAAACTTGAAACGAAAAAAATCTTTTCAAAAAGTGAGCATATAGTTTAGTGCTTCTTGGGGAGAAAGGAGAGCCTAAAGACACATGGTTTTCTCCTGTAATGAATAAGAGGCGCCAGATGTCAATGGAAAGTTTTGTTTAGCATGATGTCATTGGAAAAGCATACTTATTCACATTGTTAGATCATGCATGTAGGTGGTATCAACTTAAGATACACTGAAAAGCCTGACTTACAAAACAGACAAATTAAATTTTAGTTCTCTAAGTCTTTAAATTCGGTAATAGTTCATCACAGATTCCCTTTCAATCAGGGCTGGTTAACTTTTATGTCACAGTTACTTTTGGCAGACTGATGGAGCTATATGGGTGCCTTTCTCAAATCATATTTTTAATGCAAAAAAATCTATTACAGAAGAAACCAATTTTATTGAAATTGAAATATTTGAAAATATTTTTTAAAAAGTGCTCACTGAGACCCCATAATCTTTCCATGGACTTTAAGAAAATTCTTAAATTTCTTTAATTCTTAAAAAAGTTTTTTTTTAAGTCTTTTGATTGTGAATTCCTTTGACTTGATTTTTAAAAAAGAGACATAGCAGGTGGAGAGATCATTCCTGACACAAGTCAGAAGACTTGGTTTCAGGCCTGGTTCTCCTACTACTAACTAGAAGTTAACCAACTAGCACATTTTCTAACTTTTCTTTTTCTATTTTCTCATCTATGAAAGGATGGAGTCAAACTGATAATGCTAATGTTTTCTTTACTATAGTTGGTCAGTCATATCTGAATCTTTGTGACTCCTTTTGAGGTTTTCTTGGCAAAGATCCTGGATGAGTTGCCATTTCCCTCTCCAGTTCATTTTACAGATGAGGAAATTGAGGCAAACAGGGTTAAGTGACTTGCTGAAGATTAAATAGCTAGTAAGTATTTGAGACTGGATTTGATCTCAGAAAAGTGAATCATCCTGACTCTGGCCTGGTGTTCTGTGAACTTTTAAATCCAGTGATTTATTTACAAAACTTGAATTTATTCATATATTTTCAGTAATGCAGTCGCTAAATAAGATGAAATCTACCCATTTGGAAGCAAATGCAGGAATGATAGACTCATTCTTTTTCTCTCCCAACCTGCCTTTTTCCTCTCCCTGTCTACTACCATCCTTCTAGTCACACGTTTGCAAGTCTTTCCCTTTTCCAATTCGTACTCCACATGGTTGCCACAAAGATATTCCTAAAGAATGCATTTGATCATGTCACTCCCCTTCTCAACAAGCTGCAATGACTTCCTATTGCTTTAGGATAAAATACAAACCCTATAGTCCTTCACCATCTGGCTCCAACCTACTTTTCCAGTTATATTACACATTTTACCCTTTCATGTACCCTATAGTGTGACCAAACTGGTCCTCATATAGCATACTGAATTTCCTGTCCTCTCTGCTTTTGCATAGGCTATACCTTACTCCTGGAATGCACTCCCTCCTCACTTGTACCTCTTATAATCTCTGCTTCTTTTCAAGTACCAGCCCCTAGTGAGGTCTTTTCTTTTTAAATTTTTTTTTCTGATCATCCAGTTACTAGTGTCCCTTTCCACCAATTCAATTTGCAATTATCTTGTATATTCCTTGTATCTACTTATTTGTATAAATGTTGGTTTCTCAAATTGGATAAAAGATTCTTGAGGGCAGGGGTTATTTCCTTTTTGTCTTTGTAGCCCAAGAGCCTCCCTGGTGTTTGTTCTGTGGCGATAAGGAATAGGTCTATGATTTCACTAGTGTAGGGAGCTCTCAGATGAGGCAGCTTCCTACCCATGCAAGTGGGCATCTTCTCAGCAAGTTATAGATAATAGCATCTTAGAAAGTTAAAGAGTTCTGGAAGCACTGAGGGCTTAAGTTATTAACGTAGGATTATGCAGTCAGTATGTGCCATGGGCAAGACATGAACTCAAGCCTTCTTGGCTCCAGAGTCAGCTCTTTTATTCACTATGTCATGGCATCTTTACCACTAGCTATATAACACAAATAGATAGCTTCGTGATACAGCACTAAGAATGGAGTGAGGACTTGAATTCAAATATGGCCTTAGATACTGAGCAAGTCACTGAACCACTGTTTGATTCAGTTTCCCTATTTGTAAAATGGAGTCATAATAATACCACCTCCTTCTCTGAGTGGTTGTGTGGATCAAATGAAATAATTGAAAAGTGCTTAGCCTAGTGCCTGGCATATAATAGGTGCTATGTAAATATTAGCTATTGTCATTATTATTACATAGTTGATACTTAATAAATGCTTTTTGATCGATTGATAGGTACATCATCAAAAATGTATTTTCATAAACAGCATCAGGAACCTGAATTATTAGCTAATCATTATTATTACTCAAAACTTGAGGGATCTATGGTTTTATTGGTCAGGTTCTCTCTCCAATGATACAAATCACAACCACTCTTGAACTTAATAGATGCTTTTCCAGAGTTGCTGTAGCTGAAAATTTAATCATCCTGCTAAGAACTGAATGTGAATCACAACATAACATTCTCACTCTTTTTGTTATTATTCGCTTACTTTTTGTTTTCTTACTCATTTACTTTCTTTTTTTGATCTGATTTTTCTTGTGCAGCAAGAGAATTGTATAAATATGTTTATACATCTTGGATTTAACATATTTTAACATGTTTAATATATATTGAATTGCTTGCTATCTAAAGACGGGGTGGGGGAAAGGAGAAAATCTGAAACCCTTGCTATGCAAGAGTCAATGTTGTCAAATTATCCATAAGACAACTGTATAAATATGTATACACATATTGTATTTAACATAAACTTTAACATATTTAACGTGCATGGGACTACCTGCCATCTAGGGGAGGGAATGGAGAGAAGGAGGGGAAAAGTTGGAACAGAAGCTTTTGCAAGAGTCAATGTTGAAAAATTACCCATGCATATGTTTTGTCGATAAAAAGCTATAATAAAAAAAGAAAAAAGAGAAAAAGAAAGTGAAAAAAATTAACCATGAATACGTTTTGAAAATAAAAAGCTTTATAAAAAAATTTAATCACCCTGCTTTCTCAGTTTAGCATGTTGATCCTCAAATAGCAGCCGTCCCATTTCCCATCCCAAGCCTCTCCAACTTGGTATGACTTATGTAAATTTGAACTCTAGTGGCATAATCTAAGAGAATCTATCACCTCCATCCCTGAAGGGCATCAGAGGAAGCCTTTAGTGGAGGAAGGAGGAGGATTGGTATATCAGTGAATCCTTGCTAGAATATACAAAATGCTTCTCTTCTGCTTTGCTAGAGTTAATGGTACTCTCTGAAATAGCTTCCTCACTTTTCCCTATCCCATGGAGCAATTTATGCCCTGGAGAAAACTGGCTGGATACTTGGAAAGCTTTACTAATGGATTCTACATTGTTGTTGTTTCCTCCAAGAATGAAAGAATTCATGCTGAATGACACTGGTCTAGGACATCATACCCTGCACATACTGTACAGGGTATTGGCAAGGGAAAGATCATAAACCATTTTTGAGAAGGATGGTAGAAGGAGTGACATGAACAATCAATAATTGAAAAATTATTGCTTGAACCATTTATTGAATCGTTGATCCATATTTTTAAGAGAACCTTGAAGATATTAATTAAATCTCACAAACCCCACAGGGAGGTGGGTAAAATAGTCATGTCCTGATTTTATTGAGGTTTGGTTCTGAGACCGAGAAAGGCTGAGATATTTATGAAACCTGCAGAGCAATTCACTGGCAGAGTTGGGTTGAGAACACAGAGTTCTTGAGTGACTCACTGTCCAGTGGAGTAACCAGTTGGCCTGGCTACATTATAAAAGACATAAGAATGAAAATTCGCAAATATATAACACTGTCATGGCAGCACGAAAGACATCAATTGCTGAATAAAATCACAGGAGGAATTCAAAGAAAATCAAATGTGAGACTAAAATGATAATAGAAATCAAGAAGAAAAAACATCCGACCAAAAGAATGCTCCATTACATCACCAGTTTATTATAAAAGCAATGAGGCTATGTGCTTCTGGATACAAAATCATCTTCAGACATAACTCAATATTAACATGGTGTGCTTTTCACAAGAATAATACTTTGGTAACTTCTATTTCTGGTAAATTGCTTCATTCAGCTCCATGTTTGTTTATAGAATCCCTGGAGTTCACATAGTCATAAAACGTCTTCTATTTTAGGGAAACCATATTTGATGGTATATGTTAACAAATGCAGATTTTAGGTTCTGTTTTGTTTTGACTTGTTATTAGGAAGAAAATTTTTTCCAATTTTTTTTCTGGTTAAAGAAATGAAGAAAATTTTGATGGGAAAACTTCATAAATTTTGTACACTTAGAAATAAATAGAAGGGGGAAAAATTCTCCTTTAATTCTCTTCTTTTCCTATCTTTCCTATTTTTGATGGCACCACCATCTTGTATATTATAGGTGAAGAAATGAAAACTTAAGAGAAGTTCAAGATCACATGGAAAGTAAATAGCAGAGTCAGGAATTTAACGCAGGTCCTGTGATGCTAAAGCCAGTACTTAGATCCTACATCTTCATGAATCATCTTGACCACTCAAAGGTAGGGAAAGTAAAACAATCTAATTAGTGAAAGAATGTAATATCTATAACCATCAGAGATAGATAACCTAGAATAGTATTATCAATTCAAATCATCATCCCAATGTCCTCTGCAGATTAGGATACTTAGCAGGTACTTGCCAGTGGCTAATCCTGGAGATGAGGAACTGTTAGTCATAAAGAACAGAGACAGGGTCTCTTCATCTCTGTCTATCTTGGGCTCTTACTCTGGGGAAATCTCTAAAGCAAAGCTTAGGCTTTTCCCAAAATATGGGTAACAGGATACCTTCTGGAAAAGATAACTCAATATAGAATATAGTTATCAGATAAAGAATTCTCTCTATTTCTTCGATCACTGAAAATATTTGGAATGCAAAAGCATTAAAGTGCGTGTACAAGAAATGTAAAACCCTTAATTATCCCATTGCTTCCATTTTAGGCGTCTCCTATTACCACCGCTATCATCAATCTCCAGCCTCATACCATAGTAAACTACTTTGTAGAATGACTAAACAGAAAGACTCCATTCTCATTCATCTTAAACTTGCACAGCTTGAGCTGCTCACTAGGGTCATAGCTCTTCATTGGTTGGGGGATGGTTGTAGTCCTTTGGCTATAGGCTACTTCTGGCTGTGTTGATCTCATCTAAGAAATGGTGTTATTGTGGTACTCACCTTCCACTGGGCAACCAACACTAGCTCAAGAACTCCTGAATCTAATCACCAAGGCTGGAAATGCAGTTTTTTTTTCCTCAGGATGGATGACTTAGGATCAAGAATAGAAAGAAAAAGACAGGAACTGGATTACTCCTGATGCAATATACTTGTATCTGCCATTATTGCTCTAGGTGGAAGAGAATGGGAAAGAAGTCCTTCTTTGCTGAAACTTTAAAAGAGAAGAATTCCCCAAAAGAAGGGTCCAAAAGAGTATGCAGAGCCCTTGATAGCTAAACTCAAACAATCTTCTAAGAAACAAGCCCAATCCTCATTGGAATTTTAGCCAATCAGGATTTGCAGCATCATCCCTTCCCAGCACTTGTCCAACAAAGGTCTACTCCCTGTAATTGTATCAGAAGTATTGAACTTGGGAATGGATATGATGACTGAGTTTATCGCTGCACTTAGCTCCACATCACAGAAAAAGGGCAAAGAAGGTACTCTACACAGCAAAGAAAAAAGAGACTGCTCAGTCTCCAACAGCTACTTGGTCTCTTTTGATCTCAATTGTTCACATAGTCATAAAATGATACCATATTTGATGGTATATGTTACAAATACAGTCCTACCTGACATTTCTTTGACTTATGTTCTGACTTGAAAAACAAAACTCATTACTCCCCTAAATTTTTCATTGCCTAATGCATACTGTCCTTAAAAGCTCAAACTACTTTCTTCACTATCTCCAAACCTCTCTTCTATTGTAGTCTGTCCTGGCTACCTGCCTTTGCTTCGTGAGCCAGGGTCTGATTCATATTGATGTGCCACTAGAAACTAGTGGAATGAGAAGCATCCCTGGTGATGTTGGATTAGGAATGGAGAATACCATTTTCTCGTTGTTGCCATGTGTCTTCATGTCCTCCTTTCTCCCCATTCAAAAAAGGCCTTTTGTTTTCACATCATCTTCATTTTCAAATATATCCCATCCTCTTCAAGTACCTTTTTCTTGTAATTTTTTTTAAAGTGAGGAGGAGCAGTTCAATCAAACTAATCAATACATCAATTGAGACTGTCAGTAAATGTGGTGTTCATACCAACAGTCCTGTTTTTTTGGGGGGGGGGTGAGGGAGGAAAGAGAGAGGTACATTTTCTTCTTCTTTGGAATTAAGCTTAATTAGTATAATTGCAAAATATTTGATATCATTTAAAAATTAATTCCCTCCCCACCTCATTTGCATTGTAATTGTAGTTTTTATTGTAATCCATTGTTTTCAAGGCTCTCTTGTTACCTCTTTTCTAGTTTGCTTTCCTTACCTAGATGAACTTATTGGTATCTGGCTATTCCAGGAAGGTAGCTACTAACTCCTCTTTAGAGCACTCCAGTTCATAAGACTAAGAATAAGTTGCATTTGTGCAGAAACAAATATAGTCTCTATGACTGTCTGGGTGGGATTCTGGCAAGAAGGAAGATCAGGAATCATTCTTTCAAATAACCTTACATTGATCAATCTTCTTTAGTAAATAGTAATTTGTGCTGTCTATTCTTTTATCCACTTCTCATCCTTCAGCATTAACAGCTGATTTAAATAGTTTTGTTACATTTGTTTTAATTGTATAACGTATCTTATTTTCAATTTTATTCTTTCTGATAACCCACTTACTGAAGTAGAGGAGATGGACTCAAGGTAAGGGATGAAAAATGCATTTTTTGGATATGAGCAACGTTTGAATTTGTTTTGCTTGCTTCTCATGCATGTTATAGAAATTTTATTTTTCTTTTTCCAGGGGAAAGTTAAGAGGGAGAGAAAAATAAATGCTTTTTGATTGAAAAAAATCAAACTAAAAAAACAAAAAAAAATTATTCTAATTTAGTATTGATCCAGGTCTTTTCTCTAACAAGTCTATGATCAGGCTCAGACAATTAGTTTGGAAATAATTTCTATATCATTAATTTCCTATAGTTAAAACTTAATCAGTTTCAGTTTGTATCATGAAGTTTTTTGTTTGTTTTTGTTTTTGGTGGTGCTTTCCATGTCCATCTGTTCCCAACACTCTCCTCAAAGAAAGTAATCATGAAATATGGTCTGAGACTTCTGCGTAGTAAACTAGATTTTGATCTTTCCAATTCCTTACTCCTGAACCACATTTTTAAAAACTTTTTTTTTTTGCAATCCTCTCATGACCACATTATAGTGACTGAATATGAAAGTGTCCATTTAATTTGGAAGATCTTTTCAAGTGCTTTGAAGAATTTGTCTTCTCATGCTCTGCAACAGATGTTGACACATAAGCTACAATTATACAGTGGGTTTTTTGTTTTGTTCTGCAAATGGGTATCATGAATACTGCAATATGAGACCAAGTATCCCAGGAAATGACATTTCTTGCTGCCTTTGACCACATGATAAAATCATCTCTGTGAATTCTTTCATTTATCTCTTTAAGTAGTATCTCAGAGCCACCTTTCCATTGAGGTACCTCCTGTTTTCAGTTATAGGAAGAATTAAAAGACTGATATAATTTAGTTTCTACTCTATTTTAAGTTTTCGTACCTGGATATTTAGAATTCCAGTAGGAAAATTTATATTTATAAGCATTCTAAAAAGCCTTGTGATTCTTAGGCCTCTCTGCTTCCTGGTTTTCTGCTACTCCTGGCCCATCATTGCAGGAGTAGCAGTGACACAAAATAACACTAAAGATTATTTTGTCTTTTTATGTATTTTATGGGTTTCTATGACCAAATAATTGATTGCTAAGTGGCTAGTTCATTGATGACGGGCCATTCTGTACTTAGATGGAATGGTTCTTGGAAGGCAGAAACCTTCAGTTTCCACTACTGTACTCAGGGCCTTCTCAATCTGAAAAATGACCAATCAGAATTTATGCTATATCGACAGAGTGTTGGAGAATCTAAGATCCCCTCTAGCCATATTGAGGCATCACAGAAGGACTTTATTTCTGGAGGTATAAATTCAAACATTTCCAATAAATATTTGAAATTGAATTCTAAAGAGGTCAACTCTCTAAGTGGCAGGAGTGTAGTATAATTTGAGCTATAGACTGTGAATTTGAATACCAGAGTTCTGATGTCAGTTCTGCTCCTGATTCACTCAGTGACTGTTTCCTTGTTTGTAAAATGAGCATTTCAGATTAGATGATTAGCACCAAGAGGGAATCAGAGAGGCTCAGAAAGAAGGTAGGAGAATGCCAGAGACAAATTCTATCAATTTCAACAGTTTGCCTATAGCAAAGTTTAAACTGTGGTTTGTGTCCCCCATGAGGTTGTGTAACTGAATGTGGGGGTGGGGTCACAAAATTATGATTTATTGACAGCAAATGTTTGATTTATATGTGTATTTTACATAACTATAGATCCGGGGTCATGTAAAAATTTTGGGGGTGAAAAGGGATTGCCAGTGGAAAAAGTTTAAGAAGTTCTGGCCTATGGAGCATAAATAGAGGGAGCATGATATGATTTTTATTGCCTTGAAATGGATGAGAAAGCTTTCTTCTTCCTCTTTTTTCTTATTATACTATATGATCCCTGACTACCATTCTCCTCTCCCCAGACTCAAAACTGAGACTAATACCACTGTGTTATTGGTTTTAAAAGCTACTGTGAAATAACCTAGGATCCTAACTTCCATTTAGACAGATATTGTAGTGGAACAGTGTTTCTAGAGTTCCAAATAGAGAGTTTACAAGTAAACTGTTGGAATAGAGCCTATTTATAAATTGAGAATTATGTGAGGGGTGTGTGTGTGTGTGTGTGTGTGTGTGTGTGTGTGTGTGTGTGTACTTTCTTTATATTCTCCTAACATTTAGCAGAGGCTGTAAAATATAGTAGATAAAAGTTCCCAGTCTGACATTACTCAGGGGTGACTCGTCTCAAATCACCCAATCTCTCAATGCCTCAAGTACTCATCTGATCTTAGAAATCCCATAATCCTTGATAATTTGCTTTGGGACAAGAAATGTCCAGGTTTTTGGAGTTCTCCACACTAATTAAATCTCAGCTTCCTAGCAAAACACCCACTATCACACTGCTACCACATAACTCAGCTTAATCAGTATTTATTAACAAACTAAATTACACTGTCGATTATTCTAATCTTCTGAAGAAACCTTCAAGTTGCTTTACAGATGTGATCAAAGTTATATTTGGAAAGTTAATGTTTTTCTTTATATCTAATACAAGATTGTTGACTATGGAGTTAACAAGATGTGGTTTTGATCTACCATTTACTTCTTTTACCTTGGATCAACGACTTTACCTTTCATTATTCAGTTTTCAGCTTCATCCAGTACTCTGTGACCCCATTTGGAGTTTTCTTAGCAAAGACACTGAAGTCGTTTGCCATTTCCTTATCCAGATCATTTGACAAATGAGGAGACTGTGCCAAACCCTGTTTGCCCAGGGTTACACAGCTAGGAAGTGTCTGAGGCTGGATTTGAACTCAGATAGTTTTCCTGACTACTGACCTAATGCTCTGTGCACTATAGTACTGCCTTGCCACCGTGACTTTACTTACTTACTGGGTCTCAATTTTCTCATTTGTAAAAGGAAATTGTTGGAGTGGATGATCTCTAAAGGTTCCTTGTGTTTTTCAGTCTGTGCTCCTACTATGGCAGGAAGCTTCAGAGTCTTTGGGTTTAATAAAAGGCTCATAACCTGCTTCTCATTACTTTTCATTTCTAATACAGAACCAGAGAGCCCTTGATAGCCAGTGTAAAACCACGCTTGTTTCTCTCTCTAAATATAAATGGAGCACTATTTCCTTATTTCTGTGTAAAAAGTTGCTTGATATTTCTAAATAACTCGAAGAAATAGTAACTTTTTGATTCACTGTATTCTTCAATAGTCATATTCTTTGCTGGATCACGTCCAAAGAATTTTTTTTCAGTTTCCCAATTTCTCAGAAAGAAATTAATATTACATGAAGCCTTATGCATCTCCTTCTTTTCTCTGATGCTATTTATACTCACTGGACACTATTAATTTGCATGGTGAGTGCTTCTGCTATGGTGGACAAAGAACAATGGGAATCAGATTGCTCTGCTGGGATCTTTTCATTCTACCTAGACAGACTTACTTACCCTTCTGAGTTTTTCACCTTTAGTGAAAATGTCAGTTTATTCCCTGTCTCCTCTCCTCCCCTCATTTTTAAAAAATTCTTTAGAAACCAACTTCTGAATTAACATTCTGGTGGCCAATCAGCATCAGCTTCCAGAAAGACCCTTTTCAGGTTCTCTAGTAAATAACAGCTGTGTCCCCAATCACAATTCTAAAGTATAATCAGGCTGAGTGCAGCATCCTGATTTTGATTTAGGCCCAGAGTGTGCCAGGAGTTGGGTCTAGTCTGTTTTTCCCTGAGGAGGTAGTTAGTGAGCGAAAAATCATCTTTGCTATTGTTGTTCAGTTGTGTCTAACTCTCTGTGACAAAGATATTTGGCACAGATATTGGAGTGGTTTGGCATTTCCTTCTCCAATGTGTCCCTAATTTACAAATGAGGAACTGAGGCAAATTGGGATTAAATGCCTTGCCCAGAGTCATACAACTAGTAAGTGTCTGAGGTTACATTTGAACTCAGCTCATTCTGGCTCCAGTTCTGTTTACGGTACCACCTAGCTGCTCCCCAAAATTATCTAGTATAACCCAAACCATGGTTCATTTCCTATTCAAAATCCTTAGAACTATTCAACATGGGCATCTTTCCATCTCCTTTGTGGAACTTGTCTCTCTCTTTTCTACCCTCCACCTTTCTAACTATTGTTTTGTGAACAGTAATGAAATCAACACTACTATTACTTTTTGAAAGGAAGGAAGGCAGTATAATCTACTGCCCAGTGCTCTACTCACAATCTTGTGACTGTCTTCTAGAACAAAACTCATCTTCCTAGACCACAACTCCCTGCATGTGTTTTATTTCCTTTTTAGAATATAAGCTTTTCAAGGTCAAAGATTGCTGTACTTGAATATACAAAACACACAGTAGATATTTAATAAATACTTTATTGATTGATTGTTAAGGCTGTTCCTAACCAATTGGATACTTGCCTCAGGGTGAATTAGAAACTCCTGGAGCTCAGTTTCTCAGAAATCTTCTACTCATAGTAGACAACATGGAGACAACTGAGAATCCCTGAATTGCTCTAGAAACTCGGGCAAATCTCCAGATATATTAGGATTTCCTTTTTTTCTACCTGTCAAATGATGACAACATCTGCCACCATATCATTGAAAATTTGTTTGGGTAAAGTTCATGTGCAAGGATATTGAGTTTCTTAAAATGAAAAGCTTTTTATAAGTGCAATATGTTATAATGTATAGTATTTATCAGATTTGGAGTACAAATTCGTATTCAGTCTTCATATTTGGTGAAGGTATTATCCTAGGGCAAGATGAGAAACATTTTGTCCTGGAAGAGATCCTATCTGTCTTAGAAAGCAATGAATGCATAGAATTTTTGGAGCTTAAATGAATGAAAAACTTTTTTTAAATCATCTATATTGTGTCAGGCACTAAGAGAAACAATAGAGATCCAAGTTGACAAGCAATGATAGTTTCTTCCCTCAAAGGGTTCACATTCTCATTAGGGAGACAACAAATATAGAGTGGTAGCCAATGAAGCTAAGGGGTAGATTGAAACACCCTTTTTAGGGTCATTAATGGTATTATTTATTTGATTAGGGTTCTCAAAATCCAAACATGGCCATATGATATATTCAACAATTGGGGCAGAATGGTCTAGGGCTTAAAGGATGTAGTCCTCTTGGGCATGGCCTCAGGGCTGGGCAACATGGCACCTGGGGCTCTAGATATCAACATGAACAACCCATCACCTTCACAGGTGAGGAATCTAGGACCTAGAGATGTGACTTACCTTCTTCATATTGTAGTCCAGAAAAGACAAGGAGTAGGTAAGTGCAGTAGAAAAGACAATGTTTCTGGTGCTGTATTCATTGAATTATATTTTGTATAAAAGTGGGAAGGGGAATAGGGAGGATTGGAGGAGAGAATAAGCTTCTGCATAGTCCCTACACTATACAGTCTAAGCATTTTTACAGATATTAATTCATTTGATCCTCACAACAACCGTGGCAAGAAGGTGCTATTTTTATTTTCATTTTACAGTTGAGGCAACTGAGGCAGAAGTTAAGTGGTTTGGCCAAGGTCACACAGATAGTAACTGACTAAGGTGGATTTGAACTTGTCTTCTAGTCCCAGTACTCAAGCCACTGCATCACCAGTTGTCTCAATATATTTCATCTAAGATTGAACTTATAAGAGGAAATCTCATCCACATCACCCTTCTGTGGTTTAAAACTAGCAAAAGTGCATTACAGAATTCAATTTTTAGAGGAAAAAAAGGCTTAACATATGGTATATACTTGATCTGCCTCAGATAAATTGAGTAGTCAGTTACAATTTGTGTAGATTTTTCTCTACTCAATATAAATTCTACCACTAAATTAGAGCCTGGCAGAAATTTCAACCAGGACCCATCTGGCTGTGCATATTTTGAGTAAAGAGGGGGAAAGTGGAATTGTAGAGTGTTCTAATAAATGGCATTGTGGGACAGTGTCCTAGTCTTGTTTGGATGAAAGATGTGAACTAACGAATCACCTTTTACCCTTATTGCAGGCACTTAGTGTCTTTCCAATTTTATACCCTGGCTTAGAAGATTGGCTTCTCTTTCCCCAGATATAAAAAAGAAAAAAAAATTCTCTATAATGATTTTATATTTGATTCTAGAGGTAATAGGGAGCCACTGGAGTTTATGGAGTGTAAAGAAATGTGTAGTGTGGTCAAACCTGTACTTTTGGCAAAAACAAAGGAAAACAATCTGTATGGGGCATGTTTTCCAATGATGTCTTCAATATCCAATAGAAAGAGAAGCCCTTGAAGGTAGAATTGTTTCCTTTTTGTCTTTTTATACTTAGTACTTGACATATAGTGGTTGCTAATTAATGATTGTAGATTGATAGAGTGATTCTTCAACATAAATCCTTCCCCACCTCACTTTTCAATTCAATCCATCCAACATACTGACTGTGCAAAACCTTAAAATTAGAGTTTAAGGAATGGTGAATATAAGTTTGGCTGGAGAGGGTATGAAGGTGAAGAGTATGAAACATCCACAAAAGTAAGTTGGAACCCATTTTGGTGGATTTTTAAGTGGCAAACTGAGAAACTTGTATTTTAATACAAGTAATAGGGAGCTACTGAAAATTGTGAGCATGGGAGTGATGTAATTGTTGTTATTCTGATGTTTCAGTCATGTCTGGCTCTTTGTGACTCTGGTATTTTCTTGGCAAACACTGGAGTGTTTTGAGTCTCCAGCTGATTTTAGAGATAAGGAAACTGAGGCAAATAGGGTTAAGTGACTTGTCCAGGGTCACAGCTAATAAATGTCTGAGGCCTGATTTGAATTCAGGAAGATGAGTCGTCCTGACTCCACATCTGTCACTCTATCCACTACACCACCTAGCGACCCTTCTAAGTAACTAACATATACATAAACCCTAAGTATGCTATCTGCCAACAGCTTTTAGAAAACCCTTTTATGTGAGAAATCTTCCTAGTTTGGAATCCTAAGTAACAAAATATCAAAGTGATATCAAAATGCAACCTCTTTCAAAGTTTTTCTATTTTATCATCTCCAAATCTGCAACCCTTAAAGATCTTTATAATACCTAGGAAAGTGCTACTTAAATAAAGTTGTTTTTAAAAATGCTCTTTGAAAACCATCTGGTATTGGCTTAGAAATAGATTAGTTGATCAGTGGAAAAGGTTAGGTTCACAAGACAGAATAGTCAACTATAGCAATCTAGTGTTTGACAAACCCAAAGATTCTAAATTTTGGGATAAGATTTCATTATTTGATAAAAACTGCTGGGATAACTGGAAATTAGTATGGCAGAAATTAGGCAAGGACCCACACTTAACACCACATACCAAGATAAGATCAAAATGGGTCCATGACCTAGGCATAAAGAACGAGATTATAAATAAATTAGAGGAACATAGGATAGTTTATCTCTCAGACTTGTGGAGGAGAAAGAAATTTGTGACCAAAGATGAACTAGAGACCATTACCAATCACAAAATAGAAAATTTTGATTATATCAAATTAAAAAGCCTTTGTACAAACAGAACGAATGCAAACAAGATTAGTAGGGAAGTAACTAACTGGGAAAACATCTTTACAATTAAAGGTTCTGATAAAGGCCTCATTTCCAAAATATATAGAGAACTGACTCAAATTTATAAAAAATCAAGCCATTCTCCAATTGATAAATGGTCAAAGGATATGAACAGACAATTTTCAGATGAAGAAATTGAAACTATTACCACTCACATGAAAGAGTGTTCCAAATCACTATTGATCAGAGAAATGCAAATTAAGACAACTCTGAGATATCACTACACTCCTGTCAGATTGGCTAAGATGACAGGAAAAAACAATGATGAATGTTGGAGGGGATGCGGGAAAACGGGGACATTGATGCATTGTTGGTGGAGTTGTGAACGAATCCAGCCATTCTGGAGAGCGATCTGGAATTATGCCCAAAAAGTTATCAAACTGTGCATACCCTTTGATCCAACAGTGTTTCTATTGGGCTTATACCCCAAAGAGATACTAAAAAAGGGAAGGGGACCTGTATGTGCCAAAATGTTTGTAGCAGCCCTGTTTGTAGTGGCTAGAAACTGGAAAATGAATGGATGCCCATCAATTGGAGAATGGCTGGTAAATTGTGGTATATGAATGTTATGGAATATTATTGCTCTGTAAGGAATGACCAGCAGGATGAATACAGAGAGGCTTGGAGAGACCTACATGGACTGATGCTAAGTGAGAAGAGCAGAACCAGGAGATCATTATACACTTCGACAACGATATTGTATGAGGATGTATTCTGATGGAAGTGGATTTCTCTGACAAAGAGACTTAACTGAGTTTCATTGGAGAAATGATGGACAGAAACAGCTACACCCAAAGAAGGAATACTGGGAAATGAATGTGAACTATTTGCATTTTTGATTTTCTTCCCGAGTTATTTTTACCTTCTGAATCCAATTCTCCCTGTGCAACAAGAGAACTGTTTGGTTCTGCAAATATGTATTGTATCTAGGATATACTGCAACATGTTTAGCATATATAGGACTGCTTGCCATCCTGGGGGGGGGGAGGAGGGAGGGAGGGGAAAAAACGAAACATAAGTGATTGCAAGGGATAATGTCGTGTAGAAATTATCCTGGCATGGATTCTGTCAATGCGAAGTTATTATTAAATAAAATAAAATTTATTATAAAAAAATGCTCTTTGATAGTTATAATGAGGCATTATATTCTCAATACTAAGGGGGTTGGACTTGGAATGAGAAGACCTGAGTTCAGATCCTAGTTCTGCCACTTACTAAATCTATAGCCATGGGCAACTTATAGACCAGCTCTGATCTCTTCATTTGTAAAATGTTGGAATTGGGCAGAGTGATCAGCTCTAAATCTGAGATCCTATGATACATGATAATAGACACTGAAGTAAGAACTGAAAATGTTAATCAATAACACATTTATTTTTAAGGCTATTTATTAACATTGGACAGGGTCAAATATCTGAATTTGACTGATTTTTTTTTCCAGTTGTTGTCATGTTGGTATTAGACTGTATATTAGCATAGTCAGATTATACTTGAATTTGACTTAGCTTTAGCTCTCAAGAGTCGCCCCTACCTCCCTCAAAATGTCTTTGTCCCAGGACAGATTTGAAATGTAGTCTTGGGTATGTTTGTTAATTCACAGAGCTGTTCATCAGGATGAGTGCTTCATGGTTGTGGTCAGTGCCTTGGGCAAGTGACACAATAGAAACTCTCTTGTGCTCTAAATCATGATTCTTCATCAGATGTTGAAATGTGGCTTTGCTGTTTCATCTCTCAGTGTTATCCCTCTAATTCACACCAGCCAAACTAAACTAAGCCTAAATCATCCTATTGTAAGCAGAAAACTAGAAACCCCAAGACAGAATGAACACTTCAGAGGTTCAGGGCTCCTTCTAGCTCTGCCAACAATTCAGTTTATGACCTTAGGTTAACCTCACTGATCTTCAACTTTCTGGAGTTATAAAAGGAGATTAATAACATGCATGTGTTAGAGTGATGGGAAGACCAATTAGTGGTGGTGAAGGATGATGTGTAAGCCAAGTGTAACAATTACTGCTATTAAAATTATCCAGGACTGAAAGAAGTTGGCTGAGCACTGTCAGTGATCTCTAAAAGTTTGCAGAGAATAAATAAGCAAGGCATTCTAGGTTTGGAGACAGGCATGCATCCTATTTCTGGAAGAAAAGAAAATGATACCTATAAGCTGTGGACTTCAGTTTCACACAGAATTTTAAAATGGACTATTATTAAATTTTAGAAGGACTAGGCATATTAAATGATGCAAAAATATGTTACTTTGAACTAAAAATTTTTATCCTACTATGTCTATCTTCTTTGCCTTACAGATTTTAAAAATGTACTTTGTCCATTGATACAGCTTAGTTCTTTCTGGTGCTTCTAGTATTGTATATGCCAATTACACATTGAAACAGTTTTTTAAACATTTGTTTGTTTTGTTTTTAAGTTTTTAATTTCAAATTCTATCCCTTCCCCTTCTCTAAGACAATAAGCAATAAGATATAAGGTATCTTATTGTGTGCAGTCATATCAAACATTTCTGTATTAGTAATTTTGTATAAGAAGACTCAAAAGAAAAAGAATGAATTGAATATTCAGTCCAAAGAGGAAGCAATAATTTGATGAGAGCTTGGAAGGAAGTTGCCTATATAATGACTGAGAAACGTGTATTTGGGCCCATATAGGAGAACCTTTTGAACAGTAACTTGGAAAAAGATGTATCTGACACATTCATCAAGAAAAAAAGTGAAAATGACATTCTTCAGTTTGTATTCAACTAATATCATTTTTTACTCTGGAGATATATTATGTTTCATTAGTCATTGGGATTGTATTAATTAATGTATTACTGAGAATAGCTAAGTCATTCACAGTTCTTCATTGAACAATATTGCTGTTAACTGTGTACGATGTTGTCCTGGCTCTATTCACTTCACTTTGCATCAGTTCATGAAAGTCTTTCCAAGTTTTTGTGAAATCATCCTCTTTGTCATTTCTTATAGCACAATAATATTACACTACATATACCGCAACTTATTTAGCCACTCATTACTTGATGTATATACTTTCAATTACCAATTCTTAGGCATTTTTTACTTTAAAAAAATTGCTGCTATAAATTTTTTTTGTACATATAGGTCTTCCTCACCTTTTATGCCTTTGGGATATCTCTATCGATCTATTGCTTGATCAAAAAGTATGCAGAGTTTTATAGCCCTTTGGTCATAGTTCCAAATTGCTCTCCCAAATGGGGGGATCAGCTCACAACTCCACCAACAATGCATTAGTGTCCCAGTTTTCTCATATCCTCTCTTTACTTAGCATTTTTCTTTTTGTCTTATCAGTCAATATGTTATGTGTGAAGTGGTATCTCAGAGTTCTTTTAATTTGCTTTTCTCTAATCAATAGTGTTTAGAGCATTTTTCCATATAATTATAATAATTTTGATTTCTTTGTCTAAAAACTGCCTTTCATAATCTTTGACCATTTATTAATTGGGGATTGAAAAATTTGTCAATTTGTCAACTAGGGAATCACATGTAATTTTTTAAATAAAATTAGTTTCTCTTTATATTTGAGAAATGAGGCTTTTATCAAATTTACTTGTTGCAAAAATTTCCCTCCAATTTTCTTCTTTCCTTATTATTTTGGTTGCATTGGTTTTGTTTGTACAAAACCTTTTAAATTTTTATAATTAAAATTACTCACTTTACATTTTGTAATGTGTTCTATCTTTTGTTTGGTGCTTCTAGTTTTGAAGGAGCTTTCTAGAATGGATTTTTAAATTTTTGTTGTGAAAATGTATACCTCAGAAATTTGTTAACACTATAGATCAAGCCTTGATTTATCATTCTGCTGACTGTTTACTCTTGAGAAAATGTTAATAATGCAAGTTAAATTTTAGTGTCATTTGTACATACTATTTTTTATTTTAGAGTTAATTATCAAACATTTACCAGCCCCCCCCCAAAAAAAACCCATAGGTTCCATATGTTATTTGTATTTACTTGTGGAATACCAGGTCTCATTAATAGGAATCTGTGCTCCTCTTACTTCTGCCCTCTCAAAGAGAAGGGAATGGAGTGGAAAACTTTCTGTGCTTACTTCTTAGGCCCAGCTTAGGGGAAGCTTTTTCACATACCTGCTACCCACTCATCCTTTCTTCTTTCTTTTTCTAGATTTGGGTGGAGGAAAAATATCTAGACCAAGCTTCCATGCTCCTAACTCCTTTTTCATCCCCATTGGGTTGGAAATGTATCATATCCATGATTATAACTAACCAAAATAATAATAATATCTACCATTTAGGTAGACTTTAAGGTTTGCAAAGCATTTTACATGTGTTACCTAATTTGAGTCTCACAACGAGTCTGACATAGATACAATTACTACTTCCATTTTATAGATGAAAAAAATCCTAAGGCTGAGAAAATTTGTTTTTTATCCAAGATTATATAGGCATTAAATTTCTGAGGCAGCATTTAAATACAGGTTTTCTTGCCTTCAAGTCTAACACTCTAGATTCCTAATCCACCTGGATTCCTACTGAAAGACTGATTTACAGTTATTAGAATGGGCAGACAGGGAAAATCTTTTAAAAATATGTATGTATTATATATTATATATATATACATATATATATGTATGTATGTTTGTGTGTGTGTATGTATGTTTGTGTGTGTGTGTGTGTGTGTGTGTGTATAAAATCCCATAGGTTCCATTTCAATTAAACTTTTGGAACTGTTCAAGCATTATGACAAAATTACAGGATAAATGGCTCATAAAGTATGTTTCCAAATTGAAAGATTCTCCTACCAAAAACTGGGGATTAGAACTGGAGGTCTGAGTTAGGAAGGAAGCTCCCTAGTCAGTTTCCTTCCATGTGGCTAGAATTACCAGAGCTATCCCGCCATTCCCTCAGAAGCAAACAAAGGTACACAAAGAAATACACATGTCTGGGTCAACCACAGATGTTTATGAGAAGTCAAACTAAGTCAGTAAAAAAAATTAATACTAATACTAATAAAGAAAGGAGATCAGTTCAGAAGTGGGCTCCAGCTGCACCCAGCCAAAGCAGGAAAGGGGAGGGTTTCCCCACAAGCCCCAGAAGGCATCTGCATTGAATTGGAGCTTTAGCCAAACAGGTGAGCTGCCACCCACCATGAATCAGAGAAATCTCTATACTAATTCTGTTTATCTTCATCAGAACATGCCCCAGTTTGTCAAGTTCCTTCCTAAAATCTGTTTCTTAGAACAAAATGCAATGGAATCTGACCAGGGCAGAGTATAGGATTCTTACCTCCCTCATCCTGGACTCTTCAGTGGCCCCTAAGATCAGTGTCTTATTTATTTATTTGGGTTGCAATGTTACACTATTGACTTATTTTGAGTTTTTATTATATCAAAACTTGTACCTCTTTTTTATATGAATTAGCACCACCTTGCTTCCCAAACTATACTTATAGATTTGATTATTTGAACCCAATGAAGGAGTTTTACATTTATCCCTATTATTCCACCTGAATGGATTTTGCTTATTATTCAAACTTGCTTAGCTTTTTTTTCAGTATATAGACACAATGATGCTCTCATGTGCAAAATGGCAAAACGTTTTTGTAATTTCTTTTGGAATTGCCTTGAGAGTCATTTCTGAACTGTAAAAAAAAGTTTGACTCATTTTTTTATGTTTGTAATTGAAGTTCTTTCCCCTTTATTTTTCTATCAGTTCTTTCCTTTCTTTTCCTTTCCTTTCCTTTTTTGATCTATCAGTTCTTTTATCCAGCTTGCTAACATGCATGATTTTTCTCCAGATGACTCTTACCTATTTCCAACGCTTACCATTAGAAAAAGCAACTTTACCACTATTTAGGATATCAAAAAGATTATCCTTTTAAATGTGATTTCATAAGAGGAGTTTCCAAAAAATGTTTGGAGTGATGAGAAAATTATTAAAATAAGTTTTCCAGGGTGAAAGAGGGAAACACTTGTTTGCATATATAAATTCCAGAATGTGTTTCTTTTTTTTTTTAACCCATTACACTACTAAAGATCATACTCCATAATTTTCATTCATCTCCCCACCCTGAAGATTTGGTGAGCTGCCCTCTTCCCCAGCCCCATATGCTGAGTCACACCAGAAAAAGGAACATAGTGTTATGTGTGCGCCTTTTAAAACACCAAAACAAATGTCAACAGATCATGAAGAATCAAAACCATAAATTCCTGAAGAAAAGTCCATGAACATAAATCATAATCTCCATTAGTCATCAAAGTTTGGTTCCAGAGGATCTTATCTCTTTCCACCATTTCCTATTATACCCTGTGAGTTTGCCCAAAATTTTACATAGTGAGCAGGTTCTGATTACTATAGTTTTGGACCTGTGTTGAACCAATGCCATGGTGGGGATAGCCTTCCTGACAGTAGGAAAGCATATACAGGGCAATCCCAGTATAGTACAGATATGGGGCTGCTGAAGTGTAGCCAGAGCAGCTTGGTTGGGCAAAGTAGGGCAAGTCCCAAAAGGACTCTGTGGTTTCTTGGGATACTTGCTGTGGCCTGAAAAAGAAAGAAGAGCTGTGTGTGTGTGTGTGTGTGTGTGTGTGTGTGTGTGTGTGTGTGTGTTTATGAACTTAGACTGGTTCTTAGTTGATCAGTTTTCATAGTATTTTTACTTGTCAAGAGAAATTTTCCCAGGTACTTCTTTGAGTGTCTGAATATGCCAGTTTTCCAATTTTAATGGAATAACCTAGATTAATTTCTTTTTTAGAAAGAGGACTGATACATATTCCTTTTGTGCTTCTCTGAGTGTTTTTAAAACTAACCAACCTTCTCTAAACCCCATTGGGAGCACCAAATCTGGTTTTCCTTTCTGTTCTTTTTCCTTTATAATCTTCCCTTAGAAGGATTGTGAATGCAAAGCACAATAACTGTCTATTCCCAGGTGTGAACCCCCCTGCAGGAGTTAGACTTTTTACTGTGGCTTGCTGATTATTACTTTCACTATGGGAACCAAATTATATTTTTAAATGTTGGTGGCACATGTGAATTTCTTGTTAGAATCTTAAAGTACAGTGTGTGAGGTTAGAAGGCATAGTGGTGAAATTCATCATTTGGAATGGCTGAAAATGGGCCATTTTTTATATTAAATTGTGTTGGCTATTTTAAAATATCAGGCTGCTGAGTAATAAACAGTCTTATTGCCACCTGAATGTCAAGTTAATTTTTATTATTAACATAAAAATATATAACTCAAATATATTTCTTTCTATATAGCCTGTCTACATTTTATTTATTTCCTTTCCTTATTTACTTGATTTGTTGAGTCTTTATATATAAATCTGATGATATTGCATTTCTATGTAAATCTGATGATTACAAATAAACATACCATTAAATAAAGATGAAGGGGGGGGTAAAGCTGAAAATAAGGAAAGAAACCTATCTTGCCAAGGTTTCCCTCACTGAAAAATCTGTGAGAAAATAATGAAGTCAAAATGTTATAGTTTGGAAAATAAAAAATGGGCCCTGAGGAAGGCAAGGCAGTTTAGTGATGATGACTCTAGGATTTTGTCAATGAAAGAGAGCAGAGCAGAGATATTGAATGATAGCTTGAGGGGATGGCAGGCATAGTATGGTAAATGAAGAGTTGTGTAATATTTCAGGAGCATGTTTGTTGGCAAAGTACAAATTAAAGATAAAAGAGAAGTCAAAAGTGTCATATTGCAGAGAAGGATCAAAGGAAATAAGAGACTGAAAAAGGTCAGAAAACTTTAGATTTGATGATTAGGAGTTAACTGATCACTGCTGAGAGCAAGCCAGCTTATTAAAAGTTAGTGAATGGTTAATGAATTGAGATCATTTTTTGATTGTGGAAGGATCTCTAATGATATATCTTAGGTTTCTGTGCTTGGCCTGATTTTGGTCACCATTTTTATCACCCTCTTAAATTATGGCATATGTGACATGTTTACCAAATTTGCAAATGAATGAATTTTTAATTCAGTTCTAATACATTGGATCAGAAAAATCTGGATTCCTAAAGAGAATAATGTAGATTGATAGATGCAGAATCTAAAAAAAGATGAAATTTGGCCCAGAAGTCAGGAGGACCTGAGTTCAAATTTGGTCCCAGACACTTAATACTTTCTAGATGTGTGACTCTGGGCAAGTCATTTAACCCCAACTGCTTCAGGAAAAAAAAAAAAAGATGAAATTTAATAGGGTTGAATGTCAAGTCCCACATTTCATTTCTAAAAATTCACTGCCCAAGTTCAGAATAGGGTGATATGTGGATAGACTATTTCTTTCATTAGATGGCAATTGAGTTGAATCTCAAAGGAAAGCAGAGACTCTAAGAAGCAGAAATAAGTATATTCCAGCCATTTAAGGAATAACAACTTGACTGGAAAATCAAGGAGACCTTTAAATGACAAATGAATTTATATTTGATCTTGGAGGTATAGGGAGCCACTGAAGTTAAGAAGAAGAGTGATGTAGTTAGATTTATGCTTTAAAAAAAAAATCACTTGGTCAGCTGTGTGGACCTTGAATTGGCAGGAGGAGATGCTTGAGGCAAAGGGTCCAGATAGGAAACTACTGCAATAGTCTGGACAAGAAGTCTTAAAGTAAGCTGTGTTATGTGAGTAGAGAGAAGAGGGAATATGCAAGAAATGTAGGGGGAAATGACAAGATTAGTCACTGATTAACATATCAAGGAATGATAATCAATATTTATATGATTATGATTATACAATATGATTATACACAAGTCACTTAACCTCCTGAATCTTGGTTTCCTCATCTGTACAATGCAGATTATAACAATTCACTGCCATTTATTTTTAAATTTAATTTTGTTAATTTTTTTTGGTTATATTTTAAGTTATAAACTGTCTCCCTCTCTCCTCATACTGCACTGAGGAAGGCCACCATTCCACACTTGCACACATATGCCCACACATACATACATACACCCATGTGTGATCTTTGAAAAACCCTGAAAGATAGTTTCTGGGTAACCAATAATCTATGTATTAATTAATCTAGATAATAATCAACAAATTAATGATCAATTTGTTTTTCTTAGAAAACCAAAGACCTCCAATGGGGACACTGAAAGCTTTAAATACTTTTGTAAAATAGCATACCCCTCTCAAATGAAAATCAACTCTTTTGGGTTAATGTCTAATGAGGAGATGGGCAAGGACTCTTCAGCTCCTTCCGCTGAGAACATGGCTTGATCATGAAAATCAGCCACCTCTATCACTCTGGACAGGGAAATCAGTCTCCCTCCTGACCACTCTGGTGGTCATGAAGGATTTTCTCCTTCATGAATATGGTCATCCTAAATTTTAATGCAGAGTCACAAGGACAAGGACTCATTTTCCTCTGGGCAAGAACTCGCCTAGATTCTATTCTGTTTATACTTTAAACAGAAGTAAGGTCTTCATTGGATGGGGTCCAGTCTAAGATCGAAGAATGTGTCCTTGAGGGTTAAGACAATATCATCAATCAGCCATGTCTTTCAGAGACTGACTTTCTAGGGCTGGGCCCATTAGAGAAAATGGATAGTATCCATTGTAGTTGAAGATTCATAATACTCAGAATAACTTTATTATTCAAAGTTACTCTTCAAACAATATTGCTGCTACTTTATACAACATCCTCTTAGTTCTGCTCATTTCATTCTTTATTATTTCATGAAGGTCTTTCCATGTTTTTTTTTTCAAAATCAACCTGCTTGCATGATTTCAGAAAGGCTTGAAGAGACTTACATGAACTGATGCTAAGTGAAATGAGTAAAACCAAGACAACATTATACATGGCAACAACAAGATTATGTGATGATAAACTGTGATGGACTTGGTTCTTTTCATTAATGAGGTGATTCAGGCCAATTCCAATAGACTTGTGATGGAGAAAGACATTTGCATCCAGAAAGGGGACTATGGGGACTGAATGTGGATCACAAAATAGTATTTTCATCTTTTTTTGTTGTTGTTTGCTTTTGTTTCTTTTTCATTTTTTCCCTTTTTGATATAATTTTCTTTATGCAGCATGATACATGTAGAAATATGTTTAGAATAATTGCACATGTCTAACCTAAATTGGATTACTTGCTGTCTAGGAGAAGTGGGATGAGGGAAAAGGAGGGAGAAAAATTTGGAACAAAAGGATTTGCAAAAGTGAATGTTGAAAACTATCTTTGCGTATGTTTTGAAAATATATGACTATTATCAAAATTAAAAAAAAAATCTAACCTGCTCATCATTTCTTACTTTACAATAGGATTTCAGCTGCTACCTATTTTTGTACAGCTCAGGAGCTAAGAATAATTTATACATTTCAAAATAAAGTTTTGTCTTATTTTAACATGTTAAAAACTATTTTGTGAATGTAAAACTATTTTTTATCTCTTCCTGGCCATGCAAAAACAAGAGGGAGGCTGGATTCAGCCCTCAGGTCATAGTCTGCAGTCCTCTGTTTCATATCAAGAATATTTGTAAAAGCTAGACTACCACTTCTAGTTTTGCCCTGAAGGCTAATATGTCACATGCTAGGCACAGCCATACTGTTTTTTTTTTCTTTTTCTTTTTTTTTTAATAGCTTTTTATGACAGAACCCATGCCAGAGTAATTTTTTACAACATTATCCCTTGCACTCACTTCTGTTCTGATTTTTCCCCTCCCTTTCTCCACCCCCTCCCCCAGATCACAGCCATACTATGAGCATAAAGAAAAATCATCACTCAAATCTGTGATGCTTGTGGATCTCCTCCTATTTAGAAAATTAGAAAAGGGAGTGGTACAATTTGAGAAGAAACATAATTTACATAACCCAAGTAACCAGACAGAGAGCCACAAGGATTTTCTGGCTGAAGGCATGGGTAGTAAATGTATCAGAGAATAAACATTTGAGCAGTCAATTTAAAACATATATATTTACACATATACACACATGTGTGTGTAAATATATGCCTATATGTGCTTATGTATATATTTATATGTGTGTGTATATGCATACATGTATAGACAAATGGGCCAAAAGTATACATAGGCACCTAATTCAGGAAAAATCAATTTTAAGTAATTAAAAAACATTACCTTGTGATTCACGCTAATAAGACAGTTTGAGAGACAACATTTTATGGAGAATGGAAGCACAGACAAAATCACCTTATTTATGAAGATGAGAGACCAGGAAAAGGAAGGTGGCAACAGTCTGATGCAAGATCACCATCAACAATATCCAAGAAAAGAAAGATAATTTCTTCTTTTTATGATTTTGTCTTGTTTTGACACAAAAATCATGAATGTGCTTGAAAGAGAGTACAGATTTGGTGGGTAAGTCAGAATTCTATTTTTTTAAATAACTTTTTATTGACAGAACCCATGCCAGGGTAATTATTTACAACATTATCCCTTGCACTCACTTCTGTTCCAATTTTTCCCCTCTCTCCCTCTACCCCCTCCCCCAGATGGCAAGCAGTCCTATACATGTTAAATAGGTTACAGTATATCCTAGATACAATATATGTGTGCAGAAACGAACAGTTCTCTTGTCACACAGGGAGAATTGGATTCAGAAGGTATAAATAACCCAGGAAGAAAAACAAAAATGCAAACAGTTTATATTCATTTCCCAGTGTTCTTTCTTTGGGTGTAGCTGCTTCTGTCCATCCTTGATCAATTGAAACTAAATTAGATCTCTTTATCGAAGAGATCCATTTCCATCAGAATACATCCTCTTACAGTATAGTTGTTGAGGTATATAATAATCTCCTGGTTCTGCTCATTTCACTTAGCATCAGTTCATGTAAGTCTCGCCAGTCCTCTCTGTATTCATCCTGCTGGTCATTTCTTTCTTTTTTTTTTTAATTTTTTTTTTGTTTTTGCTGGTCATTTCTTACAGAACAATAATATTCCATAATGTTCATATACCACAATTTACTCAACCATTCTCCAATTGATGAGCATCCATTCATTTTCCAGCTTCTAGCCGTAAGTCAGAATTCTAAGCAATCAGCATTGGGAAAGAAAAATGGAATTCAGGATAGATCCAAGGACTGAAAATAGTAGTGTCTCTTACTTCAGGACAATTTGGTTTAAGAACATCACCATCAAGATACAATCAGAAAAGCAGACATTTTCTGTAAAGAGTGGATTAAGTGACCACAAGTGTATGTCAAGTGTCCTTAAGAATTTGCATTTGATTAGGAAGAAGCCATCCAAGGAACTATGATCAAGAGATGGTAATATGATATCTAAACTCACTATTGAGATTTAAAGCAAGATAATACAAGTTAATTGAAAAACTTTTGGGTTTGGATTCAGGGGAGAGAAGGGAGGGGAGGAGAGGGTGATTTGAAACAAAAACTAACCAGACTTGGTAAGAGAGAGAAAAAGATGAACATGAGAATAACCCAGCTAAAGGAGAAATTGGAAATTATGTAGAGCAAAGGCAAAAATTTACAAAAAAAAAAAAAGATGTTTATATAGTTCTAAAGAATCGTCTAGCGATTGAATCATTATCAAATTGAAAAAATGATTATTAAAAGATGTTCAAAGAGAAAGAGCTTCATTGAAATAGCAATTTATAAATCTTGAAGCTCAGTATATTTCTCAGAACAGAAATCCTGAAAAGGGTATGCTTTAAATTAAAACAGGTCTGTAGAGAAAGAAAACCAGAAATTTTGCATAGGATTTAAGTCAGACAAGGGGAGAGGACTGAGCACACTGGCAATAATCTACACTGTCTTGAACCTCAGATGTAGAATCTCTGGGGATAAAGCCCCCAAGTCTGGAAGTAGTGATATCCTTTGCTAACAACATGTACAGGTATTATATACAGAAAGTGCAATGGGGAACAATGGTTTAGAAATCTTCAGCCTCTGTCTAGGCTATTTATGTTATTGGGGAAATAGGAAAAGCAGTTACTTATGCAACCATGTTTATTGAGATATTTTCAAATATTTATTACTATTTTTGATAGCTCTTGCTTTAAGTTAAATACTTTTGATCACATTAAGAGATGTTCTTTTCAGTCCTGTGCCTATAAGACCTTTTTTTTTTTAAACATTTTGATACAAATCATGATTTTTGTTGCTTCAGTGATTAATAAGATTGATTTTGCCATTATTTTTCTAATGTTGATATATTCTTGCAAGCTTGCTGTGAATTACCTTGGTATTCATGTATAATTTTTGGCAAGTACAGCAGTTAACTGTGGTAACATTTTATTTAGTATTTTTGCATTGATATTCCATTAGTGACTGAGTTATTTGGTTTACTTTCCTTTCTTTATCCTGTATGTATTTGGATACCAGGATAATTTTTGTGTCATAGAACAAGCTTGGAAAGCTGTTCTCTTTCTCTATATTTAATAATGGTTTATATGGCATAGGCATTCTTTGTTTAAAATTTGGGCAAATTAATTGATAAATCTAAGTAGCCTAGGAACTTTTCTGTGGAATTTGATTTTTCTTATTCATTTTCTTTATATCTGCTTGAATTTAGGTATTCTATTTTCCTATTTTAATTTAGGTGTTTTGTATTTTTGTAGTTATACATTTTGTTTGTTTTCAGTTGTGTTGTCATAAACTTAAATATAGTAGTTTGTGCTCCTTTTAAAATTTCTATTGGTTTGAATTGCTTCTTTTGTTCATTTTTTTTTAGTCTCTTTTAAATAAAAATAAAAATCTGGAGGTAGTTAGATGGCATAGTTATATATAGCGTAACAGTCCTGAAGTCAGGAGGAAGTGAGTACAAATCTGACCTCAGACACTGTATTTCCTAACTGTGTGACCCTGAACAAGTCACTTAACCCCCAATTGGTTTAGAAAAATAAATAGATGAATGGATGAATAAACAAATAAATGAAAATCAAGTTACTCATAGTCGAATACTTTTATTTTGTGTCTCAGCTCTTCAGATTTTATGTAATATGTGTCTTAAATTTTCTGCCTGTTTTCCTCTCTCTTGGAAATGATTATAAAAACCCAAAGTTCTAAGGGAAGCAAAGCACTTGCAGATCTTAAAGTACTATTTAATTGCCCGCTGTTCTGTAGGGGAAGATGATTTCTTTTAGTCCGGCAACTTAGTATGGCAAATAAAGTTTTTAAAAAATCAATCTACCTACAAGCATTTTTGGAGCACCATGTTCTAGTCACTGTCCTAAGTGAAGAATACAAAAAATGAGACAAATCTCTGCCTTCAAGGTGCTTGTGAATATCACATGCTCACAGATAAGGAAATATAGACAGTTACAAAACAAACGTAATGATTTGGTAGATGGTATTACTCACTATCAGAAAATCGGCAAAGGCCCCCTGAAAAGGATGGAATTTAAATTGAATGTTCTTGTTTTACTTGATCAGGAATTGGATGGAAATGAGCCAGAGTTGTGCAACATTGTCAGCCTTACTCTCCATTCCAGAGTCCCCAGAGTCCAGTGGTAGATTCCATAAATCAAGATGATTGGCTATGGCCAGGATACAGGGACCTAGGGGTGTCAAGAAACAAGAGGTGAAAAAGGAGAGCATTTCAGACATGGGATTCAGTTTTCTTAAAGATATGGGTGTAGGAGAGGGAATGTTGGGTATGGAGATTATCAAGCAAGATAGTTTGGCTAAGCCCAGAATCCTTGGCTAGTGGAATTCATATGTAATCAGACTGGGAAAGATAAGCTGGAGCCAGATTGTGAAGGGATCTTGGTATGCCAAACAAAGATTTGTATTTAGTAATTTAACAATTAATAAAAATTTGTATTTAATAATAAATGAGCAACTGCTGAAGCTTTCTGAATGGAGGAATACATAAACATACATATAGAGCATTGTTATACTCTCTTTACTTTGTAAAATATCATGAAAGATATTTGCAACATATTTCTTTGTGACTGCTACTCATTCATCAAGTTTTGGGGCAATTTAAGAACTTATTTAACAGTTTTCTTTGGAGTTGTCAAAATTATAAGCTGATGCTCATAAAGTTTTCATAGGACATTCATGTGGAAATACGAACCTGTGGGTAAGCACTCTTTATGAGAATAAAATTGTTTTATTCATGTGTTCCTTTAACAAGCAGCCCATAACAGAAGCAGCTACACCCAAAGAAAGAACACTGGGAAATTAATATAAACTGCTTGCATTTTTGTTTTTCTTCCCGGGTTATTTACACCTTCTGAATCCAATTCTCCCTGTGCAACAAGAAAACTGTTCGGTTCTGCACACATATATTGTATCTAAGATATACTGTAACCTATTTAACTTGTAAAGGACTGCTTGCCATCTTGGGGAGGGGGTGGAGGGAGGGAGGGAAAAATCGGAATAGAAGTGAGTGCAAGGGATAATGCTGTAAAAAATTCCCCTGGCATGCGTTCTATCAATAAAAACAAACAAACAAACAAACAAACAAACAAAAAAAAAAAAAACAAGCAGCCCACAGCAGCTAATATGAGCTTATCAAATGAGCTGAAAGACAGGGATAGAATGAACAGAGTACTTTGTTAGCCTCAGGAAGACCTGAGTTCAAATTCTACCAATGACCATGACTAGCTATGTGACTAGGACCAAGTCACCTTCTCTGAGCAGTATTTCCTCTGTAAAATGGTTATAGATCTGTCCTCTCAGGAGTATTATAGGCTTCTAATGAGATAATGTTTAGTACTATGTAAATGCCAGTTAACACTACTACCATAAAAGAATATCAGGGTAGAAAACAGTTCTTTCCCTTCATATTGTTGTTCCATGTTTGATTCTTTGTGTACCATTTGACAAAGTTACTGCAGTGGCTTGCCATTTTCATTCCCAGCTTATTTTACAGTTGAGGAAACTGAGGCAAACAGGGTAAAGTGACTTGTCCAGGGTCACACAACCAATACATATCTAAGGTCAGATTTGAACTCATATCTTTCTGGCTGTAGCCCCAGTGCTCTAACCATTGCACTATCTAGCTGCTCCTTTCCTTCATAGAAACTGGTACAGTTCTTTGGCATTTGTGTTTCTAAAAACTGAAAGGCAAAAAATTTTAAATTAATAATCAATATATGTGTCTATCCAGTTTCTCACTGATCAGACTAGTTGATTTAACAGAACATGTTGGATGATAATTCCTGTCCTAACTATATTGATGGGGCCTTATTAGATGAACAGCTACCTAGTGTCATCATAGTATAGTAGAATGTTGTACCTAGAACTGGGTCCTGGGTTCAAATTCAGATTCTGCAACTTAGCATGTATGACCTTAGATAAGTCAATTAACTTTTCTGGGCTTCAGTTAGGTACCGAATATGTTTGAGGCATTATTGTGTTAAGCATTTGCAAATATTATCCCATTTGATCCTCACAACAAACTTTGGAGGTAGGTGCTATTATTAGTCCATGTTAGACTTAAGGAAACAGGCAAATTTGCTCAGGATCTGAGGCTAAATTTGAACTCAGATCTTTCTGACTACATGTCCAGCATGCTATCGATTCACCAACTCTCTTTGACACTAATTATCAATTTCTTCTGGATACTCTCTTCTCTCTAGGTTTTCAGGACAGCTCTCTCTCCTGCTTTTCCTTCTGCATCTGATAGCTTCTCCTCTGCCTCCTTGGATCCTCCTCCATGTCGTGGAGGAGATTCTCCAACATCTGTTCCTCAGAGCTGTCCAGGGTCCTCTTCTCTTCTCCTTCTATACCACTTCACTTGGGGATTTTATCAGCAATCTTGGACTTAATTACCATCTATGCTGATGATTCTCAGATCTACCTAGCTTATTCCACATTTTCTGCTGACCTCTAATCTCTCATTTCCAGCTGCCTTTCAAACATTTCAAACTGATTGTCCAGTAAATATCTGAACCTCAATCAGTCTAAAACAGACCTCATTATCTTTTTCCTTTAACTCTTTCCCCTCACCTACTTTTCCTACTACTACTATAGAAGGCAATAGCATCCTCCCATCAATCAGATTCACAATCCAGGAGTCATCCTGGATTCCTCACTCTCATTCCCCAAATCAGTATTTGATTGTATTAGTCTGAACCCATGTTACTTAAACATATTTCAGTTTTTTTTAAAACTATACACAAGGAGAAAAACACTGATCTAACAGAATACTGAATCAGGCATTCAAATATACAACCAACTTCTAGGTCGTCTTTGAATTAGTTTTAAAGGAATATACCACCCTAACAGTTTGAGAATTAGGCAAATAGAATTTCTCTGGAAAAAATGCTGTGTAAAGAAAAGCCAAATGTTCTTGCTATATAGTTAGAACAGAAAGATCATTTTTAGATGAAAGATCATCTGTAAATTATTTTTCTATATTATCCAATATCCATTTCGATTCAAATAGATTCTTGGTTGCTATGTATAATCCCAGTATAATTTGGAGATACATTTCCTCCAAAATATCTCCTTTCTGAGCCTCTGAAAAGCATGATGTTCAACTATTCTTATAGGACTACCAAAACACTTTGGAAACAAGTAGCTCACAAATCATGAAATCATACTTCTTTAAGAGACTTTTAAGAAAGCTTCTTTCTTGACACTTGCCAATTATGGCCAACAGGTTCCTGGCTTGCATGAAATGAGCCTTGCAAAGGATTTGGTTTAAACTAAACCTTTTGCAATTTAAGTTGATAAGCAAAGTTGACTTTAATTCTTTTTAAAATAAGGTCCTTCCCACACTAGATCTATTTTCAGAATTCTAGAGCTTATATCTTCCTATTGCAGCTTTTTTTCCCCTTTGGTGTTTTAGGACAGTGGTGATGTTTCTCAGAAATATTTGTTTTGAGGGCAGCTATGTGGTGCAGTAGATAGAGCATCAGCCTTGAAGTCAGGAGGATCTGAGTTCAAATGTGACCTCAAAAGAAAAGAAAAGAAAAGAAATATTTGTTTTGAATAGATTAAACTTGGTTTTTCAGCTTTTATTTTTTATTTTTAAAGAGAAAAGCCTTTTGGTATTAAGAAACCATAAACATGATGCCTGTTACCATCAAATGAAACTGGAAACTAACCTATTCTTTTTAATCTAACAAATATTTATTAAGCTCTTCTTGTGTATCAAGTTGTTGTTGTTGTTTTTAAATTCAACATATTGAACTCCTACCATGTGGGTAGCATTGTGCTGATGTGGCAAATTATTTTAAAGTCTTTACCTTCAAAGGATATATGAAGGAATGGGGGGGGGGGAATAAAAATTCCATTTATTTTTTTCATTCCAAATTCAACTCAACAAATCAATCAACTAGCATTTATTAAGTCCTTAATCTGTGTCTAACACTGCTAAGTGCTGGAGAGATAAATAAAAACAAAATAAACCCTGCCCTCTAAGAGCTTATATTCCACTGAGTATATATTAAATGCCTACAGTGTGTAAAACTCTGTATATTGTTACTTGCTAAAATGTATTAAGTTCTTGCTTGCAAAGATCCAGTAAACTTAGTGTGTGTGTGTATGTGTGTGTGTGTGTGTGTGCGTGCGTGTGTATAAATATACAAGTAAGTCTTCTATGAGAGAGGGAAAGGAAACTAGCATCTATTAAAACCTACTTAGTGTGTGGCAATGTGATAAGTAGTTTACAAAATTTCATTTGATTCTGATAATAACCCTATGAGTTACATTATAATTATCTCCATTTTACAATTGGGGAAATTGAGGCAGACAACATGTGATCAATGTAAAGGAAAAATACTATGATAAATTTAGGGAAGGATCTCCTGTCAAGTGTCAGAGAAAACTTCACTGAGGAAGTGGCCTCTGAGCTGAGCCTTGAAGAAAGGGTGATAAAAGCATTTGTTCCTATAAAAAGGGAGATATAAGGGAGTTCCTTCTAGTCATGGAGAATTGTATCAGGTACACAGAAAAGAAAGGGGATTGGATGACTAAGGGCATCTTGGGAGCAGTCTTGTTTGCCTGGAACATGAACGGAAAGAGCAGGACATAACGCTTTATAGGCAGGTTGAAGGCAGATTGAGCCAAGCCTTGAATACCTAGACCAGCATTTTATGCTATATGTAGGCAATAAGGAGCTGTAGAAAGTTTTTGAATGGAGAAATGATATGGTCATTCTCTGGAATAAGAGAAGGCCTTTCCCACACATAATTTTGGTTTTATTGAATCAAATTTTGCTCAGTTTGAACCAAATTTCAATACTACACCACGAGGCCATGAGGCCTGCCAGAGTTAAGACCACAGGGAGCAGGGCCAGGGCATTTCTTCTCTCTATTGTTAACTTTCGAGACAATGAGGAGCAAAACAAGGAAATAACTATCTTTGTTACGTAAGAATACACACCCAGATGTAATTCGAGTCCGTGGGACTGATCCACATATTTGCTGTGACCATCAATGGAATGTAGGTACATTCTTCCTACCTATGGAGTCCAGACATACCTGGTATGTGTGTTTCTCTCAGATTCCTGCTGATGCCGCTCTCTCCCGACGGCCGCCTACAATAACAGATATTAATTATCATTACCATCATATTTGGGCCAGTTCAGGTTACATTCTCTACGGCCCCGCCTTGGCTAAAATCTTTAAAACTGGATAGATGTCTTGTCTGTCACATCAGTGACTTGGCTGGAAGGCCAAGAATTAGATAACTTTATTTTTCACATTCCTTCTTATCCTGAGCTGCCGCATGCGAAATGCACCTTGAAAACCACACTATTTCTAGATTAAATTTAAAGGATAATGAACAAAAGAATTGAAGTTGATCTTATAGTGTTTTTAGATTATAAGAGAGCCTTTGAATCTTTAGAAATCAGTTGCAGCCTGATGGGCTCCCTCTGTATGAGCACAGAAATATCAGATAAGACTGCCATGTAGACATGACTTCAAGATAATTTGGTTTCAATAACTGGCCAGATGTTGATCAAGGTTATAGTTATAGAGCTTTAGAACTAGAAGGGACCTTAGAAATCACTGAATCTAACCATTTCACTTTATTGAGCTTAAGGTTAAATAATCTTCCAATTGTTTAACGTAAGGCAAAAAATGCCACATTGGATAAAACATCAGGCCTAGACTTAGGAAGTTGAAATCCAGCCTCAGGCACTTAGTAGCTGTGTGACCTTGGGCAAGTCTTTTTGCCCTGTTTGCCTTAGTTTCTGCATCAGTAAAATGAGCTGGAAAAGGAAATGGAAAATCACAATAGTATCTTCGCTGAGAAAACCCCAAATAGGGTCACAAAGTCAGAGATGACTGAAAATGACTCAACAACAACAAAAACTACTCTCCTGGATGCTGTGCAGGAAGTATGTGGACTGTTTTCTTACTTTTTCAAGGGGAAAATATATCAAAGAATGACTTGTATTCTTAAAAGTTTGACTAAATTAAATTCTCTACATATTTGTGAAATGAAGATTTTATCAGAGAGTCCTTGCTATCATTTAAAAAAATTTTTTTCTGCTTTTCTTCTCATTTTGGATGCACTGGTTTTGTTTGCAAAACCTTTTAAATTTAATGTAATCAAAATTACCCACTTAACATCCTGTAATGCCCTCTATCTCTTGTTTGGTTGGGCACAAACTCTTTCCATAGCTATAGATCTGACAAGTTAAATTTTCCATGGTCCCCTAATTTTGTCTATGATATAAATTTATGTTTATGTTTATGATATAAATTTTATTTGTAAATGTTTATTTATAAGTCACGTACCCATTTTGACCTTACCTTGGTCTGCGTATTAGCCAAATTGCTTTCCAGTTTTCCCAGCAATTTTTGTCCATTAGTGAGTTCTTGTCCTAAAAGCTTGGATCTTTACTCAAATATTAATTATTCTGGTCATTTACTATCATGTATTGTGAGCCTAATTTATTCCACTAATCTACCACTTTATTTCTAAATCAGTGTCAGATTATTTTAATGTTTACCACTTTGTGATGCTGTTTAAGATCTGATACTGCTAAACCCCCTTCCTTCCCATTTCCCTTTTTAGCTTCAATTTTGACAGTGATGGATAATTATTGTATGTCATCAGTTTTTGTATGTGCTTGTGATTTTATTACTAAATTGATCATGAGCCTGATTTTCTCCCAAATGAAAAAATTCAGTTCCTTTCCCATTTGCTTAATGCTTATACTTTCTAGAACAGTCATAAGACTAGATCTTTTCTGAAACTTTTCAATTGTCCACAAAGCTCTTTTATGTGGTGGATAAGGTAGAGTGCCCTTTCCAAACACTCTCCTCTGACAACTGAGTTCAAAGTGAGAATAATTTTCCCCTTTTTGATACTTCTATTTATTGGCCACTGATGTCTTTCATCCAAATTCCCCCATCAGAACACCCCAATAATAATAACAACCGATTTTGAACATTATTAGCTAATAGTTAATATTTGATAGCTATGAGGCAAGGGGTGGAAAGCTGATGATGGAGTCAGAAAGACCCAGATTCAAGACCTTCCATGGACATATATTGGCTGTATGCCTCTGAGCAAACTGATTTAGCCATTCAGTGACTTAGGCAATTTCTAAAATTATAAATAGCACAGCAAAGACTAATCTCCAAGGTTAAAAAGAGTTTCTTCAGGAAGTTCTTCACACCAAAGAAATCACTGGTCTGCTACAAGCCAAAAAAGAAGCCAGAAACTAGCATTCATATAGTGCTTTAAGATTTCTGAAGCCCATTTACATTCACATACCCTTCTGACCTTCACTCTAGTGAGACAAGTACAAAAAGTATTTATCCCCATTTTAAAAAATGAGGACACTGAGATTAAGTGCCATGGTTCCACAAATCTTACACTAATTTATGTATCAGGATCCATAAAATAAATAAATATATGTATATATGTATATGTGTGTGTGTGTGTGTGTGTGTGTGTGTGTGTGTGTGTGTGTGGTGGATAAAGCACTATGGTGTCAATCAAGAGACTTGAGTTCAGTTCACAGTTATCCTTTTGATATTTGGCTGTGTGGGAAAGAAGCAGATTTCCATATTCTTTTTTTTCATATTCCATATTCTATTTTTGAGCAGAAAATATATATGATGATATTCAGCACCTACTGTTCCTTTTCTCTTCTACTCCCAGCTCTTCCCTTAGAGAAACATGGCCTGTCCATCTAATTTTAAGGATCAGCCTGTTATATATCATCACATCACAGAAGGATTGCATTAGTCACACTTGACCTTTATAGCCAAAGAAGGAGCTATAGCATTGACTTTTTGAAGAAATGACCTCAAGCATTCAAGTGCCATCCAAATGCACGTATAAAAAATGTGCCCCAAATTAACACAGGTCACTATGTTCTCCAAGAAGACCAGCATCTTTTCCCCTTTTTTGGTTTAGCCTCTTTTCTAAGCTGTATCAAGTCATACTCTTTTTCTCAAGTAGGACAGACTGTGCCCACGCCTGTGGATAGCATAACTAATGTGCTCAGGCTTTACAGATTGCCTGACATTACTGAGCTCCTTGGGCACAGCCAGTTGTTCCCTTCTACATGTATTCCTTCTCCCACTCACCCCAAATACCAAAGTCACTAGCTGTCCACTAACCCCTCAAACACTCATTGAATATGGATCTCTATAAAATGTAAGTATACCACAAGGAAACCACAGAGCAAAGCTTTGAGAATGCTGTAGAAAGAAAGGTCACTTGAGAGTTCAGTGAAATCTCTCCTGTTTAATGCTGAATCCCCAAGTCACTTAGCTTGATGTAGTCCTTTGCTTAAGCTACAGGTGTCAGAGTCCATACTAGTCTCCCCTCCCCCCCGTATCTCTCTCTTTCTCTCTCTCTCTCTCTCTCTCTCTCTCTCTCTCTCTCTCTCTCTCTCTCTCTCTCACACACACACACACACACACACACACACACACACACACACACACTTCTTTCTATCAAAAAGAGATAATGTACTTTTCTTGATACCTTCCTCCTGAGCTGCCCAACTCAGGACAACCAGCTGTTCATGGTTCTTTTCCTTTGAAAGCAGCCCTGGATTTAGAAAGCAGAGACACATTTGATGTACTTCTCCTAGAGTCTATTTGCATTAAAGACTGTTTTTCTGGAGCGGTAATGCAGAACTGAATGAATGCATGCTATTTGGAACTATAAATGGAAGTGAGCCACCCTCGTAAAAGTGAAGGCCTTCCTGTGTAATGCCAGCGTTGGCTATGATGGGTATTTAGGACAACATCTAACTGTAATAGAGGAGGACAAGTGTGAGGATGATAGCAAGAAGAAGGCTACTAGGATTTGAGATTGTGGGACAAAGGGGTGCATTCACTGGTTGTAACTTTCAGAAATTCAATAGGTTAAGAAATACAGCATATTCTCTGAGAACTAGCATTAAGATTAAGGAATGACAGAGTATATGCAAATCTGACCGTGTCACTCCCCTATTCAAGAAGTTCCAGTGACTGACTCCCTGTTAGTTCGAGAGGCAAATTCAGTATTCTGTTTAGCTTTTAAAGCTGGTTAAAATCTGATCCTGTCCTTACACCTTGCTTCCCTCTGCACCCTCTATGATTCAGTGACAATGGGTATCCTTGCTGTTCCTTGAACAACACATTCCATCTCCCCACTTCACAAATTTTCATTGGCTATTCTCCATGCCTGAAATGTTCTACCTCCTCATCTCTACTTCCTGCCTTCCTTCAAGCCATTTTTAAAATCCCACCTACTATGTGAAACCTTTTCTGACCCTCTTTAACATGAATGCCATTCTTCTGTTGATTATTTCTGGTTTCTCCAGTCCATGGCTTTTTTTTTTTTTTGTATAGAGTTGCTTGCGTGTGAGCTCCTGATTGGACTGTGAATTCCTTGAGAGCAGAGACTTGTTTTAAATTTTCTTTTATTTTGGTTTTTGCCTTTCTCTCTGCTCTTAAGTGCTTAGCACAGTACCTGGGATGTAGCAGTCATTTCACTAAAGCGTACTTACTTTATTTGTATGCAGAGCAAACTTATATGGTAGGTATTTGTAGTTTTCTTTTAGTCTGAAAAGAGAGGGAATTCCCTCTTCTCATGCAGATTGATGCCTGTTCTGCAACTTCCAGGACTGAAGCAATTGCCTAGAACACTGAGAGGTTAAGTGATCTGACTAAGATGTCAATTAGTAGGTGTCCAAGGCAAAGCTTCAGTTCAGATCTTCTTGACCTCAAGACTAACTCTCCACCTATCATACCACAGTGCTGTGTAAGTGGTGTAACTGCAAAATTGAAAGAACGTTTCAGGCATGAACTCTAGACTCTATAGGAGGGTTATGACAGACATTAAAATAGGGTGATAAGAATATAGATTTGGAGCTAAAAGAGACCCTAGATCCTTCACTCCAATTCCCTCATTTTCCAAATGAAGAAACTGAGTCTCAGAGAAAACGAGTCTCAAAGAACATGACCACTAAGAAGGGGAGCTAGAATTACTCATGTATAGTTATTCCAAACTCAGTAATCATTCTACTGGGCTATATCTCCATGCTTCCCCTATTACCCTTCAAAGTAGCTGTGATACCAAATAAGATTTTGTTTTGCTATAAATTTAATTCTTTAATAGTTATTGTAATATAATGAATAGAACCAGCTACACCCAGCAAAAGAACTCTGGGAAACGAGACAACATAGCATTTCCAATCCCTCTGTCTTTGTCCACTTGCATTTTTGATTTTCTTCTCAGGTTAATTTTACACTATATCAAAGTTCGATTCTTCTTGTGCAGCAAAATAACTATACGGATATGTATACATATATTGTATTTAACATATACTTTAACATATTTAACATGTATTGGTCTACTTGCCATCTGGGGGAGGGGGTGAGGAGAAGGAGGGGAAAAGTTGGAACAGAAGGTTTTGCAAAGGTCAATGCTGAAAAATTACCCATGCATATGCTTTGTAAATAAAAAGCTATAATTTTTAAAATGCTAATAAAATAGTTATTGTAATAGCTGTCCATGAATAGTGGACACAATAGTGTGCCATGAAGTTTACAAAATTTTCTTTTTTGACAGAAGTGGAAATTGAACCTTAAACAGGTTAGGTTACTTATTGGTGGCCCTCTACTTTATTGAGACTAATATGACTCATCCTGGAGTCCTTCATTTCTCTCCTCCACATCTAAAAATTTAGCTACAGCTTTAGCTCTCTTCTCTAAAATCCTCTCATTCTCTCAAAAGGAAGAGGTGGCTATCCATCTTGCCAAGGCTAAGGCCTTCATTTATAAAACCTTCACTTTTTCTTTTGCCATGGGAGCATGTTCTCAAATCTTGATAAGTTATAGGTTTTATAGAAGTTATAAATTGGAAAATTGGAGTTTTTTACTTCATGGATTTCTCCCCAAAGCCTATGGATACTTCTTGGTGGTATATAGGTGACTCTGGGTTCTCAAAGGCAGTAGAATCAACAAAACATGTACTCTAACAAGTTCTCTCATACTAAGAAAATTGAAGTTGAATCCTGGGAACAGACCAAGTCTGTTCTTGAGAACCAGTCTATGTTAGTTAGGAAAGTTTCATTGATGATGAATTCCTTGCATGGCAATCTACAAAAGAAATAAAAAAACAAAATTAACCCCCAGACTTCTTTGTCACTTTTATGTTTCTGCTATGGTGGTGATAGAGTGCTAACTAAAGGACAAAGGGTCCTAAAAAGGGTTCCTTTTTTATAAAATCTATAATTTATCTCTATGCACACTAAATGTGATCTTCCTATCCAGTGACCTATGTAAGTAAGCATATCACTGGAAAAATTAAACCAGATTAATCTTAATATTCTCATTGTTAAAAACAAAACAGTTAAATTGTTCAACAGAAAGATATTTCACAGATTCTCTTTGGGAGGGCAAAGAAAGTAAATAGAAGAACTCACTTTATCATGCATACAAAGGAAACAAGAAATCTTATTTCATGGAACATTTGCTCATTGACTATTTCATTGTTCTTGAGAAGCATTTACATGAAAACTACCATTAAAATAGTTGCAAGATGTTGAAAAAGTAGATGTTTTTACAAAGCTCTCAATAATACCCTTTAGATTAATCAGTGGATGTTTTGATATGAGAGCAGCATAACATAGCAGATAGAGAGCCATTCTCATAGTCAGGAAGACTTGAATTCAAATCTTACCTCTGATATCTACTGGTTTTGTTACTGTGCTCAAGATAATTTTCTATGACAATACTAGCAGAGAGCATGTTGACCTGCATTGGTAGAGGAAACTTTCTTACCTGGTAATTCTCTTGGCATTGAAAGCACAGACTTTAAAAATACCCTATCAGAAACTGAGTGGATGCCCATCAATTGGAGAATGGCTGAAGAAGTTATGGTATATGAATATAATGGAATATTATTGTTCGGTAATAAATGACCAACAGGATGATTTCATAAAGGCCTGGAGAGACTTACACAAACTCATGCTGAGTGAAATGAGCAGGACCAGGAGATCATTATATATGTCAACAATAATACCATATGATGATCAATTCTGATGTACCTGGTCATGCTCAGCAATGAGATGAACCAAATCAGTTCCAAGGGAGCAGTAATGAACTGAATCAGATACACCCAGCAAAAGAAGTCTGGGAGATGACTAAGAAGCTATAATAAAAAAACCCACCCTATCAATCATACTTTGATATTCAGAGACTCCAGTGCAAAGGTGAACATGTCTGAGGACAACAAAAGCTATATTGGAAAATATGGATCAAGAGTAAGGAATGAGGAGAACAAAAGCTCCTAGAAACTTCACATCTATACTTTATTAAAAGAAGTCTTAGAGAAAATATTCAAAGACTTTAGATATGACATACCTCAAATAATAGCACAAAATGGAATTGGTTATATTTTAATGGACAGAAAAATTTCTTGTTAAGTAATTTCTAAATCATCTATGTACAACCAACTTGTTAGAACAAAGATCAAAATTAATGCATAATTAAAAAGAATAAAATGAGAACAGATGACATGTAATTCAAACAATTCCAGTCTGAACTATTTAGACAAATGCTTGACACCAGAAAAAATGGAAAATGGATAGAAGAAAAAGTATCAACATCAACTGTAATCATATGGAAGTTTAGCCAATGTAAATAAAGACCCATAATTAGGAAACCAAAAGAACCTAAAAGCTGTCTTAGTCAGCAAATACTCGATCTCCTTGACATATGCAGAGATATAGAAGCCAAGGGCAGTATCAATTTAGAATATAAACACATTTGTAATACCTTATGGAGAAGGATGGCAAATGACTATGAGCATTATCATCCCGTAAAACAAGCAATGGAAAGAAAACTAAGGAAACTTAGAAAGGAAGCTAAGTAGGTTGACCTGAGAAAATTTTAGGATGAGACTGGATGGAGGAGAACAAATGGATAAAAAATAGTAAAGATTATTTATAACATGAATACCTTATGAAAGAATACTCTAGATCACCAGTAATAAAAAAAAATGCACATCAGAGCAAACCTTGAGATTTTAACTCATATATATAAATACAAGTTAGCAAATATGGATAACGATGGCAATAGTTAATGTTGGAGGATTTGTAGAAAGATTGACATACTGGTGCATTGTTTGTGAAGCTCTGAATTAGTATAGTTATTTTCTTTTGTTTTTGTTTTTGTTCAACATTTATTTTTATAAGATTTGTTGTTTCAAATATTTTCTCCCTCCTTTCCTTGCTTCCCCTCTCCCCAAGGTAGCAGGCAATCTGATATTTTTTTACATGTACAATCCTTTTAAACATATTTCCATATTTGTCATGTTATACAAGAAAAATCAGACCAAAAACTATGAGAAAGAAAAAGCAAACAAATCAAAAAAGAAAGATGAAATACTATGCTTCAATCCACGTTGAGTTTCCACAATTTTCTCTTTGGATGTGACTGGCATTTTCTATCTCAGGTCTATTGGAATTGTCTTGGATCGTTGCATTGTTGAGAAGAGCTAAGTCTATCATAGTTGATTATCATGTAATCTTGCTGTTACTATGTATATTCTCCTTGTTCTGATCACTTGGTATCACCCTTTTCAGGCTTTTCTGAAATCATCCTGCTCATTCACCATCTAGTTTGAATTCTAAAAAACAACCCATAGTAAAGTAGATAAATGCCTATAAAAAGATCTTTACTTAGGTTTCTTGGATCTTGTTAGATCTCTGTAGAAATAATGCAATAAATGGAAAATTTGTGGTTTCTGCATGGCCCTTGAGGGCTCTCTATTTTTATCCATAACTCTTCTGGCTAAGGAGAGGCTCTATGACTTAAGGAAGGGACTCCAAGTGGCAACTAGTATTTGTAATGGATAGAACTCTTCATTTGTTGTAGTCAGAAATCCCAATAAGGCCACTTGGTAAATCTAAGTCCCTTCCCTTAGAATAATGATTCTTAACTTGTTACTTAACCAAGCATAGATTTCAGGGGGCTCATGAACTTGGATGGGGAAACATATATCTTTTTAAAATTAAAGCTTTTTATTTTCAAAACATAAGTATAGTTTTCAATATCCACCCTTGCAAATCCTTGTATTCTAATTTTTTTCCTTCTTTTCTCCCCATCCTCTCTCCTCCTCATTCTATACATATTCACACTTATCATGATGCACAAAAAAAAGAAAAAATGAGAAAGAAAAAAAATGAACGCAAACAATAGCAAAAAAGAAAAAAAAGGTGAAAATACTATGTTGTGATCCACACAGATTGGCTCTCTCCATCCCAAATCTATTGGAACTGGCCTGAAATCACCTCATTGTGGAAAAGAGCCACATCCTTTAGAACTGATCATCATATCATCTTTTTTTTTCTTTCTAGAGCTAGCTTAGTTTCTTTTCTTTTTATTTTTTTAATTAAAGCTTTTTATTTTTCAAAACATATGCATGGACAATCCTTCAACAATAGCCCTTGCAAAACCTTGTGTTCACTTCCCCCATGCCCTTTCCTAGATGGCAAGTAGTTCAATGTATGTTAAATCTAATGTATACATACATATTTATACAATGATTATGCTGCACAAGAAAAAATCAAGTCAAACCAGTTAAAAAAAAAAAAAGCAAGCAAGCAACAACAAAAAGAGTGAAAGTGCTATGTTGTGAACCATATTCAGTTCCCACAGTCTTCTCTCTGGATGTAGTTGAATCTCTTCATCATTGAACAATTGGAACTGGTTTGAATCATCTCATTGTTGTAGAGAATCATGTCCATCAGAATTGATCATCGCAGTACAGTTATTTTGAAAAGCTATTTGAAATTATGCAGAGGTAGTGGCTAAAATGTATGTGCCTTTTGACCCTGAAATTCTATTACTTGTTTATGCACAAAGGAGACCATCAATAAGAAGAAAGCCCCAAAATATGCTAAAAATAGTAATAGTAACCTCTTTTGTGATAACAAAAAATTGGAAACAAAATTAGTGCCATCAATTAAGGAATGATTAAACAAATTGCCATTCATGAATATAATGGAATATCACTGTTTGCTAAGAACTGATAAATGGAATCAAAGTAGAGAAGCATGAACAATTCTATATAAACTGAAGAAGCTTATAGTATGCAGAATCAAGAAAACAATGAATGAAGAGAGAAAGAACGACCACCAAAACACTCTCTAAAAGTGAATGTTATAGAATTATGAAAAACAAGCATAGCTCAAAAAATATTAGAAAATATTCCCATCTTGCTACATAAATAGGAAGTCTACAAGTGTTGTACATTGCACATCTTTTTTAGACTTTTTCAAAGTATTGATCAGTTATGCTGGGCTTTTTTCTTTTTTGTCTTTATAATATCAAGGACAGTGACACTACCACATTTGGAATCTTAACATCAAACTTTTGAGGAAGAATAAAGTATAAAGAATACTAAAGAAATCAAAGATGAGGGGAGAAATGTTGGACTAAACCAAGTATATGATAAAGAGATCCCTGGCAGAGTTAGCATAATTCTTTTAGGTAGCACAAAATTGGGAAGGATCAATTCTGAATGTGTCTAAAGGAGAGGATGAAACTAAAAGTGTAGAAAAAAAATTTAGGTTCTTATTATTACCACCCCAAAAAAATTACAGTCATGGAAATGAAGCAGGAAATGAAGCAGCATGGAAATGAAGATTATCAGTAACTATTAACTCATGCTTTCTTATTTAAAAACTTTTTTTTGAGAATAATCTTTATTTGATTGAAAGGTATTCTTGATGAAGATATTCAAAAGAACACATTTTTATTGTTATACAATTGACTGAAAGATGTATGGAATATAAGATTCTATTGTGTTTATTGTTTATCAACTATAAAAAAATTTGATTCAGTAGAATAAAATGTCACCTTTGCAGCTTTCCTCTAACAAAGGTTTCCTATGCAAATATCTGACAGTTATGACAGCAATACTTTTTTCACCTCTTTGATCATTACTATTAAACAGTGAATAAAATGGGAATATGTGCTCATTGAGGTGTTCATCACCATCAACATAGAGTTCATATTGAGGAGGGATTCCCTATAAACAATGTTTGTTGCACCTGTTCACAGATGACATTATATTTATTACAGTATGCTCTGGCATATCACAGTGTTTGCTAAATGAAATCAATAACATCTCAAAAGAGCCTGACTTAGTGAACCACAACATAGCATTTCTACTCCCTCTGTTTTTGTCCGCTTGCATTTTTTTATTTCCTTCTCAGGTTAATTTTACCTTATTTCTAAGGCCGCTTTTTCTTGTGCAGCAAAATAACTGTATGGATATGTATACATATATTGTATTTAACATATACTTTAACATACTTAACATATATTGGTCTACCTGCCATCTAGGGGAAGGGGTGGAGGGAAAGAGGGGAAAAGTTAGAACAGAAGGTTTTGTAAGAATCAGTGCTGAAAAATTACCCATGCATATAGCTTTTAAATAAAAAGCTATAATAATAAAAAAAGAGTTTGACTTAACTCTCCACATAGGCAAAAATAAAGGGTTATAGATTTGTCTTGTTGTTGATGATTATATTCATTATAATCTGCAACCATATAGGAAAGCTGTAGAACTTCTCCATCATATATTCATAGACATAGATAGCTATAGCTATAGATATGTATGTGAAATGTGAAATAGATAAGTGCATACACATATATATGTATAATTATATATTTTATATCTATAATATATTATGTATTATATATTTATATATAATATAGATTATATATTATTATATAATATTTAGCCTATCCACATATGTATATGAATAGCAATTCATGTATATACACATATATCAATATTTTGGAGGAGTTGTATGCACAGGCAGAGTTCCACATTTGTAAATGACACTTTATATAGGTAGGGGCAGGTACGTAATCAAAGAAAGATATAGTTGGAAAGAAGGATGAATTTGTCATATAAAATGAATGAGTGATAAAACAATGGACAGACGTGTTCAAGTGGTATACAAGTGCCATTGAGAGAAGGTGATACATTTCCCCAGTGCATTTGGTGGTTCCTTTGCAGTTAATTTGTAGTCAGTCATGAATGAGAGCTACACAGGGTAGATAGGCATGGATGGGTTGCTCTCTGCTTTGTGGGAGGGATTATCCACAATGAAGAGATCATAAACACATTTGAATATTGGAGAATTCTGGTTAGGATAAATGAATCAAGTTGAATATTTTAGGTGAATTAGAAAAAATGTGATTAATAAAATCCATTCAGTATACTTATTAAGGGCTCATATGGATATTTAATATCTATTAGGATACAAAAATGATACACCTTCCATCAAGGATTCTATTGGAGGAATATAATGTACATGCACACAAGTAATGAGAAGACAATTTGAGGAGGGAGAGAACATTAATAAGCAGAAAGATCAGAAAAGTCTTCCTGTAATAGGTAATTTCTGAATAGCAAAGAAATTTACAACTCTAAGAAGGAGAAGAGAAGGCGGCATTTGAGATCTGAGGAGAATATCTAGGAGATCAATTTTTCAGAAATTTGTAGTACATAAAGGCTAGTAATAGGAAATGTTAGGAAAGATAAATGGGAGCTGGGTAATGGAGGCCTTGAAATTCTGGGCTAAGGAGTTCATATTTTTAGAATAGTAGGGAATTATTGAGGGCTTTTGATCAGGGCAGTGATCTGGGCAGATTAAGTCTTAGAAAGAATATTTTGAAAGTACTTAAAAGTTGGAATGGGGAAGAGAAAAACTAAAAGCAAGAAAACCAATGATGAGACTGTTATAGCAATCCAGATGAAAAGTGAGAGGTATGGAGTTAAAAAGAGTTATTTGAGCAGAAAAAAAGGAAGCAGAAATGAGTAATTATAAAGATTGAAAGATAAGATTTGACAACTGATTGAAAATGGGAAATGAGAACAAAGAGTTACTTGTGGGTTAACAAAACTGGGATGGATTCTAGTGCTCTTGACAGAGACTGAGAGGTTGAAGAAGGCAAGTAGATTCAAAGAGGAGAAGAGATGGTGATAAGCAGCAACTCAGCCAGATACCATTCAGTCAATAAACATTTCCTAAGCACTTATTATGAGCCAAGCATTGTGCTAAAAAATGGTAAGTTAATTTACCAGAAACTCTTTATTTGTCAAAGAAGTTAATTAACCACAGTAACTTTATAGGTCTGATCTGACTCAGCGAAATTTAAGATTTTCTTCTTTTTCACTACTTATTTTATGTAGAAATTAATAAAAGTTCATTTTCAAAGCCAAGGAAAGCAAACTCTGACTCAGACATGGGCTATATTAAATTGTAACTCAGTCACCATGATTTGGTTAAATAGAATTGGTGCAAAATTTTGATCTGGATTCAGCTGTAATAAGGTAATAACAAAATTTTAATTGTTTCCTTGCAATATGCTACATTGCAAAGAATGTTAACATTGATCAGGACATTACCTTCACTCCATTATCCTGATTTCCCTTCATAAGATACAATTTTTTCTTGACTGAAGTATTTATACTATATAGATCTGTCTTGACAAAGGAGAAATCAGCAGGAGATGAGTGTTTCTGTGGCTCAAGTCAATTGATAAAGAACCATACCAGAAGGTGGTTCTTCAATATGAAGAAAAACATAGGCAACTTCAGAAGGAAGAGGCTTTAGTAAGAATGAAAACTGACAGAGTTACTGAAATTGCTTGTGTCTGAGTCCCCTTCCATCTGGTGCTGAATTCTGAGAAATTCTGTCATGTGAAGGACTCCAGAGTAGCCAAGCCCAACAAATTCTTCATCCAGTACTAAAACAGAGGAGTTTGGGAAAGCATACAGTGTACAGTTCTGTGGCTTTTAGAAGGCAACGAAGACTAAACATGACATTTATATTCATGTTTACCTTTTCCTTACAACCACAGATCTAGTAGAGACAGTATCTTGCGGTCTTGTTTGCCATTCATGGCCAACTGCACTGGTAAAGGGTAGTAAGGAAGCAGACATATATGGGTCTGGGTATATTTTTCTCTTCACAGTCTTTTCTTCCTTTATATCATGCATCACCCCTTCCAGCCAAGCTGTCTGCTTCCTATTCTCCATATGGGTCATGGACTCCATTGTGAAGAGTATGTCCTAAGTCAGCTTCACTAAACAGAAAACTTGATATGATCAAAGCTCAGCTCAGGTGCTTCCATCTACTGAGGTCTTTCATGATGCAAACTCCCCCATCCCCATTGTTAGCTTTTTCTACTCTTATAACTACTGTATATATTCTATATTATTTACTTTTGCATATTTTATATGCTTTATTTTTTCACCCCAGTAGACTAGAAATTCCTTAAAATTAGGAATTCTTTTTTTTTACTTATTTTTTTAAATTTAATTTTATTTTATAATAACTTTTTATTGACAGAACCCATGCCAGGGTAATTTTTTTACAACATTATCCCTTGCACTCGTTTCTGTTCCGATTTTTCCCCTCCCTCCCTCCATCCCCTCCCCTAGATGGCAAGTAGTCCTATATATGTTAGATATGTTGCAGTATATCCTAGATACAATATATGTGTACAGAACTGAACAGTTCTCTGGTTGCACAGGGAGAATTGGATTCAGAAGGTAAAAATAACCCAGGAAGAAAAACAAAAATGCAAATAGTTCACATTCGTTTCCCAGTGTTCTTTCTTTGGGTGTAGCTGCTTCTGTTCATCATTTATCAATTGAAACTGAGTTAGGTCTCTTTGTCAAAGAAATCCACTTCCATCAGAATACATCCTCATACAGTATCATTGTCGAAGTGTATAATGATCTCCTGGTTCTGCTCATTTCACTTAGCATCAGTTCATGTAAGTCTCTCCAAGCCTCTCTGTATTCATCCTGCTGGTCAAAATTAGGAATTCTTACATTGTCTCTTTACCCCTAACATCTAGCAGAGTAAAATAGGCTTTATGAAATGTTTGCTGAATTGAATCAAATAGAATTCCTTGTACTAACAGATAATAGTTTAGGGATTCAATGACATAAAGGTATCTATGATGATATTTGAGTTAAGAATCCATTAGTAATATATTAAATGAGTATTTTTTCTCCAAGCAGTGACCAAGATTTGAAGATCTTCCAGGAGGATTTCAGGGTTCTTGTCTATAATTAAGATTCAGGGAACCTTAGGTCTTGTAATATTAATATAATCAGTAATAATTAGTGCTGATCTTGGCATATCAGCAGTACTTGTATGGAATGTTAAAAGGGAGCTCATAATTGACCACTCCATTGGGATTATGATTTGTTAATTAATGTCTTTAAGTTTTAAGTTTTAAAAAAATTAGCTAGCCACATATAAGATGGATGAGGCATAAATAAGTATGTGTCAGCAATTTTTAGGGATTTCAATGATGAAAAGAGGGGAGAGCTGAAGCTGTCATATTTATAGTCAACTAGTTTTATGGGGTTTCCTAAATTTTATGATAGATTAGATAGATAGAGATAGATAAATAGATAGATATAATAATTTGGATTCTATGAAGCTAAGTTGTCTCTCTTGAATTAGACAATTCTCCAGGAAGCACTTTTTTAAAAAAATCAATTAGCCACTCTGGGGCTAGATAATGCCATGGATAGAGGATCAGCCCTGATCCTCTATCTGAGGATTCAGAGGTGCTGAGCTTCAGAGGTGCTCTTCTATCTGGTGTGGAAAGAGATGTTTGTTTTTTTTAATCTTTCTATATTTAGTGCTGGTATGAAATTACCAAACCAATCCATATTTTGTGAGAGTCATGGTTTAGGTGGTTAAAAAATATTGGAGAAATGGTTGTCATATTCATAGCTGCTAAATGGTATAATGGATAGAGCACTGGGCCTGCAGTCTGGAAGGCCTTAGTTCAAATCCTGTCTCAGAAACTAATTAGCTATGTGGCTGGTACCTGCCTCAGTTTCCTCAACTGCAAAGTAGAGGTAATGATAATACCTAACTCTTACAGTTGTGATGATCTAATATGGTAATATTTGTAAAATGAATATAAATTATATAGCATAAAACCTAACTTAGAAATAATTTGTAAAGTGGTGCTTAATAAATGCTCTTTCTCTTACCCTTTCCCTTCTCTTTTTGGAGATTTTGAGCTTGGAGTTAATTTTGAGTTTAGTGGGTTAGAGTAGAACTATTTGGGGGATGTAGGAGATGCAGATTTGCACTAAGGTGGTTCTAGGAAACCTCAGTATAGAACTCCTGACCTTCCAGAATCACCCCTAGGATTTTCTAAGCAAAGTCAACATATAAGGAAGCATATACCTCCCACCCCCAACCCAAGCTACAGACTGAAGCAGATAGAGGGCTGCAGGCCATCGGAGGAAGACCGAGAGAGGTGACCCCTGTAGACTGGTAGTTAAGTACTAACTTTGTGGTCCTTAAGACCCTTCTCCAGGGGGCTCAGAACATCCGGCCACTTATTTTGCCACCAAAGCAAGTGCCAGCCAGAAAGTACATGCTATACTTTGGTGTTGGCCTTAGATATTTTGTTTTTCCATAACTACTGTTGTTTCAACAGGATCTGATTTCTTGGCATAGGCAGATTGTTCCCACACTGAAAACACATGCCCTGCTTGAGAGCAGGGGAGGCAGTTTTAGCCATTCCTAAAAGGTTCCGAATTCATTCCCCATCCTAAGGCAGGGGTGGAGGCAGCGTTGGAAGGTTTTGTTTGTTTGTTTGTTTTCCTGCAGTGATCATTTTTTCTTTGCTTTCTGTCTTTTCTACACTGGTTTGGATTGTTATGATGGAGCTCATGTTAACCTAAAGCAAACCAGTTGACTCAGTTGACTTAGGACAGAGCTTCTTAACCTTGGATTCATGAACTTTAAAAAGAAAAAAATGATAATTGTATTTTAATTTCCTTTGTATCTTATTTTATTCATTTAAAACATTATTTTCAGCAAAATATAGACTTCATCAAATTTCCAAAGGGATCTATTGCACAAAAAAAGTAAAGAAACTGATTTAGGGATAGAATTTCAAACTAAATATGATTTTACTTGGTCCAAGAACCTTAACATTGAATCTAGTTCAAGATAATCCTAGAATATAAGAATATTAGTTTCTCTTTTCTGGCCCCCTCCTCCTACAGAGGAAGAAACTGAGGCACAGATAGGAAAGCGACTTTTCTTAAGCAACTCAACTGATCAATTGGTGATAATAACAAGACTAGAAATGATGAGGGGGTGGAGGGGAGAAGAACAGTTATTAAGCACCAGACACTCTGCTTAGAGCTTTCCAAATACTGTCTCATTTTATCCTTACTAAAATCCCAAGAAGTAGAGAGGGGCTGTTATCGTCCCATTTTACAGTTGAGAAAACTGATGAAGACAGAGATTTTGTGATTTGCCCAAAGTTACACAGCACATGCCTGAGGCTGGAGTTGAATTCAAATCTTTCAATATCTGGTTCTAGCAGCATCTTATAGCCCTGCCACCTCTAGAAGCTAGATCTTTTAATTTCTGGCTCATCACATTTTCAATCAGTCTACATTACCCACAGAGGACTTTGCTTATTACTTTAGATCCAAAAAAAAGTTTGTGGCTATGCTTATGGGGTGGGAATAATTCACACAACCACTTGGAAGAAATGCTGTCTCATCACCTCATCTTTTTCTGTTCTCTTCCTCTAAGGGCAGGAGAGAAGGATGAGAAAGCCCTGGTTTTAGAAACAATGATTTCTCTTCTATCTCAGACATGAGTGATACTGGGATTATTTCACCAGAAATTCTTGGATTGTTTTTTTTTGTTGTTGTTGTTGTTTGTTTTGTTTTGTTTTGTTTTTGTTTTTTAGCTTTTAGCACAAAAATAACAGACATGGGTTCTTGAGAAAGGTGTGACTGGCTTGGATTAAAAAAGAGAAGATAGTTGAGGTGGGAGTGGGAGGCAGATAAGGTGAATGGAGAATGAAGTTAGTCCTAGGACGGAAGATCCGTTGGTTTGGTTTTGTTGGTTTTTAGACATGGATCAGGGTTTTTTCTTTTTTGTTTGAGGATTAGTTTTGTGTGAGAGAGAGAGTGGTTTTATTTGTTTGTTTGTTTGTTTTTTAAGTTTTTGTTTTTGTTTTTGTTTTTGTTTTTGTTTTTGCCTTCATTTAAAATAGGCTCAGTCTCCAAAGGTTTAGTTCTAGGGATAAGTGACATGAAAGGGACAAACATTATCCTGCTCATCCAATCTGCTAATTTACCAGTTACTTTTCCAGTTACTGAATCGACATTTTGTTTGGAATATCAGAATACAAGAGTTTTGAAGGGACATTAGAGATCTTTGAATCTAACTAAGACATAAAACATTTTGTTTATAGTTACCCAGCCAAACTTGGATCTCTTGAATCCCAATCCAAAACTCTCCTGAACCATAGTTTCTCTAGAATATTTTACTTACCCATAATCCTAGTTTCAGAGGGCTAGAAAAAGGCATTCTTGATTCCAGGTCCACTGTTCTGTCCACTAAACCATGCTGCATATTTCCAGAAATTTCAGCTTCCACACATACATTTAGAAATCGTGTATGAAGTGTCTGTTTTCACACCAACAACTCTAAAATTTTTAAATTGCAAAGAAGGTGCTGACCTGCACTGGTAGAAGGAGCTTCCTGTTCCCTCCTTCAATTATATCTCACGTCCAAGTCATTTTCCCATCTCTTTCCCTGTCCTATATATGACAATAATAGGGATAATAGAGGCTGGGTTGATTTGGTATATGTTTTCTCTTTGTTCTCTAAGTTAGTACTTATAATACTTCAAATGAAAAGCATAATAATCTTCATCACCAGAATGTCAGCTGTTTGTGATTTCCTATGTAAGACACATGTAAATTATTTACTTCCAAATCCAAAAGTTTTGTATCTGATAAAATCATGCATTTGTTATACAGAGCTTTCTCATCACCAAAGCTGGTAATAGGTGAAAAATAGTTAATATTTTCCTCTATGTCTTCTAGTTATTCAAAATTAGCTCACGTGGATGAAACCTTGATATATAATCTTATTGATGAATCTTATTGAGATGATGGCAAGAACATCATTTATATATCACTGTTTTTTGCAAAATACTTTACATATACAATTTTACTTAATCCTTACAGCAATTCTATAAAGCATTATTATTATTAGCTCTATTATACGTATGAGGAAACTGAGGCAAAGAGTTAACTAGTGACCAGAATCACATAGCTAATAAATTTTTGAGATGAGACTTGAACTAAAACCTTCCAACTCTACCTCCAACACTTTATCCACTAAGCCAATCATTAAATACAATTTTCACCTTTTTACAGATTAGGAAACTGAGGGCCAGAAAGAGTGATAATTTAAAACCAAATCCTTTGATTCCATGTCCAGAGTTCCTGCCATGACAGTTCTTAACCTAGTGTCTATGAGCTTTAAATATTTGTGTTTGTCTGTTTGTGTGTGTGTATGTTTAATCCATTTCAATCTGATTGCCTTCCTTTGTAATCCTATATATTTTATTTTATACATCTAAAAATGTTGTTCTCATAAAGATTCCACCAGTTAGTCAGAAGGGTGGGTCCATGCATGACCCGAAAAGGTTAACAACCCCTGCAGTAGATTGTGTTACCCTTGGAAATGGGGAAGATTCTGTGAAGGAAAGCTGGCTACCAAAACAAGTCATGGAACGTTAGTGCTGGATGGGATCTCAAAGATGAGCTAATCCAATGTTTCTCAGTGCTGGTCTGTATAACGTTTTTACTAGTTTGCAAAAACTTTTAATTTCAAAGTCATTACTTTATAAAATCTACATGTGTGTGTGTGCGTGCGCACACCCCCCCCCCCCCCACACAGACATAACAACAACAAAACAAAAATTTTTTTCTCCACTATTATGCCTGCCATCCTCCAGGCTTCTGTTCCCCAATTTGTGGTATCCCTTAAGACTTACTGAGTTGAGGCTGAAGAGACTCAACTATTTCTGAGCAGATAGCTATTTTTGTTTCTTTTTTGGATAATTTTTTTATTTTTCCATATATGTGCAAAGATAGTTTTCAACATTCACCTCTGCAAAACCTTGTGTCCCAAATTTTTCTCCCTCCCTTCTCCCCAAGACAGCAATCAATCTGATATAGGTTAAATATATGCAATTCTTCTAAACATATCTCCACATTTCTCATTCTGTTAAAAAAAAATTAGATCAAAAGGGAAAAAAAACACAAGAAATGGGGGGAAAAACAAGCAACAGACAACAACCCCCACCCCCACCCCCCCAAAAAATGATAAAAACACTATGCTTTCATCCACATTCAATCTCCATTGTTCTCTTTCTGGATGTGGCACTTTCCATCCCAAGTCTATTGGAACTGCTTTGAATCACCTCATTGTTGAAAAGAGCATCAGAGTTGATCATCACATAGTCTTATTGTTATTGTATACACTTTTCTTTTGATTTTACTCCCTTCACTCAGCATCAGTTCACATAAGTCTCTCCAAGCCTCTCTGAAATCATCCTGCTGGTCATTTCTTACAGAACAATAATATTCCATTATATTCATATACCATAACTTATTCAGCCGTTCCCCAACTGATGGGCATCCATTCAATTTCCAGTTCCTTGCCACTACAAAAGGGCTGCTACAAACATTTTTGCACAATGGGCTCTTTTCTCTCTTTTATGATCTCTTTTGAATATAGACCCAGTAGAGAACACTGCTGGATCCAAGGATATGCACAGTTTGATAGCCCTTTGGGCAAAGGAACTATAACTATTATACTGATTCATCCTGTACTTTATATTGGGAAACGTTGGTTTAGTACAAAACTCTCATTTGACAGATGAAACAAGCTTAGTAATAAGTTAGCAGAAGTAAAATCAGGATCCCATTTTCTTGAGTATCATAGATGACATCTAGATATGAACTAGAATACAAATACAAGGGATTCTGTATTTTTCTTATAGTTGTAAGCCATAAAAATAACCTTTTTCAATGTGTAGAAACTCGTGAAGAAAAATGTCTTCAAATTCAACTAGTCTTCAATTAAATTTATTTTAAACTAATGAAGTATTACTGTGAGCAGGGCAAACTTGTTGAAAGTTCCCTGCTTTCTGGGGTCTTGTCTTTTTTGATCTTGAGACTAAACCTTAGTTTAAAATGAGAAAGAATATAGATTTTTAACAAGTTCCTTGACCTTGTTACAAAATGTTTCTTCTCTTCCCCTCTTCCATTCTCTCCATTCCTTTTAACAATGAACCAACACAAATTAATGAAAAGTGTGAATGGTATTTATGCTCAGTGTCATTAGGAATTATCTTCCTTGGGCTTTAGTTTCTTCATCTGTAAAATGAGGGTGCTTTATATCACTCATAGAGCATGTACTTATAGGATGTACCCATCCTCAAAGTTTACAATGCAGCCAAGAAGATAAGATAAAGGTACATGAAACAAGTTCAGTCCTGGGGGTGACATTTCAAGAGGGATACATAACAAACTATAGTACAATCAGAGAAGGAGGTCAGGGACCCAAAGGTTCTGGAGGCCAAGATGAGGAATAGGAATATTTAGCCTAGAGAAGGAACAACTACTGAGAACATCATGAAAAAGAATGAATGTTAAATATGAAATTGTGGAACTTGGGTTCAAATCTCATGTCTGCCACTTGTTACACATGGGATCCTGAGTTAGGCATCCCCTTTCTCTCTGGGCCTCAGGATCCTTATGTGTAAAATGAGGGAGTTGGACAAGATGTCTTCTAAGGATCCTTTAAACTCTAAATCTGTGATCTCATAAATTTAAAGTCTATAACTTATAAGCAGTCTTCATATACCTTTTAGGAATGAGTGGATACAAACATCTTTAAGAAAAGAGAAAATCCTTATTTTGATGCCTTGCTTTTCCAGCCAGTCCAGAAGACAAATCAGTCATTTGTAGAGAACATTATTTAGGACTGAAATTGCAAAATGGAGCCTGGGAAATGGGAGGGAGGTGTATGAATTTATTTGTGTATTACTCCTCATAATGTATTCTTAAAAAAAAATTAATCAGGGATCCAGAGAAAAACAAAAGAACTTACAAACTAATCTTTGAGTTTGATTATCATATCAGGAATGACATGCTCTGGTTAGACATAGTGTTCTCTTTCTCTCTCCCTCCTTGCCTTCCTCTCTCCCTCCTTCCTTTCCTCTCTCTCCCTCCCTCCTTCTCCATCCCTCTCCCTCTTCTTCTCCCTTTCTCCCTCCCTCCATCCCTTCTTTCTTCCCTCCATCTGTCTCTCTCTCTCTCTCCCTCTCTCTCTCTGTCTCTCTCTCTCTCTTTCTCTCTCTCTCTCTCTCTCTCTCTCTTCTCTCTCTCTCTCTCTCTCTCTGTCTCTCTCTCTCTTTCTTCTCTCTTTCTTCTCTCTCTCTCTCTCTCTTTCTCTCTCTCTCTCTCCTCCCCCTCCCCCTCTCTCCCCTCTCTCTTTTTCCCTTCTGTCCTCTCCTAAATTTCTGCTAACAGATTCCAAAATAACTACATTTAGGTAAACAGGAAATGCTAAGGTATGTCCTGATGCCGTTTGAAGTTTCTGAATTCAGATTGGAGGTCATTTAATGGGAAGCGTCAGGGAGCTCATTGCATGGAAGAATCTGCTTCCTGTGCCTTCATTCCAACCCTTTCTTCCTAAATAACCTCTGTCCAGTGCATTTCAAAGTCGTCAGGAAGAAGATGGGGCATGGGAATGTCATAAATTCATGTCTCAATTGTCCTAGGCAATGATTCATTGTGTGCACAGAGGATGCAGGACCCACAGTGGCTGACCATTGTCAAGATTAATTTGTCAATAATTTCAAAGGAAAGCTACCTTCCAAGGTTGAAGAAAAAGTCCTTCCCTCTAACTTAAGACTTGAAGTTTGGGTTGAGTCCTTTTCCTCTATATTGGTCACTGACAATTACTCCCCAAGGCAAATTATGAATTTCTATTTTTCGAAAGGATCTATCTGTCCAGAGCAATTTCTAGGGTGTCGCTTTGTGGTAGAGGGCGAGGGGCCAGAAGACTTGTTTTCCAATTCTGGTTCTGCGCTGAGTCACGGCTGTCTCCGCCTTAATTTTCTTGTCTCCAAAAAAGGTGGCAAAGAGACCAGCTCGCCTGCCTAGCCCACTTGAAGTAAAGAGTCTGCCTTTATCAACACCATTCAAATGTGGGCCCCCCCTCCTTAGTCATTTGTGTTTCTTTATATGTTTTTTTACTTAGATTGAAATCTCATCCCAAGGAAGTGGTATTTAGGAATAAGAGTGCAGACTTGGCTCTCTAGATCTAAATTGTTCACAGAAAATGGTGTGGTAGAGAGGATGGCTGAGGTTTGCATTGTGGCTCTGCCATTTATGAGCTGGGCAACCTGGGGCAAGTGACTTCCCCGATCTGGAACTCAATTCTCTCATCTGCAAAATGAGTGTCAGAGATGGCCTCTGAGATCTCTTCCAACTTTAAATCCATAGCTCTAGGATCTATGATCCAATGACTTTCTTCCAACTCAAAATCTGTGATTTGTGATCTATATTCAAACGTGCCATGTTATCTACAGTAGGAAGATTAATTAGCAAACTTGTGAATTACATCTTGGTTTAATTTCTTTCTGAGGAAGAGCTGTTGTTTTTCCTTTGTTCTGGAAGAGGACCATGACTTCAGGGAGATGATGTCACTGCATGTGCAATGGTTACCAGCCTCCTTTTCTCTTCCAGAGCCATCTGGTCTAGTGACTAGATATAGAGCAACTGGAGATGGCCCTGGATACAATGGGCCATTGGATACAAAGGCCAACGTTGGTCTTTTTAAGTTAAGGTCTTTCCCAAAGTCAAGGTAAGAAATGAGGCAGAGAATGATCTCTTTTACCTAGTTAAAAAAAAAAAATCAGTCTGGGAAGGGAAGATCTACAAGGTTTCAGGGTAAAATAGAAATATTTTCTGTTTCTATTCGCTCCAAGCCCATCAGGGTCCAAACCAAGTAAGGGTTGATTTGGGACTTCATGGCATCATCTCCCGGATGTCACAGACTTCTTCAAGAATGAAGGATAAACAATAATTTCTGTTAGTAGTAGCAGGAGCTGTCTCATTGGGGACCTAATTGAAACTGGCCAGTTAGGCAAAACATCTATCTATCTTCTTTCCTTTTTTCCTCCTTCCCTCCCTCCCCCCTCCCTCTTCTGCCTCCCTCCCTCTCCCTTTTGCCTCCTTCCCTCTTTCGCTCCCTTCCTCTCTTCTTTCCTCCCTTCCCTCCTTTCCTTACTCCTTCCTTTTTTCCTTCCTTCCTTCTTTCCCTTCTTCCTTCCTTCCTCCCTCTCTCCCTTTCTTTCTGCCTTCCCTCCCTTCTTTCTTCCTTCCCTCCCTCCTTTCTTCCTTCCTTCCTCCTTCCATCCTTCCTTTCTTTTCTCTTTCTTCCTTTCTTCCTTCTCTTTCTCCCTTCCTTCCTTCCTTCTTTTCTTTATTTCTTCCTTTTTTCCTTCCTTTCTTCCTATCTTTTCTCCTTTCCTTCCTTCTTTTCTTTCCTTCCTTCCTTCCTTCCTTCTTTCCTTCCTTCCTTCCTTCCTTCCTTCCTTCCTTCCTTCCTTCCTTTCTATCTTTCTTTAAGGCATTCAACTCTAAGGAATGTAAATTTTGATAACAAAAACCTTGCAGTTTATGAGTAAACAGAAATGTAGTGATAGAGTTCAAAGAAGAGAAATCAAGATACCTAAGATTATAGTAATGGAACTGAAAACAGAAAAATGTGATGTTGGAGAAATCAGGGGGGGAAAGAGAAGTTTAAAGAGATATTAAGAGTCATCTAATCTTAACTCATTTTACCCAAGAGAAAACCACAGAGAATCCGAACTGATTTGAACAGTACATAGGCAATAAATCAATAATCAGCGTTCTGACTTCCAAGCTAGGACTTTTTCTACAGTCTCTAAACTTACATTATTTTAATGAGTATATTAAAAGAGTTAATAATAGATAAGCAGTCAATACCCATACTTTCCTGCTCCTTAACTCTGAAAGAAAAGATTTCTCTACTTTACTCCCAAATCAGTTGATTAGATTATAAACTCTTTGAGGGCAGAAATTGTCTTTTGTCCCTATTTACATTCCCAGAATTTAACAGTGTCTGACATATATTAGGTGCTTAATAAATATTTATTGATTGAAATAATGTTCCCTAAAGATGATTGATTTCCATCAGTGACTATAGAAATGTACTAAAAAAAGTTTTTCCCTTTTTACAGATACCTGTTTTGCACTTAACTTTTTCAAAATGGTGGTAAATTATGACCCTAAGTTATATTTGAGTTGTTGATCTGCACTGGCTAGAGCACTAGACTTAGATTTCAAAATCCTGCTTTGCATAGTTACGATGTATGTGACCCTGGGTAAGTCACTTAACCCCTTTGTACTTCAGTTTCCTTATCTGTAAAATCAGAGTGTTGTTTATTTCTATGATCCCATGGATGAATAAAAAGCATTTATTAAATACTTAAAATGTGCTATAATAAATGATAGGATTCTAAAGCATAGGCTGTCCTTGTCCTCAAGAAGATTGTACTCACTCTAATGGGAGATACAATATCCACTGGGTAGAGGTGGCCAGATAGGGGCATTTTTGTTCTGTAATGTTACGAGGATAATAAGTTGAGCCATAGGTGACTAGATCAACACATTCCACCCAGAAACAATGGCAGAACTCATTGATCATAGTTCATGGTTGAAGTAGAGGATAGGAGAAATACAGTGACAATGTGATTACAAAGGAAGAGGTTGTATAAAAGATGGAGATAGACACTGAGATCCTAATTAATTGTCATGTCTTATCTATAATATCTTAGTAAAAGTCGTGTTGCTACAAGGGATAAATTTTAAGTATTTACTTTATTAGATTTATTCTAAACATGAGTCAGTTGATGTCCCCATCCCTTTTCTCTAGTCTAGGCTTAGTTTCACTGAGTGTCATCTTGGACAATTGCTTGGTCTCCCATGAAATGCTATTAAAAATTGAAAAATGTATAGAGATCAGGAGAACATAGAAATATTCCAAGGAATAGAATTAAGGATTAATGAAGGGTCTTGAAGAGAATGTGAAGTAAGGAAAAATGACAGCAAAAAGTGAGGATTTTATGAAATACAATCAAGGAGCTAAGATTCCTCTGCTGCTGAAGCAGCTTGGGAGCCACTGGCCTACTTCAATAAGAATGCTGAGTTAGAGAGAACAGACTGACCCAATGGAATAATAATGAAATAGATAGCTCCTTCTTTTATAGTGAATGGAAATTTACTTTTCACCTTGTTCCAGAATGCTGGTTTTCAGTTTTGTGTGTGTTATATTTTTATTTTTAACACCCTGCCTAAGTTTTCCTGGAAACTACCCCTCAGTCGAGGCACCTTGGTTCAGATCCTACAGGAGACTCTGCCTTCGAACCTCTCTAGTTCTTTTTGGACACACACAGGCCGGTTTTTCTCCATTTCAGCATACTTCCAAAGATTTTCTAAATTCTCTTGCCATTCACATATTTCCAGTAACTGATTGTTCAAAACAAAACCCCTCCCCCAAAAAGCAAGTGGATCTTGTATAGATACGTTGTTTTGTTTTTATCCCTATAATTTCCTAGCTTGATAGCACTTTAATTTTCTAACCATAAAAACTGCTTCCATGCATGCTAGAACAACAACAACAAAAAGCAAGACTGCTTGTGAAGTAGGCAAAAAAATAATATTACATAAGGTAGTAAGTGTGTGTGTGTGTGGGGGGTGTTTTATTAATTTTTTTAAACTACCTTGCTAGAAAAAGAAATTCAAAATTGTTTTTAAGGGCTTTTTGGTCAGAGTTCACATTGCTTTTGGCATTCTTATTAACACTAGAGTATCCCACTGTGACATATTTAACTTGTATAGGACTGCTTGCCATCTTGGGGAGGGGTTGAAGGGAGGGAGGGGAAAAGTTGGAGCAGAAGTGAGTGCAAGGGATAATATTGTAAAAAAATTACCCAGGCATGGGCTCTGTCAATAAAAAGTTATTTAGAAAAAAACACTAGAGTATCCTTTAAAGCAGTATTTCATATCCACTGCTAAAACCTAGCTTTCTCTAATATGGCACCCTACAAGTTTTCATTGAAACATATCATAATTTTCATTTACCAAGGATATGGATCTTACTTGTGATAATGGATATGTTTATAGTATGGGGCTATAATGACTCCTACTTCTCAGCAGTGGATTCTAATACTAGAATTATTTAGTTGAAAGAGAACTCCAAAGCCATGTAATCCAATATCTTCTTAAATGATAATCCCTTCAATAACATCCTAGATCAGGTGAGTATCAGCCTTTGCTTGATTATCTTTGCAGAGGGAAAAGCCATTAACTTCCAAGTTAGTCCATTCCACTTTGGGATAATTGTTAAGTTTAAAAAAAAAAAAAATCAAGTCTAAATCTTGCTCTTTGTACATTCTAATTATTCTGGAGCAAATGAGAATACAACTAATTCTTTCACTAGCAGCCAATCAAAAACTTGAAGAGAGTCATAATAGTTTCCTTTTCCCAAAAATCTTTGCTTCTCTGGGCTACACATTTCTAGTTCCTCCTGTAGCTCCTGGGATACCCTCTCTCATACATGGTCCCCCAGGAAAGCTATTGGGGTTTTGAGGTACTCTTCAAGTCAGCAACCATTCAAAAGCATATTGATGTATTTAAATTCCCACTGATGTATTTGTTTTTGTCAGCCTAAGGACAGATTTATTCAAAATAAATGACATTCAGTTAAATAGTACATCAAGTAATGTGACAAAGGATTCCTACATGTGGGAGAAGTATACCCAATAATTAGAGCGACATATATGCAGAAAATCCACGTGACCAGGGAGACATATATGTAGGGAATAAATTTAGGTAACACACGTAGCCAGGGGATATGAGTACAGGGCACTTCATAGGAAACATGTATGGCCAGGGCAACTCATACTTCTGCTAATGCCTCTCTGTGGAACATATTTACTCTTTTGGACATCATTCCATTGATATCATGGTCACTGCTTCTCTTTAGTATCCTCTTCTGGACTTCATCTCCTTAGAGCCATCTGCTGACCATCTTTGACTTCTGCCTATTAAAATGTAATGATTAGAAGCCTTTCCTTGAATAAAAATAATGTTTTTGTGCATGGACATTAAGGCTATGAACTATCACACCTTGTTTAGGTCTGTCAGACAAAATCTAGAGTGACCCAATATAAGAGTTAGTCTATTCTTTTGATTTCTTGGTCTCACATTGAGTCAGTATCTACTATCCCAGCCAAGTATTTGATCAAAAAGTTCCTTGTAATTTCCATGACATGGGGAACATGTGTTCCCCAAAACTCATTTTGAGAACCCTATAAAACAAACAAACAAACAAAGACCTCCCAAGAACTATGTATATTCTGAATTTACAAAGACCAGCTTATTCCCAAGATCATCTTCAATTGGCATAAAAATAAAGTTGAATTAGAACAAAAGTTCAATGAAGAGGGCAAGGTTTGGCTCTCTTAGTCTCCTGGCCAACATTCCTGCCTTTGTTATGTATGTTTATCAGCAATGAAGTCTTTGGCTTTGGTACTATTTTTTGGCCCGAAAAAAACTTCCCTGTGTCCTGACATTAAAAGTGATCCTTGTATGGCATGATCGCAAGACTTTTAATCATGGAGACTGACTATACATAGGCTCTCTACTAAAGCCTCAACAGTTCCATGTTAGATAAAATGGATTTACTTACTTTTCCTCAAATATGACCATTGTCTTTTGAGTCAGCATAATAAGCTCCAACTTAATTCAATTCAACAAGATTTATTAAGTGCTCACTATATGCAAAGCCTGTGGTGTTGAGTTTTGAAAGTGGGTTGGTTTCTATCTAGATTTGCAAATAGAAAGTACAAAAATGTGTCAGCCCACAAAAATGTTTGACCAGTTCTCTCTCCCTCCCCTTTTCCCAAGGGTACACAGACTGTAAACTGAATTGTCAACACTCTTTACTACTGGCACCAGTCTGGGGGGTAGCTGTGTATATAAATATACTTTTTTGAATACCACTTAAACCAATATGAAATTATTGAATGATCCTAATTCATGCCTTATTTCTTAATCTCCTTTTGTGTCTGAGTAGATAGTGTGCTTTTTTTTTAAGTTTGCAACAAATCATTTCTTGTCTATAAATAAAAAATAAATCTCATTTTTAAAAGAAAAACATTTGATGCTTTCCTTTAAAAATATTTGCCATGAATAAATGTAAAAATTTAAAGTCTTCAGTTTATTGCATTCCTGATCTTAATCTACCTGATTCCATATCATTTTGTTACAATATTATACTGAAATCATTTAATTATATATATATATATATATATATATATATATATTATAGCTTTTAATTTACAAGACATATGCATGGGCAATTTTTCAGCATTGAAAAGTTGAAAAACCTTTTGTTCCAATTTTTCCCTTCCTTCCCCCAGATGGCAGGTCGACCAATACATGTTAAATATGTTAAAGTATAAGTCAAAAACAATATATGTGTACATGTCCATATAGTTATTTTGCTGTACAAAAAGAATCAGACTTTGAAATAGTGTATGATTAGTCTGTGAAGGAAATTAAAAATGCAGGTGGACAAAAATAGAGGGATTGGGAATTCTATGTAGTGATTCATAGTCATCTCCCAAAGTTCTTTCGCTGGGTGTAGCTGGTTTAATTCATTACTGCTCTATTGGAACTGATTTGGTTCATCTCATTGTTGAAGAGGTCCACGTCCATCAGAATTGATCATCATATAGTATTGTTGTTAAAGTATATAATGATCTCCTGGTCCTGCTTATTTCACTCACATTTTCACATTAGTTCAAATAAGTCATTTCAGGCCTTTCTGAAATCATCCTGCTGGTCATTTCTTACTGAACAATAATATTCCATAATATTCATATACCACAATTTATTCAGCCATTCTCCAATTGATGAGCATCCACTCAGTTTCCAGTTTCTGGCCACTACAAAGAGGCTGCCACAAACATTCTTGCACCTACAGGTCCCTTTTCTCTTTGGGGTATAAGCCCAGTAGAAACACTGCTGGATCAAAGGGTATGCACAATTTGATAACTTTTTGAGCATAGTTCCAAATCACTCTCCAGAATGGCTGGATGTATTCACAGTTTCACCAACAATGTATCAGTGTCCCTGTTTTCCCACATCCCCTCCAACATTCCCCATTATCTTTCTCTGTCATTCTAGCCAGTATGACAGATGTGTAGTGGTATCTCAGAGTTGTCTTAATTTGCATTTCTCTGATTAATAATGACTTGGAACATTTTTTCATATGTCTAGAAATAGTTTCAATTTCTTTGTCTGAGAATCGTCTGTTCATATCCTTTGACCATTTATCAATTGGAGAATGGCTTGATTTCTTACAAATTAGAGTCAATTCTCTATATATTTTGGAAATGAGGCCTTTATCAGAACCTTTGACTGTAAAACTATTTTCCCAGTTTATTGCTTCCCTTCTAATCTTGTCTGCAATAGTTTTGTTTGTACAAAAACTTTTCAATTTGATATAATCAAAATTTTCTATTTTGTGATCAGTAATGATCTCTAGTTCTTCTTTGGTCCTAAATTCCTTCCTCTTCCACAGGTCTGAGAGGTAAACTATCCTATATTCTTCCAATTTATTTATAATCTCATTCTTTATGCCAGGTCATGAACTCATTTTGACCTTATGTTGGTGGAGGGTGTTAAGTGTGGGTCAGTGCCTAGTCTGCCCTACTGATTTCCAGTTTATCAAACAGTGAGTTCTTATCCCAAAAGCTGAGGTCTTTGGGTTTGTCAAACACTAGATTATTAAAGTTATTGAATCTAACCTATTCCACCTTTCAACTAGCCTATTTCTTAGCCAATACCAAATGGTTTTGGTTACTGCTGCTTTATAATAGTTTTAGATCTGGTACAGTGAGGCCATCTTCATTTGATTTTTTTTTTTCATTAATTCCCTTAAAATTCTCGACCTTTTGTTTTTCCATATGAACTTTGTTGTTATTTTTTCTAGGTCATTAAAATAGGATTTGCGGAGTCTGATTGATATAGCACTAAATAGATAAGTTTAGGTAGTATTGTCATCTTTATTATATTTGCTTGCTCAGATAGTGTACTTTTTATACTGCACCATTAATTCTGAAAATTAAGTTCTCCTTTCATTTTCCCATTCTTTGTCCTCAAAAGCAAGTTTGGAGCTTTATCTTAATTGTCATTCAGACCAATTTTTCAAATTCTATTGGGGGTGGGAGATAAGGCGAGAACATATACACATGAAACACCCACCCCCTTGTGAGTTAACCCTCTGAGGATGGATTTCTAGTAATGTAATCATTAGCCTCAATCAGGGTGCCTCATATTAATAATCAGGTGGTCAGTTTCATTGGGCAACTGAGGTTGTAGAATGTATAGAGCACTGCACTTAGAGTAAGGAAGACTCTTCATGATTTCAAATCCTACTTTAGACACTCACTATCCCTGGCAAGTCATTTAACCTTGTTGGCCTTATGGGAACACAAAGAGTTGGATATGACTGAAATGACTCAACAACAACAAAGCGTCCTTTAGTAAAGCTAAGTCAATCATCAACAAGCATTTATTAAGAACCTATTAGAGCTGTGAACTACCTAATAGCTACTAATCTACCTCTCTAGTAACACAATATGCCAGACACTGTTTAATGCTAGGGATACAAAGACACCCCTCCCCAAAAGTCCCTTCTGTAAAGGAGTTGACACTCTGGAAGGGGGGAGGAAGAAACCACTTTGTACAAACAAGATCTATTCAGGATAATTTAGAGATAGCTGAGGAAAGAAATTAAGATTAAGAGGAAGTGAGCAAAATGCTTATTGTACAAGTTGAGATTTTAAACTAGGACTTGAATGAAACCAGAAGAGCCGGGAGGTAGAAATGAGGAGGAAAAGAATCCTAGCATGAGGGAGAACCAAGAAAAAAGTCTCAGACTTTTGTATATGAGGAATAGCAGGTCACTTAATTGCAGTTAGTTCAAATGTCCATATAGACGATTTGTGTCCAAACTGTGACAGATCATTCCAAGCTCATATTGATCTGATCAGACATAGTCAGACACACTGTAACACGACTCTTAACATAGTGATGTCATTTTGGTCCTCTTCAAAAACGAAGGACAGCAACCTATTGCAGTGGAAGTAACACATGAGGAAACTGGAAATGTAGGGAGGGGACCAGGCTATAAAGAACTTTGAATGCCTAACAGTATATCATGGTTGATCTTGGAGTTTATCCAATAGAAAGTGACAGTCAGACTGTGCTTTAAGAAGATCAGTTCAATAGCTCAGTGGAAGATGGACTGATATAAGGAGAGATTTGATTCAGGTAGACCCACCAGCAGACTAGAGCAACATACCAGTTATGAGATGATGAGGGCCTACAGCAAGATGGTGGACACTGTGAGAGGAGAGAATCTGGAATATATGAGAGATTTAGAAGTAGAATTGGCAGGCCATGGAAATGTATTAGATATCGGTGTGAGAGAAAATGAGGAGTTGAGGATGATATCTAAGTTTCCAGTGTGGGTGACTAGGAAGATGCTGGTACCCTCCACAGTAATAGGAATATTAGAAAAGGATAAGGGGAAGATAACAAATTCAGTTCTGGACATGTTGAGTTTCAAATATGTACAGGACCGTCAAGTCAGTGTAAGATGTTCAATATGCATTTGGAGATATGAGACTGAAGTTAAAGAAAAGAGGTTAGGATTAGATAAGATAGATATGGGAATCATTAGCATAGACATGTTAATTGAATCCTGGGAAGCTGATGAGATCACCAAGCAAACTTCTTAAACTTTCACTCGTGACTTCTTTTTGCCTGAGAATTTTTATGTGATACCAGGTATATAGATATATAAAATAGACATACAAATCAAACATTTACTGATAATAAGTCATAATTCCAAGACCCCCACATTCAGTTATGAGATCTTATAATGGGTCGTGACCCACAGTTTAAGAAGCAGGGATATAGAGGGAGAAGAGGACCCAGGACAAATCCTAGGGGATTCATCATGAATGGGCATGACCTGGATGAAAATTCAGCAAAGGACACTGAGAATGAGGAGGCAGATAGATATTAAGAAAACCAGGAGAGAGTATTGTGAGGAAAATCTAGGGAGGAGAGAATATTAAAAACAAAAAGAATTATCAACAAAGTCAAAGAATGAAGATGAAGACTGAAAATATACTTTTTGATTTGGCAATTAAAAGATCTTTGGTAACTTTGGAGAGAGCAGCTTCACTTGAATGATGAGCATGTAGAGTAGGCAAAAGGCATTTTAAGAAAAATCATCGGCATAGAACTTTCTCCTGAAAAGCCTTGGTGGTTATACAGTACTTACAGATTCATCCAGTGAGTTCACATGAAGAGTGCTGAGACAAGTAATTTCACATCGAGGGGGCAACTTCCAACTCCTATACTTCATAGATGGGAAATCTTTTCCTAAATCCAGAGTTGGCGTTCTCTGATATGAGGGATCATGCTGAAATTGTCTCTGTCTTCAGGTAACTGACTGTCCTCAAAGTGTCACTTTGGATATGTTGACTTCTATTAGTCCAGCATCTCTGATCCCACCTGAGGCCTAGGGTCTAAGAGTCTTGCTGGTGTGATGGTCATTGGTGGTGGGGAGATAGCATGGAGTTGTGAGTGAAAAGAGAAATAAAAACAATCTGTTCTCCTCCCAGAAGTAATTTTTTCTCAGGTGAACAACTCTAGGAATGCCCATACAGGTAGGCAACAGTATGCTGAATTTGTGGAAATGCCTGGGGAGGGATGTAACATGTATTCAATCTGGAAACATACTGGAGCCAGATTGCGGTGGCCTTAAATACCCATGTGAAGAGATTGTATCTTCTCCTAAAGGCCACAGGGAGCCACTGTGAAAGTTTCTAAGGAGGGGAATGACATGCAATTTAATTTAACAAATGTGTACTCTATCCCAGATACAAAATATACAGAGAAAAAACCAAAAACAAATCAGGCCTGCTCATTGCCTTGAGTCTTACTCTGAGGCGCAGCCCAGTGTTTTCTTTATTTAGGAATGATGGGGAACAGCTGGTCTTGGTCCTATTTTTAAGAGCTCTAACATCATCACAACCTTCTTCCTTTTGCTCATAGAATAATAAAAAAAAAAAAAACCCAACTATTTTCTGTAACAAATAGGATGTAGCCAGTGTCTGATGGAGTACAATTCTACTGGTATTCCTACAACAAAGATTATAGATTTAGAGCCAAAAGCCATCTTGGAAATCATCCAGCCCAACAGTACCTGTACTCCAGAGAGTTAAAGGGAAAGGCAGGGATAAAGGGGCACCAATGGAATTGGTGCTCCGACTCCAAGCTGCTACCTCTCCTGACTATTTCTTGTTTGCACATATTTGTTTCCTTGTTATCTCTCCCATTAGACTGGGAGCTCCTTGAAGGCAAGGACTGCTTTTGTTTTTTTCCATATACCCAAGGCTTAGCTCAGTGACTGCTACATGTTTGTTGTTATTTATTCCTTTCAACTATATCTCAGTGTTCATGACTATCTGGTAGAGATACTGGAGGGATTTGCCATTTCCTTCTCCAGTTCATTTTACAGATGAGGAAACTGAGGCAAACAGGGTAAAGTGATATGGCCAGGGTCACACAGCTAGGAAGTATTTGAGGCTGGATTTGAACTCAAAGAGAGGCTTCCTGACTCCAGGCTATACACTCTATTCACTATAACATCTAACTGTCCATTTCTGGTATCTACTAGATGCAAGTTGACTGACCTGTTAAGTTTTTCAGGGTAGTGGATTTGATCTATCTTCCTCAGTGTAGTCACAGTGAGGTGTGGAGGAAATAAATATTTGATCTTCTAACTTTTCTGATTTTACTAGTAGAAAAGAGCAAAATAATCTGGGACCAAGTTATAGACATACAGGGTTGAAAAGATTTGGAAAAATGATCATTGTAAATGACGAAAACTACCTTTGTGCAAACTGTCTCCTGGGCCTCCAAGGGCCTCATTCCGTACCTTGGAGGCCTCTGAGAATTTTTAGAATCTTTCAAGCTCAACTCTAGAACCATTTTCTATGTGAGGCCTTTCCTATTTCCCCAGATCCAAGGGCCTTCTCTCCCCCCTGAAAGTTTTCCTTTTACTTATTTTGTGCCTGGTTTATATCTATATATGTGCATGTTGCCTTCCATGGTTCACAGACTATGTTACTTTTGCCTTTGTATTTCCAATGCCTGATCCATAGAAGGTGCTTCAGAAATGCTTTTTGATTGATAATCAATCAGCTAACATATATAAAATGCCTATTCTGTACCAGGCAGTGTGTCAAGTGCTGAGGGTACAAAGAAAGGCAAAAAACAAAAATGGTTTTCCAGGTTCTCTCAGTTAATGTTATCTTCAAGTTATCCTTAATTTGCTTATCTGGCCAGATGGTTCAGTGTATAGAGCACTTAGTCTGGAGTCAGGAATAATAGTAATTACCTCCCAGGGTGACTGTGAGGATCAAATAATATTTTAATTGTAAAGTGCTTAGCACAGTGCCTAGAGTAGTATAGGTACCTAGTAATTCTTCCTTCCTTCCTTTCCTCCTTCTCTCCCTCCCTCCCTTCCTTCTTTCTTCACTCCCTTCCTTCCTCCTTCCCTACTTCTCTTATTCTTTTTCCCACCCTTCCTTCTTCCCTCCCCTCTTCCTCCCTTCTTTCCTTCCTTTTCCCCTCCCTCCTTCCCTCTTTTCTTCCTCCCTCCCTCTCTCTCTTCCTTCCTTCCCTCCCTCTCTCTCTTCCTTCCTTCTTTCTTTCTTTTCTTTCTTTCTTTCTTCCTTCCTTCTTTCTTCCCTCCCTCCCTTCCTTCCTTCCTTCCTTCCTTCCTTCCTTCTTTCCTTCCTTCCTTCCTTCCTTCCTTCCTTCCTTCCTTCTTTCTTTCTTTCTTTCTTTCTTTCTTCTTCTTTCTTTCTTTCTTTCTTTCTTTCTTTCTTTCTTTCCATCCTTCCTCTCTGCCTTCCTTTCTTCCTTGCTCTCTCCCTCCCTTCTTCTCTCCTTCCCTCTCTCCTTCCCCTCTCCCTTCCTTCCTCCCTCCTTCCCTTCCTCCCTTCTTTCTTCCCTCCCTCCCTCCCTTCCTTCCTTCCCCCCTTCTGTGAGGGATGTAGAAGACCTTTACCCAAAATGACTACTCAGAGATCACTCAGTAGAAAGCAGAAAAGTTGTTTTTTAAAACCTCCGGAGGATTAGCCATCCTATCATGAGATAAGAAAGAGAAAGCTCAGGGTAGGAGGGCTAAAGAAGTAGTAAAAATACACAGTGTTTATACAAGAGATTACATCACGAGTAAGAGAGCATTGAGAAGGGGAAGGAGAGGCATCTAATTGATTATTGCTATCTGGAGAGATTGGAATGGAAGGTTTCTGTTTCCCTGAAATTAGGAAACAGAAAATCAGACCTTCAGGCTTAATCAAGCAGATAGTGGTCAAAGTAATAGACTAAATATCGATAAATGCCAAATCCTGATAAATGTCACCAGATCAGGTTAAGTAAATATGTTTCTAGCTGGCCAAGCCTCAAGTAAGTATGGACCTGCACATATTATACAGGTCATAGGGGAAACACAGAAATAATGAAAATAAAGTACAGAAAAAGAATTCACATATTCCTGTAAATTCTTCACCTTGTCTCTCTAATCCACACACTTCCTTGAAAGCAAGAATCATTTTATTTTTTGCCCATATCTCTCTAGTACCTGGTATAATGCCGCAGGCCTAAAAGGTTTCCATACAACTGCCAATAACTGTTTGTTAAAGTGAATAGGTTCTTTGTGCTCAAATTCCAGCTTCTTCCTGGCAGATTAATAATCCTTAAATGGGGCCAAGGCCCTAGGTGTGAAGCTCATCACCATCTTGGTGTTAGGTACCCTTGGCAGCCTCCTCAGAATCATGTTTTTACATGCATAAATTATGGAGGGTTGCAAAGGAAACCAGTTATATTGACATGCAGTGATCCCAATACTGACAAACAAATGAACAAAAAACCAAAACAGTTTATAGGTACCAGGTTAAGAAGCCCTGTGTAGAAAGGCTCTCAAGAACTTGCCCTTTTTCTCCCTCTAGGAGAGGAGACAAGTTCTCAATCTGCAAATCCCCTTTACTTTCCTGCAGTTGCTTCTGATTTCTCTAAAGGAGCAGAAGTGACAGAGGAATACCTCTTTTCCATTTAATAAGCACTCATTGCTTATTAACAAACAGTCATTGTATTATATGTTATATAGGGAAAACACATGAAGGAGAGAGGTATG